>NC_060120.1:276921391-277263891 GCF_021461395.2 Schistocerca americana
GTAGTGAATTATGGTGGAGAGCTAATTCAGTGAAAATTTTGTGCAGAATTTGACAGGGTCTAGACTGGACTCTGAGGGCTAATTGAGGTCGAGAGGTCACTTGCTGGCGGACGCCTCGCGAGATGCCAGCAATTCTCACATAGTGTACGCGGCTGTAACTAAATCAAATGACGCAGCTTCGATATACCATTTTGAAGATAAAACCATTTCAGTTGTAGGCATTTCATTTATAAGCACGACCGGTTTCGCAGCGGTTTAGCTGCATGACTAGGTGCAATAAAATCAAGTCATGTTCTTATCATCCCATTCTCTCTTCTGAGCAGAAGATGACTTGATTTTATTGCAAATGAAGAACTTAAAACTGAAGAGGTTTTATTTTCAAAATAAAAAACGTGAGCTACTATGTAAGTATAAGGCAATGTGAGTGTCTCTTTCAGATATTTTTGGTGTACATTTAGTCACGCTATGTCTCATTTTGACTTTTTTACGATTTTCTGTGGAGATTTCTTTCTTTCTAGGATACAAGCAGGTCATTTGTCTCCCAAGATTTTATTCTATGAAGTCTGTAGACAGAAGTCATAGTATGAAGGCTTTCACGACCGGATGACATATCTTCTGGTAAACCTTCTGGGATGTAAGGTCGTGGTCCATGAAACTCTTCAGCTCCTAACGTTTCGTCCAGAGCTGCGCTGGACATCTTCAGAGGGGTGTTTCTCCTCCGGTGAGTCTTGTCGACTGACGGGTCGGACGTCTGAGAGCGACTTATGTATCGTAGAAAGTGGGCGTGACCAGAGTTACACGTGATATGCAGAGATAACCTTTGTCAGAGATAAAACTTAACTATCGTTCGTAATCTCGTCACGGATAAAACTGTCTAGCAATTCTGTAGTGCTACTGTCCAAATATCACTAAGTTTCATGGTCTCTTCTTTCCGATTAAAATTATCCCTATGTTTATATATTTCAATTGCTTCTCTACAAAGCCGTGGGTAATAGTTCGTCGTCGTAGATAAAATTTTTGTTTCGGAAAACTTCACTTGATGATTTCCTGGCTGAAAAGCGTGTTCTGCTACAGCCGATTTATCGGTTTTTCCTAATCGGCAAAGACTTCTGTGTTCTTTTAACCGTGTATTTAAGCTTCTTTTTGTTGTTCCAACATAAACTTTACCACATGTACACGGAATTTTATATACGCCACTGGCTGATAGAGGAGCGCGTTTATCTTTTACAGACCGAAGAACATGACAAATTTTCTTCGTTGGTCTAAAAACAGGTCTAATATCATGTTTACTTAAAATCTTTCCAATTTGATCCGTTACTTTCTTTATAAAAGGCAGAGAGACTGTATTCTTCCATCGTTTTTCGGACTTGTCCTTAAGCTTTTTGTTGTTTGGGTGCAGAATTCTGCTTACTTCTTTCTTTGAGTAGCCATTTTTCTCAAAAGCGTGCTTCAGATGTTTTAATTCGTCGTCTAGGTACTCCGGTGTGCAAATCCGTCTGGCTCTGTCAACGAGACTTGTAATCACACCTCTTTTTTGTTTTGGATGGTGGTTAGAGTTTTTATGTAAGTATCTGTCTGTGTGCGTTATTTTTCTAAAAATCTGTTGTCTCAAGCTTCCATCCGTCTGTCTCATAACTAAAACATCCAAAAACGGTATTTTGTTATCATTTTCTCTCTCCATGGTAAACTGGATTCTTGGATTTATATTATTAAGGTAATCAAAAAATTCGCCTAAGGCTTCTCTACCATGTGGCCAGACCACAAATGTGTTGTCTAGATACCGATACCAGCGAGATGGTTTCTTATCTGCTTTTTCCAAGGCTGACTGTTCGAATTTCTCCATGTAGAAATTAGCTACTGCAGGACCCAATGGGTTACCCATTGCTACGCCATTAAGTTGTTCGTAAAACTCATTATTCCACTGGAAATGACTGGAAGTAAGACAGTGTCTGAAGAGAGCAGTCAGATCTTCTGGAAAAATATCCTGAAGATATTTTAGTAAGTTACGATGTAGTATCTTTATTTACTATGATTCCAGTTAATGAAGTTATGGATTTTATAACGGATATTTTTCCAGAAGATCTGACTGCTCTCTTCAGACACTGTCTTACTTCCAGTCATTTCCAGTGGAATAATGAGTTTTACGAACAACTTAATGGCGTAGCAATGGGTAACCCATTGGGTCCTGCAGTAGCTAATTTCTACATGGAGAAATTCGAACAGTCAGCCTTGGAAAAAGCAGATAAGAAACCATCTCGCTGGTATCGGTATGTAGACAACACATTTGTGGTCTGGCCACATGGTAGAGAAGCCTTAGGCGAATTTTTTGATTACCTTAATAATATAAATCCAAGAATCCAGTTTACCATGGAGAGAGAAAATGATAACAAAATACCGTTTTTGGATGTTTTAGTTATGAGACAGACGGATGGAAGCTTGAAACAACAGATTTTTAGAGAAATAACTCACACAGACAGATACTTACATAAAAACTCTAACCACCATCCAAAACAAAAAAGAGGTGTGATTACAAGTCTCGTTGACAGAGCCAGACGGATTTGCACGCCGGAGTATCTAGACGACGAATTAAAACATCTGAAGCTCGCTTTTGAGAAAAATGGCTACTCAAAGAAAGAAGTAAGCAGAATTCTGCACCCAAACAACAAAAAGCTTAAGGACAAGTCCGAAAAACGATGGAAGAATACAGTCTCTCTCCCTTTTATAAAGAAAGTAACGGATCAAATTGGAAAGATTTTAAGTAAACATGATATTAGACCTGTTTTTAGACCAACGAAGAAAATTTGTCATGTTCTTCGGTCTGTAAAAGATAAACGCGCTCCTCTATCAGCCAGTGGCGTATATAAAATTCCGTGTACATGTGGTAAAGTTTATGTTGGAACAACAAAAAGAAGCGTAAATACACGGTTAAAAGAACACAGAAGTCTTTGCCGATTAGGAAAAACCGATAAATCGGCTGTAGCAGAACACGCTTTTCAGCCAGGAAAGGAGACTCACCGGAGGAGAAACACCCCTCTGAAGATGTCCAGCGCAGCTCTGGACGAAACGTTAGGAGCTGAAGAGTTTCATGGACCACGACCTTACATCCCGGAAGGTTTACCAGAAGATATGTAGACAGAAGGTTGGTGTCTCTAGTCTACTTTTCTCCAAACAGTATCCTGAATCGTCCAAAAAAATTTATATCTCTAGCTCAAATAGGTATTTTTTTTTATAAAATAAGCCTCTCACAAATTATAACTGTCGGAAAGTCAATTCAAACTTTGTATGTCACCCATGACACAGTTCTGCAACTGCCAATGCATTCCAGGACATACTGTTCTTGGAGTAGATGTTCCTAATCTTCCCTCTTCTTTTCCTGTTTCTCCATATTCCGGCTTCTTTAGTTGCCTCAAGGACCTACATGTCGGCTTCGGCCACTCTCATACAGTCAGTTGTCACTCGTGATTTTTTCTTATTGAACGCAGAAGATAATCTTAGCAACTCTAGGCAGGTTTCCAACAGGGTAGCGATGATGGGATGGCGGTGGGGGAGGGGGTGGGGGGGTTGGGGAGGTACTTGTGTCAAATTGTCCTTTGTCATTTGACGTCTATCCTACCTCTCTGACCTGGTTCGAGGGTCATTCACGTGTCTGTGAGTGTTATTGCAACACCACTGAGTACATTCTTAAAATAAATTACATCGTCTAACTCACCTAATTTGATACTGTTAAAACCAACCAATACTGTTTTCGATAGGCGTTCCTCCATCAAGTGGTTCAAACTTTCTTTCATATCTTGTGTCTTTTTATGTTCAACAAAGACAGCGACGTATTTAGTAGCATTAAAAAGAGAAATGCGACCTATTTAGAAGATGTAATGCGGATGGGAAGTACCGATTCTTGTAACTGGTAGTTGAAGATAAAACTGAAGATAGAGAAGGATTTGGAAGAAATAGGACGTCTTGGGCGCGAGACATTAGATAATGGGCAGGATTATAAGATATTCAGCCGGTTACACAGGATATAGGAAACTGAGCAACTATGAAAAATATGATCTCAAAAATCCATTAGCTGGTACGCTTAGGAAGAAGCAGAAGTAGTACTGATTTGTTTTTCACAGACTTTAGCAGTGAATAGAATCAGCGCTGCTCTTCAGTCCACGTAATCTACCCTGGAAGGAACACACATCAAGGATTTACTGCATGATTAATTTGTGTCTGGGAAATGATGATGAGGAACCTCAGGCTGCAGAAGACGAAAATGTGCACGCTGAACTGCCACCAGCTGGAAGTGCTGAATGTGTGCTACTGCTAAAGACTGCATATCATTTCTCATTCTTTGAATGCTGTAATTTATGACTGCAATTATCTGCCACCTTATTTATGTCATTTCATTGTAAGCTAGCCATTTTTGTTACTGTTTTTCTGGACTAAAAAGAAATGTACCGAACAGGTCCTTACGGTTGGAGCGTAAATGCCATGAACTTATATATGTATCTTCACACGTCGGGAATCTAAAACCGTGAATTGCTGTCACGGTGAGGAACGCAACAGCCGGCCACCATCCTAAATATTAATACTCAACTGGTAAAGATGTTAGATGGGAATGAGAACATAATATTTTGAATAGGAACTCATGTCCGGAAATGTACCGTTTCTGTATTACAGCCGTTTAAAAATTTGTGTGCTAGGTATGTTTCCAACAGAATAGTCACTTTGTGTGTTTGGAGGGGGGGGGGGGGGAGGGTAGGGGGCAGGCTTACGTCAGACTGGCTGATCTCATTTGACGTCTGTCCTTTCTCTCTGACTTGCTTCGAGTCTCATTGGATGAGTACAAGTTTACGGAATACACCAACATGATCCATCGGTTCGGCGAAGTTCACGGTAATGGAAGAGCTGCTCGTCACCTTTGTCGAGATCGTTCTCCATAACGTCCGACTTCATTGCATACCCTTTTCAAGCCATTAAGCAATGGCTTCGAGACGGGGGTACTTCCACCGTCAGCAGGCGTGACTGTGGTGCTCCAAGGAGACATGGCACACTCTAACTGGAATGAGCTGTACTGCATCCCACTAACGAGAATCCGTCAACGAGTACAGGAGCAATTCCACGTGCAATGGATGTCGCTCCCAGACCGTCTGGTATGTTACGGATGATCACCAACTACATCCGTACCACCTACAACACTCCATACCACCTCCAACACTCACAGACACGCGACTGTGGTGCGACACAAGTCAGAGACGTAGCACAGACGTCAAATGACAAAAGCCCGAGGCCACGAGAAAGACAGGCCGCTGCTCGTTTGTCCCAAGGTTATGATGACGATGATGTTTGGTTTGTGGGGCGCTCAACTGCGCGGCATCAGCGCCCATACAAAGTCCCAATTCTTACACAGTCCATTTTTTTCACAATCCAATCTATAAACTGCCACAAATGCTGAAGATCATAATGATGAAATGATAACGAGAATACAAACACCCAGTCCTCGGGCAGAGAAAATCCCCAACCTGGCCGGGAATCGAACCTGGGACCCCATGATGCAGAGGCAGCAACGCTAGCCACTACACCACGAGCTGCGGACAGTCATGGAGGTAGGTCTGAACTCGCTCGCTCGCTCGACTTTGCAGACAAAATGCGTTTCTAAACTAGTTATCTCGCAGCTGAGTGTGTACATACTAACGAGAATTGCATCTTCTACTGGAATCTGCTATTATGGAGTTTTACTGATTAACAGTACTACAACAAAATTTAATTTAAGAGCAATACTCGATATACCCGTAAGTGGTGTAACGTCTTGTTTACAACATTTAGTCTCTTCTGCTTAAAAGTCCTCATTTCATTCAAGAAGTGGTGCCTTATGAAACTGATAATCATTTTGGCATGGTTTTAATTTTATTGTACCCCAGTACAGTATTGACAAATTATTAGTAGGCCTATGGACTTCCGATCATGTTAGTACTAATAACAGTAGGACTCTATAATAGCTGATTCCAGCAGAAGATGTAGTTCTCATTTTTATGTACACACATAGTTACGAGTTAACAGGTGTCGAAATGCAGTTTGTCAGCAGAGTTGAGCGAGCGAGCGAGTGCAGGCCTACCCTCCTGACGTACGCGCCTCGGCCTGTCTTTCTCGTAGGCCTCGACAACAGCCAATCTGACGGAAGCACCCCTCCGCCCCCCCCCCCCCCCCCCCCCCCGCACCTTGACTATTTTGTAGGAAAACTACGTAGCAAACATGATTTCAGACGGCTAGAGCGCGGAAACGGTACGTTTCCGGACATGGATTCCTGTTCTAAATAACATGTACTTTCTCCCCTCTTCAAGTCCTAGAAGCTTGTGATGAAAATTTCCGAACACCATGTACAGTTCGGAGCATGGTAAATTGCTTTTTTAGAATTCACGTTGTGGCGGCTTTGTTGATCGAACAGAGGGCAAAATGGGCGTTGTTTATAGTGACCAACGGGAGGTTAGTATTCAGTTATTCAGTTGCGATAATGCAGTGGACATGTGAGGAGCGCTCATTTTGTGTTGACGTGTATTTCTCGACCATTGCAGTGCAGCGTGCTTCTCGTTTGCAATTTGCAGTACCCCACACGCGGACGTGTTCCTGAACGGCAATCAATTTTAAATTGGGTAAATGCAATCAGAACAACAGGAGATGTGTCATCTGTACGAAGAGGACCTGTGAGAAGTGTTATAATACCACAAAACGTCAAACGAGTTTCTATCCACCGGATTTTCGTAATGAACTGAATTTTCACCCGTATAAAATGTGCATGGTCCAGCAATTGTCAGTACGGGTTTATGTAACACGAAGAACATATTGTAAAGACATGCTTGCAACAATATCCCGCGACGCTAATGTGTTATTTTCTGATGAGGCACATTTTCACCTCAGTGGGTGTGTAAACAGACAGAATATGCGGTACTAGAGCGACACAAATCACAGGCAAATTCATCAGAAACCTCTGCACTCAGACCGCATCACTGTCCGGTGCGCCATACCACGAGTAGTCATCATTGGCCCATACTTTTTCCAGGAAAATCGTGCTGTGAATTCGGATCGTTACTTAACTATGCTGCAAGAGTTTTTCCAGCTGGCTTTCGAGGCAAAGCAATTACAGGATACCTGGCTTCAACAGGATGGTGCCACTGCACACACATCGGGCATTACCATGAATTTGTTGAGGCAAACGTTTCCTGGAAGGCTTATCTCTCGGATGGAGGACCTCAACTAGCCCGCACGATCACCAGACTTAGCCCCATGCGATTTTTTTTCTTTGGGGTTATCTGAAGTCAAAGGTGTACTGCAACCGTTCCAACACCCTGGAAGACTTAAAGAAAAATTTGAAGCTGAAATTGCAAGAATACCAGAAGACATGCTTGAAAGAGTGCATGACGATTTCAGAGAACGACTGCTGCAGTGTGTAGATTGTAAAAGTAGACATTTCCCAGATACACTGCTTAAATCATGTAATTAGAAACTTCCATTATTATCCAATACAAGAAAAATAAAAATGTAAGTTTCTAAGTGTTCATTATTTTTTTATTTCGTTCCAAAATCAGCAATTTACCGCTCTCCACCCTATATCCTCAGAGGCTATTATGAAGCAGAGAAGAAAAGCATCTCTGGCTGTCGCTCAACTGGGGCTACACGTAGGCCTGAAACACATGATGTCACTCCCGTTTCAAGACAGCTGTAAGGCCTTCTTGTGTAGGTCGCATTGACCTGATAACTCTACAGCTTGTTAAGAATGATGATATGATATCAGTCACGCGCGGACACACACACACACACACACACACACACACACACACACACACACACACACACACACACCTTAATCGGGCAGGTAGAATAGAAAATTTAAAAAGGGAAATGGATAGGTTAAAGTTAGATATAGAGGGAATTAGTGAAGTTCGGTGGCAGGAGGAACAAGACTTCTGGTCAGGTGACTACAGAGTTATAAACACAAAATCAAATAGGGGTAATGCAGGAGTAGGTTTAATAATGAATAGGAAAATAGGAATGCGGGTAAGCTACTACAAACAGCATAGTGAACGCATTATTGTGGCCAAGATAGATACGAAGCCCACGCCTACTACAGTAGTACAAGTTTATGTGCCAACTAGCTCTGCAGATGACGAAGAAATTGAAGAAATGTATGATGAAATAAGAGAAATTATTCAGATAGTGAAGGGTGATGAAAATTTAATAGTCATGGGTGACTGGAATACGGTAGTAGGAAAAGGGAGAGAAGGAAACGTAGTAGGTGAATATGGACTGAGGCTAAGAAATGAAAGAGGAAGCCGCCTGGTAGAATTTTGCGCAGAGCACAACTTAATCATAGCTAACACTTGGTTCAAGAATCATAAAAGAAGGCTGTATACATGGAAGAAGCCTGGAGTTACTGACAGGTTTCAGATAGATTATCTAATGGTAAGACAGAGATTTACGAACCAGGTTTTAAATTATAAGACGTTTCCAGGGGCATGAGTGGACTCTGACCACAATCTATTGGTTATGACCTGTAGATTAAAACTGAAGAAACTGCAAAAAGGTGGGAATTTAAGGAGATGGGACCTGGAGGTTGTACAGAGTTTCAGGGAGAGCATAAGGGAACAATTGACAGGAATGGGGGAAAGAAATGCAGTAGAAGAAGAATGGGTAGCTTTGAGGTATGAAGTAGTGAAGGCAGCAGAGGATCAAGTAGGTAAAAAGACGAGGGCTAGTATAAATCTTTGGGTAACAGAAGATATATTGAATTTAATTGTCGAAAGGAGAAAATATAAAAATGCAGTAAATGAAGCAGGCAAAAAGGAATACAAACGTCTCAAAAATGAGATCGACAGGAAGTGCAAAATGTCTAAGCAGGGATGGCTAGAGGACAAATGTAAGGATGTAGAGGCTTATCTCACTAGGGGTAAGATAGATACTGCCTACAGGAAAATTAAAGAGACCTTTGGAGATAAGAGAACCACTTGTATGAACATCAAGAGCTCAGATGGAAACCCAGTTCTAAGCAAAGAAGGGAAAGCAGGAAGGTGGAAGGAGTACATAGAAGGTCTATACAAGGGCGATGTACTTGAGGACAATATTATGGAAATGGAACAGGATGTAGATGAAGATGAAATGGGAGATACGATGCTGCGTGAAGAGTTTGACAGAGCACCGAAAGACCTGAGTCGAAACAAGGCCCCCGGAGTAGACAACATTCCATTAGAACTACTGACGGCCTTGGGAGAGCCAGTCATGACAAAACTCTACCATCTGGTGAGCAAGATGTATGAAACAGGTGAAATACCCTCAGACTTCAAGGAGAATATAATAATTCCAATCCCAAAGAAAGCAGGTGTTGACAGATGTGAAAATTAACGAACTATCAGTTTAATAAGTCACAGCTGCAAAATACTAACGCGAATTATTTACAGAAGAATGGAAAAACTAGTAGAAGCCGACCTCGGGGAAGATCAGTTTGGATTCCGTAGAATTGTTGGAACACGTGAGGCAAAACTGACCCAACGACTCATCTTAGAAGCTAGGTTAAGGAAGGGCAAACCTACGTTTCCAACATTTGTAGACTTAGAGAAAGCTTTTGACAATGTTGACTGGAATACTCTCTTTCAAATTCTGAAGGTGGCAGGGGTAAAATACAGGGAGCGAAAGGCTATTTACAATTTGTACAGAAACCAGATGGCTGTTATAAGAGTCGAAGGGCATGAAAGGGAAGCAGTGGTTGGGAAGGGAGTGAGACAGGGCTGTATATTGAGCAAGCAGCGAAGGAAACAAAAGAAAAATTCGGAGTAGGTATTAAAATCAATGGAGAAGAAATAAAAACTTTGAGGTCCGCCGATGACATTGTAATTGTATCAGAGACAGCAAAGGACTTGGAAGAGCAGTTGAACGGAATGGATAGTGTCTTGAAAAGAGGATATAAGATGAACATCAACAAAAGCAAAACGAGGATAATGGAATGTAGTCGAATTAAGTCGGGTGATGCTGAGGGAATTAGATTAGGAAATGAGACACTTAAAGTAGTAAAGGAGTTTTGCTATTTGGGGCGCAAAATAACTAATGATGATCGAAGTAGAGAGGATATAAAATGTAGACTTGCAATGGCAAGGAAAGCGTTTCTGAAGAAGAGAAAATTGTTAACATCGAGTATAGATTTAAGTGTCAGGAAGTCATTTCTGAAAGTATTTGTATGGAGCGTAGCGATGTATGGAAGTGAAACATGGACGATAAATAGTTTGGACAAGAAGAGAATAGAAGCTTTTGAAATGTGGTGCTACAGAAGAATGCTGAAGGTTAGGTGGGTAGATCACATAACTAATGAGGAAGTATTGGTTCAAATGGTTCAAATGGCTCTGAGCACTATGGGACTCAACTGCTGAGGTCATTGGTCCCCTAGAACTTAGAACTAGTTAAACCTAACTAACCTAAGGACATCACAAACATCCATGCCCGAGGCAGGATTCGAACCTGCAACCGTTGCGGTCTTGCGGTTCCAGACTGCAGCGCCTTTAACCGCACGGCCACTTCGGCCGGCGAGGAAGTATTGAATAGGATTGGGGAGAAGAGAAGTTTGTGGCACAACTTGACTAGAAGAAGGGATCGGTTGGTAGGGCATGTTCTGAGGCATCAAGGGCAGCGTGGTGGGTAAAAATCGTAGAGCGAGACTAAGAGATGAATACACTAAGCAGATTAAGAAGGATGTAGGTTGCGGTAGGTACTGGGAGATGAAGAGGCTTGTACAGGATAGAGTAGCATGGAGAGCTGCATCAAACCAGTCTCAGGATTGAAGACCACAACCAAGAACATGGCCAGGGAATTATCTTTACTGGGTGGCGTATATGTCTACTTTCAATTTCTGCGGCGGTGAGTCACTTAGCCGTGTTAAGACGTCAGGCGCATTTCCGGGTGTGGGTGTAGGAACGTAGCGGGACGTGTGAAACACACGCACCCCCTGAGGCCTGGCCAGGGACAGATAGGGGCCCGGCCGGCATTAATCGCCTGCCCACTAATGGAGCCCATTTCCTGTCGCGGCCCTGTGCCGTGCTGTACCCATCAGTCGCTGTGCCCAGCAGCAACAGCAGGTGCGGTCCCCACAGCCACCTGCCGGCCGTACTTACTGGCCGCCACGACTGCGCCACTATCCCCGTAAATCGTTACCGAGGCGCGCGCTGTCGTTCCATCTTAACAGCCCTCGGAACAGCCAACCGAGTGGCTAAGGAGTTGCTTCACGACAACGACACTTTCCGCATAAGAACTACACTCCGTAACACAATTAGAGAGATGGCTCGGAGCACTATGGGACTCAACTGCTGAGGTCATTAGTCCACAATTAGAGACTCACTTTCCTGAAACCCCGTAATTGTCTCTTGTTGCGACGCAGAAGCTTGAAATTTGGCTCATAGGTGCTGCAAACCTTCCTCTCTAATTATGCAAAAGCGTGACGCCCTCCAGCACTTCAGACTGCAAGGTGCCATCAGATGCGAAGAAAATAAAATGAAATGAGCGTACGGCATTGTGGGCCGGGAGCCCCTATTCGGGGAAGTTCTGCCGCCGAGGGCAAGTACTTACTGCATTCGACGCCACATTGGGCGACTTGCGCGCGGGGATGGGGATGAAATACAACACCCAGTCCCTGAGCGGAGAAAATCTCCTGGCCCCGCCGAGAATCGAACCCGAGCTCCGTGGCATAGCATTCCGCCGCGTTTACCACTCAGCTAACTGGGACGAACTGTGAAGAAAAGACCAGATTGCAGAAACGCATGTAACGTGCATTAATGATGTAACAATGGCACCAAATTTCAGCACAATTCTGCACAACGCCAACATCGACGTGTCATATGATTGGAAGGTCGTCACTGCCCCTCTTACCCACATTTAACTCCTTCCCTTGACGACTCTTCGATGGTCAGAACCGCAATGCCCAACATTGAAGTCACACCATTTTGTTGTGGGTGGGCGAGGGAAATATTTCAGACACACGGTGGCTCAGAATTGACATGAAAAGGCCGCAGGGGGTGGCATATAGGGCGTCAATGAAACCACACACATCCTTGGAGCGTTAATTCCCAAAAATTCCACATTCGGAAACGACAGACTGCACAGCCATGAACACAGGTCGATGTTCTAGACAACCTTCGACACTACTGACTCCCCTCTCTTCTCCAACCCCCTTCCGCCTCCCCCGGAAAATTCAACCCTTTTCTAAGGACATCATAGACCTGCAACACTATCGAACGTGATCACACACGTTTGGAGTGTAGCACGATCGCAATTTTTGCTCTGCAAACGGTGTTTTATTCGTGTACTTGTCCCATATCACGCTCCTCAGTCATCATGCCAAAAAAGGGCGAAGCAGGAGGGCTGAAGAAACATAAGAGACCCTTTGCTGCTTCGGATCACGTTCAGATTTCTTCTAATGGTTTGAGCCGTCCCTAGTGGCTCCAGCCTATGTACCAGAGTGAAAATTGAGGTCACGCTGCACTCTAAAAGAGCATCGATCACTTTCAATGGGGTTCCAAGCCCACAGTGTCCTTAGAGAAGGTTCAAATGGTTCAAATGGCTCTAAGCCCTATGGGACTTAACATCTGAGGTTATCAGTCCCCTAGAACTTAGAACTAGTTAAACCTAACTAACCTAAAGACATCACACACATCCATGCCCGAGGCAGGATTCGAAACTGCGACTGCAGCAGGCGCGCGGTTACGGACTGAAGCACCTAGAACCGCTCGGCCAATGTGGCCGGCTCTTAGAGAAGGGCGGAATCGTCTGCGGCGGTGTGAGTAGTGTCAACGAGTGTCAAAAACGACACCCTTCTGTTCATCGCACTATCATCTGTCGTTTTCGACCCAAAATTTTTGGAATCAACGTCCCAAGGAAAGGGGTCGTTTCATTGATGTCCTTTATGCCACCCTCTGAGGCTTTTTGCGTGGATTTTGAGCCGCCGTGTGTCTGAAATATTTTACTTGGCTTCTCGTAAGAAAACTGCGTGATATCAATGCCGGGCGTTGCGGTTCTCACCACCGAGAGGCGTCAGGTGTGGGTAAGAGGGACTGTGACGATCTTCCAATAGTGTGACACGTCACGGTGGCGTTGGGCAGAATTGTGGTGAAATTTGGTGCCAATGACACATCGTCAACCCACCTTATACCTCACATGAAGTTCTGCAATCTGGTCTTTTTTTCGCATGTGAAGGCGCCTTGCGGTTTGAAGTGTTGCCGAACTCGTGGGTGACGTCGCAGAGCATCACGCTTTTGATGTATTACGGAGGAAGGTTCGAGGCACCTTTGAGTCAAATTTTAGACTCCTGCATCGCAGTGGGAGACAATTACTGGGTTTGGAAAAAATTGTCTCTTCAGTTGTGCTGCCCGATGTACATACATAAGAGATGCAACAAAATTAAAGATCTCTTACGTTAT
Source organism: Schistocerca americana (assembly GCF_021461395.2). NCBI lineage: Eukaryota > Metazoa > Arthropoda > Insecta > Orthoptera > Acrididae > Schistocerca > Schistocerca americana. The sequence continues at coordinate 276,934,822 of NC_060120.1, forward strand.
GCAAAAGATAATATAGAGCTCATGTCGTAATTTAGTTTCTCCACTACTAGTTGCACAAATCCAGAGACATCGTGAAGTTTCCACCTCTCGCAGTATTGGTTGATTTGGGGGAGGAGACCAAACAGCTAGGCCCTCAGTTCCATCGGGTTAGGGAAGGAAGGGGAAGGTAGTCGGCAGCGACCTTTCAAAGGAACCATCCCGGCATTAGCCTGAAACGGTTTAAGGAAATCAAGGAAAACCTAAATCAGGATGGCCGGACGCGGGTTTGAACCGTCATCCTCCCGCATGTGAGTCCAGTGTGCTAACCACTGCGCCACCTCACTCGGTCCTCTCGCAGGGCCAGGCGCCATTAGCTAACGTACTCTGCCCTGCTTCTCACTTTAGCCGTTCATAAACAGGAGATGGTGGCTCGGTTGTTTCATATCCCTATAGTCTTCCTTGTTCCAGCTGGCGACTACCTGGTCCCTACATCTACTCTACATCTTCCAGTCACGTCGTACCATTTTCATCATTTCTGTTTCGTATGTCCTAGGTCTCTTAAACTGCCAAAAAGTAACAAGTCACCAGCACTTAGCACTGTATGACGATGAGACAAGACAAACACTAATGCCAGTACTAGGGAAGGGCGAATGGAACACTCATATTTGGTGGAAGGGTTCTAGAAACGTCCAGTACATCCGTAAAGGAAAACGCATTCAAGACGCAGTGCAAACACTCGTACTCTGTAAACCACTGCATGGTAGAGGATATTTAATGTTGTACAATGTGTTAGACATTCTCTCCGACCCGTCCGCGTATGGAGCTCGGAAAGAGTGACTCCTTAAACGCCTCTCTCCGTAAACACTCTAATCCTTCGTGTTGGTCCCTACTTGAGCGAAACCCACAGATCTGTATTATACTCCTAGATTCTTCGCTTGACACTGGTTGTCTAACCCTTGTACGTCGGTTTCAGCGGGACAGTTGATGTTCGTACAACATGCGACATGCCACATACCATGCCAATGCGCCATATAGTATGTTAGACAGATAGCATGAGCTGCCGGGCAGATGTGTCAAGCTTGCAAGTATTACACCCGAGTGAAGGAACCAACCAAACCAGCTATCTCCAAACACTGCCTCACCTGTGAGCATGGAATAAAAAACGAAGACATCGGCATCATCGTGCAGGCTACAGATTTCTAGGACTGTCTGATAGAGGCGTTCGAGATCAGGAAGGTGAATAATTTAGTCAGCAGGGACAAAGGATACAGCTTAAGCAGTCAATCTGCTTAAATGGCATCAGGAAACATCTCAGTGCTCTCTCTTTTATTGGAATGTATGTGGATAGCACTACGTTTCGTAGAAGGTACTGTGTTATGGCACTCACGTCACTTATACCTTTTACGCTTTCGAGTAGTCGCTCTGTTGGTTTTGAATGTCTGTTGACTGTTTTACTGTTTTGTGAGGACGAGAAACAATCGCTGGGGCGGCACCGAAAGCTTGTACCGTCACCATTGCGGTTGGAATCCAAAAGCCGGCTGGGGTGCCGAGCGGTTCTAGGCGCTACATTCTGGAACCGTGCGTCCGCTACGGTCGCAGGTTCGAATCCTGCCTCGGGCATGGATGTGTGTATGTCCTTAGGTTAGTTAGGTTTAAGTATTTCTAAGTTCTAGTGGACTGACGACCTCAGAAGTTAAGTCCTGTAGTGCTCAGAGCCATTTGAATCATTTGGAATCCAAAACGCGAGCAGCGCATCTGATCTTCACACCAGACGAAGACAACAAGGGAAGTTGTCGAAGCATCGTGTAAAGAGAAAATTAAATACTGCCTGCAAATCCAAATCTAAAAAACAATCAATTTCGCCGAGAGTTCCTGAAGGATCACGGTATATATTAGGGGCGATCAAAAATTTCCCGTCTGGGGATGTTGGTGCAGTGTATATGCAACGTAGCGCGACTCCGATGAGGGTATATAAGCACCGATATGTAGGCAAGGGGCTAGTGTGACATTCGTGTCCTTCTCACGTGCGTGCGGTAAATGAGGAAGCGTGAACTACGGCGACATTATAACCAAATGCGTTCAGACAGGTCCAATGTGTTGTTAGTCTTTTTTGGCTGAAGAAGGATAAATAGCAGTAGACATCCATCGGGAAATAAAGAATGTGTCTGTGGCAGCATGTCTTTCGAAATCCACTGCTGTGTGCTGCTGCTGCTTCATGATAACGCCCTATCGCAAATGTCGTATCGCAGAAGTTAGGCCAACTCAAGCGCGAGACAATCGAGCACGTTCCCTTTGGTCCTGATCTTTCATCCTGCCTCGGGCATGGGTGTGTGTGATGTCCTTAGGTTAATTAGGTTTAATTAGTTCTAAGTTCTAGGGGACTGATGACCTCAGACGTTAAGTCCCACAGTGCTCAGAGCCTGATCTTTCCCTATGCGATTGTCACGGCCACGGTTCCTTAAAGATGATCTTGAAGGGTCCACGATTCCTGTCAGACGAGGGCGTACAACATGCAGTTATGGGCTGTTTGACGCAGCAGGACACCGTGTTTTACCAGCCTGTTGCGTCGGTGGGATGATTGCCCAGTGCCCACGGCGATTTTGCCTGATTGGCGTACTCATTCTGGAGTCCACAGTCTTCGAACGGAAACTTTTTGATCTTCCCTTATATATTAGAACAGCTTCCATTAGACTTTGTCAGATGATAAGTTTAGATTTTGAAGGATCAGCCAGGAAAGAAATTCCGTTTCACCAGAAGCGTTGTCTCATCGACCGTAGAGGAAGTTATCACATCCTTAAACTGGAAAAACGAAGAGTAAGAAACACTTTCTTAAACCAAAATACGAGCAATACTTTCGGTTTGCTGTTTACCTCTAAGGCAAATAAATTTGGCTCTACGTATCGAAAAACCGAAAAAACAGTTCACATTCTACATCTATATCTACATAGATACTCCGTGATCGACCGTTCGGCACGTGGCGGAGGGTACCCTGTACCACTACCAATCACTTCCTCTCCTGTTCCACTCCCAAATACAGCGAATAAGAAACGACTGTCTATATGTCTCTGCATGAGCCCCAGTTTCCCGTATTTTATTTTTGTGGTGCTTATGCACAATGTTTGTAGGAGGCAGTGGAACCGTTCTGCAGTCAGCTTCAATTTCCTGTTCCCTAGATTTTCTCAACAGTGCTCCTCAAAAAGAACGTCGACTTCCCTCCAGGGATTCCGGTTTGTGTTGCTGTAGCATGTCCGTAACACTTGCGTATTGTTGGAACTTACCAATAACAAATCTACCAGCCTGCCCCTGAATTTTTCCGATGCCTTCCTTTAATGCGATCTAGTAGGAAACCCAAACACTCGAGCAGTACTCAAGAGTAGGTGCCACTAGTGTCTTACGTGCTGTCTCCTTTACAGATGAACCACACTTTTCCAAAAATTCTCCCAATAAACCGAAGTAAACCATTCGTCTTCCCCCATCACAATCCTCACATATTCGTTCCATTTCATGTAGCTTTGCATCGTTATACCAAGATATTTAAACTACGTCACTGTTTCAAACATGATGCTATTAATGCTTTATCCGAACATTGCGGGTTTCTTTTCCTTACTCTTCCACATTAACTCACGTTTTCCTACATTTAGAGCTAGCTGCCACTCATCACATTAACTAAAAAATTTGTCTAAGTTGTCTTGTATCTTCCAACAGGCACTTAACGTCGACATCTTACCATACACCACAGCATCATCAGCTAACAACCGCAAATTGCTGCCTACCCTGTCCGCCAAATCATTTACGTACAGAAGGAACATCAGCGCTCCTATCACACTTATCTGTGGCACTCCTGACACAATGCTTTCTATTACTGATGTAGTCTTCGAGTCACTCGCATGTCTGTGAACCTATTCCACGCGCTCGTATCTTTGTTAATAGCCTTCTATGCGGTATCGTGTCAGACGTTTTCCGGAAATCGAAAAATATGGCATCTGCCTATTGCCCGTCATCATAGTTCGATGTATATCTTGTGAGAAAAGGGCAAGCTGAATTTCGCACTAGTGATGCTTTATAGAACCATGCTGATTCTCGATCTGAAGAAAATTTATTGTACTCGAACTGAGATTGTATTCAAGGCTTCTGCTTCAAACCGATGTTAGGGATGTTGTTCTGTAATTTTGCTAGTCCATTCCTTTGCCCTTTTTATTCACAGGAGTCACCTGCTCTTTTGTATTCAAGGCTTCTGCTTCAAACCGATGTTAGGGATGTTGTTCTGTAATTTTGCTAGTCCATTCCTTTGCCCTTCTTATTCACAGGAGTCACCTGCTCTTTTTTCCCAGTCTCTTGGCGCTTTCGCGAGAGATCCTCGACAAATGCAAGCTAGGTAAGGGACCATTGCTGTAGAGTACTCTTTGAAAAACCGAATAGGGACTTCATCCGGACCTGGTGGCTTATTCGTTTTCAATTTCTACAATTGTTTCTCCACTCCAGGGATGCTTATTACAATGTAGTCCATACGGGAGTGTATTCGACTGTCAAGCGACGGTATGTTTGTATGATTCTCCTGCGTGAATAATATCTTAAAAGTGAATTTTAAAACTGCGGCTTTCGTTTCGCTGTCTTCATCTGCCACACCAGACCGATGTGATTAGATGGTAACCTTCGACCCACTTAGCAGTTTTATATAGCACCAGAATTTTCTTGGTTTTGCTGTCAGACATTTTGCTAAGGTATGAGGGCCGTAGTCCTCGTATGCTTTTCGCATAGGTCTGCTCGCAGACGCACGGATCTCTATTAACTTTTGCTTGTCGTCATTTGCGCGTTCTGTTTAGAATCGCGAGTTCAGCAGCCTCTGCTTCCTCAGCATTTTGTGAATCTGGTTATTAAACCATAGTGTGTCTTTTCCGTCCTTAATCTACTTACTAGGCACATAATTCTCCAGACCACGATTTACAGTCTGCTTAAACTTTGCTCATAATTCCTCTACGTCCATCTTAGTGGAACTAAATTATGTCAGTTCACTGACTAAGTGAGGTGCTAACAACAGCTTAGCTGCTCTTTCTAGAAGAAGCACTCACCTAGCCTTTTTAACTGATTTATTAATTTTCGCAACCACAGTTGCTATAATGATATGATCACAAATTCCTGTTTGTATACTGACATTTTCGATAATGTCCAGCCTATTTGTAGCTAGCAGGTCTAAGATATTCCCATTGTGGGTGGACTGCCGAACTAAGTGCTAAATGCAGTTTTCAGCAAATGTGTTCAAAAATACTTCGCACGACTGTCTGTCTGTACTCACTACAATGAATCCATAGAAATCCCAGTCCCTCGGTAGGTTAAAGAAGCCTGCAACTAGTACTGCATGAAGTAGGTATTTAGGCGCTACTGACCGTGTCCTTTGATTGACTCTAGAACTGTCAAAGCAGAATAGGTTGGCCTGTAAAGACATTCAACCTATCACTTGGTTTCTCCTACACCTCTCAAGCGAGAAGATAACTTCACTGTCTCAGTCTACTTCGACAATATTTTTGTCAACTGCAGTGAATATTTCCCCCCCCCCCCCTCTATGGTCTCTGATCTGCCTCTCTGATACAAAAATTTGGATTAATTTTTGTGTGGGACAAGCTAAAGTAAACTATGTTTTTTTCTGCAGTTCCACTATGAAGTTGTACTTATATTTTTGCGATTAGACAGTGTGGGACACGTATTCAGAAGTGGAGCTGGCTGAACATTAACATTTCTAAGGAAAGTTTGTCAGAGTTTATTGCATTTTGGTGATAGCCACCATTACATATAAAACCTCGGTAAGACATTAATTGAATCTGTGACTGGTGAACTTTAATTTCATTTTTGGCGTCGAAAAGTAGTAAACGAAGTTTTCTTTAAAATAAAAACTGCTGTGAGTGGATGCATGACTTAAGACTAGCAATTCCTTCCTGCCTGAATTTATTTGGACTATAATAAAATTACAGCATTCTGAACACGAAACGGGTGTGTGTACTGCCCCCCACAGATGTAGCGTAGCCAGCATATCTAAGCCCAATCAAACACTAGGGTGGCCCGCTGTTCTGTCCTTCTGTCAAAATAAATAGGTCAAATGGCTGTGAGCACTAAGGGACTTAACAATTGAGGTCATCAGTCCCCTAGAAATTAGAACTACTTAAACCGGCCGGCCGAAGTGGCCGTGCGGTTAAAGGCGCTGCAGTCTGGAACCGCAAGACCGCTACGGTCGCAGGTTCGAATCCTGCCTAGGGCATGGATGTTAGTGATGTCCTTAGGTTAGTTAGGTTTAACTAGTTCTAAGTTCTAGGGGACTAATGACCTCAGCAGTTGAGTCCCATAGTGCTCAGAGCCATTTGAACTACTTAAACCTAACTAACCTAAAGACATCACACAGATCCATGCCCGAGGCAGGATTCGAACCTGCGACCATAGCAGTCGCGCGGTTCCGGACTGAAGCGCCTAGAACTGCTCGGTCACAGCGGCCGGCTGTCCTTCTGTCCTGACCGTTCTTTTTTTAATACTATTTCGCGCATTAGCATATGGGGCACTGAACTTTACTGTAAACAGTGGACTTCAAGATGTTATTTCCAAAACATAATTTTTATATTCTTTACCCTGAACTGCACTGGAGATCAAGCGAGCCACTGCAGACAAAGTTTAAACCCGAGTACTGTCACACACGGCTGGATTCATTCGACGCCAAGAGGGCGCGTACAAGTGACATGGGACCTCGTATGCGATTGCTCAGATTAAACAGAGCCGGCAGACAGCACAGGGTTGCGTGTGGAACCAGTGATGTGACTCGAAAGTTACGTGGCGCCGAACATGAGCAGTTGCGGGTAGGGGTGGGCTATGATCGCGCTCGAGAAACGCGCGACGCGAAGGCAATTTCTCGAGAATGTCTCGGGTACGCTCGAGAAGTTGACAGTGCTGCGCTCTCTGAGAAATTGCGCAAACCTTCAGTACACGAGCCACTGAGCCGCAGCAGTCGTACTCGTCGTACGTACGTGCACGGAAAACTTTGAAATTCTATGATTGATATCAACTGTGCTACTGTTATTAATGTGTACTGAAGTATTAGTATATGTCTCATAAGACAAAAATCATAGAATTGTTATTTAAAACAAAGCACAGAATTCGCATGAAACAGAAGCTTTATTCTTAAAAATAAATTACCTTGTACATTCTGCATGTATGCATGCATGCTTAAACGTAAAAGAGAAGTGCTATAGCCTTTTGTATACAGAAACTGCGTAGATGCGTTTACTTACTGAAGAAAGAAAGGAAACAATAGTTGTTCAGCAGAAGGCATTTTTACATCCCATTACTGCACTGCCGTCGATTTTTGTTTAGAAATATGATTTTATTAACCAATTGGCCTTTTAGTCTGCTTCTTTGTTTGTTTATAAGTAATCATGTTTCCGAAAATATTCCTTCACTGGTTGCAGGTATTGCAAGATATTTTTTTGTCACGACCGCTAATGTAAAGGATTATTCGTGCGTTGTAGGTACGGTTCTTCCAAATATCGTTGTACCTCCAGGTCTATGCTATCACAACCGCTTTTCATTAGATTTTTATTGGAAACCTCTTCAACGAAAGAAGCCCATAAGGAACTACTGGCGTTTTGTACGAAATGATACTCGTGGCTAGTGTCATTAGGAGCCGAATGAGTAGATCGTACGGTCTCTACCACGTTTGTGCACTCTGCAATTAGGCTTGCAACGGCATGTTTTGAATGAATAGGATTCGTAAATGGTAACGTTTTGAATCTTGGGTCGAGAACTGTGGCAACGGCATGTACTTTGTTCGTTTCTATTAATCCTATATCCTATCCAGGCTGTTAGTGAGATGTGCATATGTTGCTGTAGCTCTTGCGGTGTCGTGGTAGCCCACTTCCCATTGCATACGGTTAGGATCAGCTCTCTGATTATTGGAATAGCTTTCGAAAGAGAGGTATAGTTTTCAGTTGAGATTTCACTTGTTACCACTTCAAATGGCTCCAGTACACATAAACATTCGCTCAAAATTCGCCACTACTCAGCTGTGAGGTTCTCTACACCTGAATACAAAGATGATAAACAGGCTGCAATGCATTCCTTTTGCTCCACTAGACGTACTTTTCCATCAGGTTTCGTTTTCCTGAATCAATTTATGAACAGGTTTTTTCATTAGATCCTGGATCTCATGGAGTTTTTCATTAGCATTGCAACTTGTTTTAAAATAGTTAACCATTTTTCTGGCCTTTTCCCTCATTATGCAGAGCTCACTGTTGCTGTTCAAAGAACTTTTCACAACTAAAATGAGGGTGTGTGCTAAACAAGGCACATGTTGCATATCTATGTTGCCACTGTGAATAAGTTGTACGGCTGCCGTCATATTACTGGCGTTGTCAGTTGTGATGCTTACAACTTTGTTTTCAATGTTCCATTTTGAAATCACGTTATCTAACGCCTCACTAATATTTAGCGCTGTATGCTTTTCCGGGAAACGGAATGTCTCGAGAGCTAAAGCTTTCAGACACCAATTAGTGTTAACGAAATGACCAGTTACAGCAATATATGCATCACCATTGAGTGAGGTCCAAATATCGGTCGTTAAACAAACACAAGTAGAGTCTTCCACGGCCAAGTTTACAGCCTCTTTCTGTTTATGGTAATCGTCCTCAATCATGAGGTGCAACTTTTTTCGATTTGGTATCGAGTATTGTGGGTCCAACAGTGAAAAACGTCGAAAACCAGTGTCCTCGACGATTGAAAGCGGTTGAAAATCGTCTGTTATCATGGGCACTAGTGTTTCATCTAGCTGTTGTTGCCGTTTACTTCCCTCTATGAAAAGAAACTTAAGAGTTAGAGCAGTGCACCTGCAAGCGGATACGTTATGTTCGACAACTAGTCCAATAAAATTACACATCGTATCGTGCTAAAGCTAGGATAGTATAGGTTTGATTTTGGGATATGTTGTATGTTATCGGAGTACCATTAAAAAATCAATGTTTTTAAGCGTGGCGGACCGCTTCGGACACTATCCGAACTTTTGCGCGGACTTCACCTTTTGTACCATACGTACCTGGATATTTTGTCTGCCTCGCACTATTGGAAGAATGAGCCTCTGTATCCACTGACGTCGCTGTTTTAATGCTTGATAAATTGTGCAGTTTAAGATGTCTAATCATGCCCGTTGTATTTTTCAATACATTACGGAGATTTTTACGACAAATGTTGCAAGTAACGTTATCTCCATCCTCCGTAAAGTATTGCCAGCACCATGATGTTCTTTTCGAGTGTCCATATTGATTTGAATAACAACTGTACTCGAATGAAAGCTGAGACATACTAGTTACGAGCACAGCGAACAATGAGCGTGTTTGTCTAGCGGTGGCATTCAATTCATAAAACAACAGCGGCGCGGCGTACGTTGTCGCAGCCAACAGGCGCGCAGCGGCACACGCCGCCGAGCCGTTTCTCGTGAGCTTCTCGAGAATTGCTTGAAAACTAGAGGCTCGAGGAATTCTCGGTGTGCTCGAGTCGCCGCGCCTCGCCATCCCACCACTGGTTGCGGTGCGTCCCATCTGACAGAGCGCCTAGCAGACGCCGGCCGATGCAGCCCGATTCGCTGACATGCCAAACGATACCGCATTCACGACGTTGTCAACGGCTCATCCAGAGCAGCCGACGGAAAGGAGTTTCCAGTAGTTCCACACACCCATCTTACCTCAGTGGAACAGTACTAACATTAGGGAGCATCAGAGCCGTAGTCAACAACTTAAAAGTTTGCAGCAGGCGCATTAATTTCAGCCTTACGCCAGCCAAAGCGATGGAGCACGAAATTCGCGAAATCAAGAAATCACCTAGTGACTGTGGGTCAGTGGCTAGCGGGTATGAGCCTCAGAACCCACTAACGCAGGGAGAAGTAGCGAAATCGGCCATACTAGACACGCTTAGGTTGTTGGTGATCAAAATAGGGGATGTAGGAAAACCAATGGGTACGTTTAAGGATGGTATACTGAGTGATTTGAAAAAGAAAAAAAAAGAATTCATCGGCAGATTTGGAGAGCAAAATAGATAATTCCATGGGGAGTTTAAAGGACAATTTAAAAAAAATGAGATAGTGAATGAACTGAAAAACGAAACTGAGAGAATAAATAATAAACTGGGGGATTTAATTGTAAAGTTCGGGGTTGTACAACGAAACCTGCTCACCAAAATTGGTGCAGCTGAAGTAGAACTAAGGGGGAGCGGGGGGAGGGGGAGAGAGAGATAGACTCAAGGAAGCAGTTTGTAACACAAGGGATGCTGAGACAAGGCTTGTTCTAATTAACATGGATAAAAATTTTTGGTTGCCTGTGATGAAACCAAAAAGTTGCCAATAGGGTCAGTTGGCAATATAATGAAAGAGAAGGAGAATGCCGTTGCTGTAAATAATAATGAGATTAGAAAGAGACTGACAGGTGAAGTAACTTAGAATTACACAGTGCACCTAGAAATTTAGGGTAGCCTATAATGCAGGCACCCGCTGATAAAGCTTTTTCAGGTGTAGTGAATATCATGCTGACGATTTTCTTGGACGCAAAGACTGTTCCATTCAGGGGATGAGCGATGGGAGTAAAATTAAATCTTTTAAAAGATTATTGGGGGATTCTGTTCAGACATGGGCAAAACAATGCGCTGATCAATTCACTTCATACGATGTGTTTCTGAGCTGATATTTTTGAGTAGGTACGGGGGCCAAGCAAATCAAAGTAGTTGTGAATTTTGTCAGCAGGAACCGAGGGATTTGGTGCATTTATATAGACCATTTGGGTGGGGTAAGATTACATGAAAGTTTACGGTGGGAACTTATACACCATCCCACTGATTCAACTGAAAGTTTCTTGGATTTTACAGAGAAGATGAATCAGGCAATTTGTTATAAATCAAGTTCAGGGGATAATAATCAGGAGAACAGTCAGGGGGATCACAGGAACAGGAGCAGCAATATGAATTGGGGTAACAACCAACATAATTCAAACAGGTATAGGATTCAAAATGAAAACTGGAAACAAAACAGAGGAAGGCATAATTAGAGTAGGAATCAGAGGTATCCAGTGGGAAATGATTACAGATATGAACAAAGGGCAGCGCATGAAAATAGAGATAGGAGAGGGGGAGGGAATAATAGAGTGTCACAGAGAGAGAATTCCTTAAACTAGGACGTGTTCCAACTGGGGTCTAATTTGGGACAAAACACAGTGATGGAAATAGGGCCAAGCAATAGGACAATGATTATAGGAAAAATAAGAGGAGGTAGCCGGCCGAAGTGACCGTGCGGTTAAAGGCGCTGCAGTCTGGAACCGCAAGACCGCTACGGTCGCAGGTTCGAATCCTGCCTCGGGCATGGATGTTTGTGATGTCCTTAGGTTAGTTAGGTTTAACTAGTTTCAAGTTCTAGGGGACTAATGACCTCCGCAGTTGAGTCCCATAGTGCTCAGAGCCATTTTTTAAGGGGAGGTATCAAAGTAAATAATATGCAAAGCAATAAGGACAGAGCATGATTAAAGGAAGGCTTATAAGAAAAATCTTTACAGTAAATCTAGGAATCAAGGGGAGAAATTAATATTGGGTGATTGTTTAGTGAAAGGAAAGTGTGTTAAATGATGAAGCAAACAATATTAGCTTGGCAGCTATATTAAGTAATGGAAAAGAATCAACTGTAGAACTGGAGGAAGTGAAATGTGCTGTGAATTTGAAAGTGAATGTGTGAATGACAACAGGAAAAATATTGAATTGTATGAAGTAAAATATATTTGAGTGAAAGCCAATGTCAATTATGTGGAGGTAACACTGCCTGATTCTAATGTTATTGTGGTTGGGAATGTACATGAAAGTACAGACTCCAATAATGTGGAAGAGTATAATGATCAGAAGACTGTAGATCCTGCATCTAATGTTTTTATTGGTGGTGGTTGTGATGTACAGGATAAATCTGCAGAAGATAATTTTATGGTAGAAGCTGTGAGTGTTTCTACAAACTTCAGTGATCTAATTTCTGTTGCAAATGGAGTGACTGAAGAAGTGGAGCATGCTCATTTATTAAAGGAAGCATGGGAAAGTTAGAGAAAGAGTGATATTGATTTAAATGGTTGCTTAGGTACAGGCAAATGGTTTCATAAGTGGGCACCAGAGGACTGGGAGCTGAGTGGGGATGGTAGTACTGGTAAAATCAGGGAATTAAATAAAGAGGATCGTAATTATAGTGATGCCTCTAAAGACATATCCAGTGAAGATAAAAATTTTGAGTTATTGGAGAAAGAATATCTGTTTATGATAGAGAAATGTATCGTGGGCATTGACAATCCAGAGAATAATAGTTCAGTTAACGGTAATAGTGAGGATAATATTTAAAGCTTCTTTATTCCTAATGATAAACAGCAGATGGTTGTAGATGAAAGTGAATTAAATACTGAATGGATATGGAAGAATGAGCATAACTATGATGCTAATGACTGGGTTTACTTTGCAAGATTTGATACCAGGAACATGGGAGGGAAGAAAGTATAGAGTTGCCAGGAAGTACAGGAAATTCATAATATGAAGAGGCCTTAGATTTAATATTTGCAGGGGAAGACACTGAATCAATCAGTAAAGATCAGATGTTTATGATAATTAAAGATTATATACATGACATAGAGGACCACTTGTTAGCTGAAAATGGATTAAACCATGATTTCATTGAACAGCGCAGCAAGAGGTAAATATCGAAGTGGAAGGGGTCTGTGGAATTGCTCTGGTGGACAGGTGGATTTCTAGTTCTGGGACTGCAGAGAGTTTTTATGAAAATGTGAAGGACAATAAAACTGTTGAATTTTCAGTCACAGGAGTGAGGAATAGAAATACCACTGCAAGTTGTAATAAGCCAGTAAGAAATCAGATAGTGTTAGATGTAAATATTGGTAGGGAATTATTAAGTCATGCATTCCTTGTGGTCGCAAATTTGAGTATAAATCTAGTATTGGACATAGATTTCTTGAGTAAATATGAGGCATATATTGACTGTATGGACCAGATGTTGGAACTTAATGCTGTAATGTAGAGATTTAGCAGCTAGTTCGCATGTGGCACAGTGTTTAATGGATGAGCTGGAGGTTGAGGAAGAGATCAGGAATAAAGTAAACAATGGCGAGGGGATTGATGAAAGTCAGAGGACAGAATTATATCAGTTATGAAGCAAAAACAAAGCTGTATTTTCAGAACAATGAGGAAGATGACAGACTGTGAGTATTGACTCAGTGTGAAACCACACGAACCCATTAAAGTCAGGCCTTATCCCATCACATTAACAGACAGTGGGCAGTTAGAACAGAGCTGCAACGTATGTTGGAATGGGGAATAACTGAAAAATGAAGGAGAGGATATTGCAACCCAGTAGTGGTTATCAAGAAAAGGACAAATCTACATCTACATAAATACTCTGGCGGAGGGTAACCTGTACTACTCTAGTTATTTCCTTTCCTGTTCCACTCGCAAACAGAGTGAGGGAAAAACGACTATAAGCCCTAATTTTTCGGATATTATCTTCGTGGTTTCTACGCACAATGTTTGTAGGAGGCAGTGGAATCGTTCTGCAGTCAGATTCAAATGTTGTCTCCCTAAATTTTCTCAAGAGCACTCCTCATAAAGAACGTCGCCTTTCCCCCATGAATTCCCATTTGAGTTCCTGAATCATCTCTGTGTAAAACTTATATGTTGCTAAAACCTAACGGCTACAAGTCTAGTGTTTGTAGATGTTAGAAGCTGGGATGTTAAATAAAATAATTTTAAAAGAAACAGACCATCCTGAAAACATGAATTGATTCTGCGGTTCAAATGACAAGTGTGGATCTCACTTCTGGAGTCTGGCAGATCCATTTAACAGTGGAGATCAGGAAATACACCGCCTTTCTGTTCGAAGGCAGGACATACCACTGTAAAGTAGTCCCTTTCGGTCTTTTTATATCTGTTGCTGTACTTGTGAGGGCTCTAAGTTATATGCTAGGAAACATATATGTGGACGATATACAGATTGCTAAGCCAACTTGGCGGGAGCACTACTGTATGTTGCAGGATGTGTTTACAGCTTTGTGAAATGATAGTACAATTCTATAGGTAAGTGAGGTTGTCAAAGCAGAAATAAATTTTTAGGACATCTGTTGTCATCAGACGATCTTGTACCTAATGAAGGCAAAGTAAGAGAAATAACAGAGTGTGCACATCCATGAAATCAGCCACGAAATCATAAACAGTTGAAATCGATCATCAGGACGGCAAGCGTCTATTGAAAATTTGAGGATGATTTAAGCCTAATTCCCTGAATCTGTCACGATTACTAAAGAAAAATGCACCATGGAAACAGCTGACTGTGCTAGGGATTTCGATAAAATAAACTGTAGTAGGTCTTTAAACCCAAAGAATTTGGCGGTATCTCATTCCATTCAGAGGAACCTATCCCGTGATTGATAATACACGATTTACTCTACTTAATTTATTTGTTTGTATACCTCCGTTATCAGATAATCTTTTTAGAGTTACAATTCCCAAGATTTATAATTATAAAATATTTCAGGTCTAACAGTAGATTACTCTATTACCCAAACGTGTCTCTCCCATTTCACTTTGCTACAGTAAGCTCAGACTATGGGACAGGTGCTGCTCTGTTCCAAAGGAAATTAGAGGATGGAAAAGTGGGACACCAGAGAGTATCTCTCACCAATAGGCTACTGACAAAATATGCATGAGCCTATGGCGTATCAGAAAACGAACTGCTGGTAGGGGTATGGGGGTTCTTGATATTCCGAATATACGTGGAAGGATATGAGACCATGGGTTCTCAATTATTTTCAGGACTGTAACTTGCTGAATTTAAGGCTTATACGGTGGTGATGTTCTTACAGAGGCTTCAGTATCAAATAGAATACGTCATGGGTATTGACAATGTGGTTGCTAAAGAAGAGGTAGAGAGGAGCGAATACAGAATTATGTACATGGGGGTGTAGAAGGAGAAAATCACATTAGGAGTGTATGTAAGGACATGATATGTACACAGAATGCTGACCCTAATTTGAAATTAATACAAACTAGTTTATTGACCAAGGGGCATGAGAAGTTGTACAGTTTTTAGCAAATTCATAAAGTGGTGTTGTTCTGTAGAAAGAATGAGAATGGTTCTGCTAGTCTGAAGAACGGATGGATTTGAATCTAGCGTGCTTGCGTGAGCGGACCTTTAACCTTTGTGCGCATGCGTGAATTTTTTCCTCCTGTCGGTAGCGTGAGCTGCTGGCAAGCAGCAGTTGTGTGAGGTAGTGCGTAGTGCTCGCGTCGGTTTATCATTGCGAGGGAAATGACGGAACGACTGGATCAGAGCTAATGCATCAAATTTTGCCAGAAACTGGACGACAGTCAGGTAGAACTCATTCATCGGATGCAGATGGCATTCGGTGGCAATGATATGAGCATAACAGCGATTAAAGAGTGGTACAACCATTTGAAAACGACTGCACATCGGTGGGGAGCGAGCCATGCTCCGGTTGGCCATCTACATGGCGAAACGACCAGGTCATCGCCAAAATAAACGCTGTGGTGATACTACCAGAGAAATTGCGGAGAGCTGGGCATCAGCATTTTTTCGGCACATCCCATTGTGACAGACGATTTGGCCATGAAGAGAGCGTCGGTGAAATTCGCGCCGGAGCAAAAGCAGCTTCATGTTGACGTGTCACAGGACATGCTGGACTCCACAGAGACACCGACTTTGTGACAACCATAATCACTGGTGATGAGTCCTGGGTGTACAGGTACGACCCAGAAACGAAATCCCATTCGTCACAGTGGAAGCATTCCTCGTCACCGAGACTAGTACACCACACCGGGGCTGCAATGCATAAGATGTTTTATGGACGGGCGCAGATCTTTGTACGGAGAGTTGGTGCTTTGTTTGGGCTCAACCATTCCTTTATTTCCTTTGTGTTAGCATAAAGACGCCATTTCTCGTTACCATTAACGATACAGGAGAGGCATAGTCCGTACTATTCACGAGGCAACTGATGACAGACAAAGAGAGATGCACATATGGCCACCCGCAGATTTTTGTGATTGTGGCTTAGGGTGTAACCCGATTTTTGAACCATTCCCATTGCATGCAAATGTCGCACGACGGTGGAATGATGATGGTTCATCATATTTACTAGCTGACGAGTTCACTGACATGAGTCATTATGGATTAATGCGTTTAAACGGTCTTCGTCACAACCCGTAGGTCTTCCTGAACGTGGGGAGTGGCTAATGATCCTCCTTAAAACGAGAAAACCATTTTCTTGCAGTGCTCGCATCGTATTGTGCAGCATTTAGGTAGTACTGTTTCTTTTTTTTTTTAATTTAGTTTATTCAACACAATGAGCAACGTGATGGAGCTAAGTAGCGTACTTAAGAGGGAACTAACCATGTAAGGTGAGGTGAGGTAAAGTAAGGTGAGACACTAGAGTTCCGTGTGCTGGCCCCCAAGGGCCTACCGAGGGGGACCGACGGCCGTCTCATTCTCTGGCAATGGTGCCATCGTGTGCAGTATGGAGGGGCATGTGGTCAGCACACCGCTCTTCCGGTCGTTGTTGGGTTTCTTGGCCTTGAAACCGCTACTAATCGGTCAAGTAGCTCCTCATTTGACTTCACGAGATACATTATACCCGCCGGCCGGGGTTGGCCGAGCGGTTCTAGGCGCTTCAGTTCGGAGCCACGCTGCTGCTATGGTTGCAGGTTCGCATGCTGCCTCGGGCATGGATGTGTGTGATGTCCTTAGGTTAGTTAGGTTTAAGTAGTTCTATGTTCTAGGGGACTGATGACCTCAGAAGTTAGGTCCCATAGTTCTCAGAGCCATTTTTGAAAAGTACACCCCGTACCAGTTCTCCCACCAGGGATAAACGCCGGGAATCGAACCCGGGTCGCCCGCATGGCAGTCAGCGGTCCTAATCACTCAGCTACGGAGGCGGACAGGAAACTAACTATTCAGCTAGAGAAGGAACAGGTCGTTCAGCTAAAATGTTTGGCGAATATTTTTTAAACATTAAAATGCAAATGTGAACCGTTCTATACATGTTAGGTAGGTGCATAAATTCGTAGCGTTTTTGTATTGCATCTTCGTACTCCGGTAGCTAGGGGTTTAATTATCGATTGTCATTTCTTATTTCATTTTTGATGAAATTCAGAGATGCTTTGTTTCTTTCGCCCGTCACTTAAAATTCATCGCAGAAAAAAATCTGTCTGTGAATTCTAAAGTGGCAGAAAGCGACGACAGAAATATAATTAATTTGTAAACTTTCCACGACTGAGATTATGTTTTGTAAATTTACAGGGAGTACTCAGTTTACTAACATAGCCCTTACCTGTGTTCCGTTCTTACATAAAGCAATAAAACCAAATAGTCGAACTTCCTCGCACTCAGTCCACCTCCAGCTCTGTCAAGCTAAAAAGGTGTCACGGTTGACAGTAATCGTATCGTAGGGACAGGAAATGTTGCGGCTAGTGCTGATGTGTAACAGCAATACTTTGGACGCCGTCGGCTAACTTTTCGTGAAAAAAATAATCCATAGGTAGACGTTTGCTTACTTCATACAGTCTAGCAGACTCTTATGCGGTACTTACCTAGTTGAAAATAATACGGAGTTAACGGGTTCTCACTCTTTCTCAATTTCAACTTTGACATGAAACTCCGGCATTGACAATATCGACATTTGAGGTGTGTTCAAAAACGTGTACTCAGTCCGTGGTTCAGTTACTAACCCGATCCCGTATACGCAAAATTAGGATCAACCTTTGTGATTTTGTAATGATATACATACATACATTAATACTTGTTCCAAAGATCATGAATACGACATTTCGTAATGATGTGGAACGTGTCACTTAAATATAAGTTTTCTTTACACAAAATAATTAACTTTTTTTTACAGTTACTACTTCATCTATTGAGAGAGAAAGAGCTGCCATTGAGAAATTATTTCAATTTGCTTTTAAAATAAATCCTACAAATCATCAAATTATGTGAAATAAGTATTTTCAACTAGTTTATTTTTGCCATAAAGCATAGAGGACAACTGTCTCAAATCACGTACAATACTTTATTATAGCGTACAGGTGGAAACTCTAACATTAACTAGCGCAACGACGTAAGTGGTGAACACTGTAGTATGTTAGAGCATTCTAAATTCACGTGCACTAAAATATCAGTTTAAAGGTACTTTTAACATTCAATATTCTTTCGTACCACGTATTTATGATTTAACGTGCCGTCAATCACAAGAACAGATCTGGAGCATGAATAAAACAAATACGGGTCACATGCTTTTCAGAGCAACCATGTAAGAGCACTAGCCGACGAGCCTTTCTACAAGTTTTCACTACTGTTACGCGCCCTCCCTAGCGGCTGGGCGTAGCAACGACAATTCGAGCACACGATAAAATTAGAATTCTACTTCGACTATTTTACCCTTTGGTCATCGAGTTACCTAAATGGACACATGAAAGTTAAGGTGAGAGGTGTTTATGCGGTTGTTATGAGCTGTATTTTGTTTGATATACAGAGGTTAATTAGAAGGTGTATGTTAGATAATCCTTAGTGTTGAGCTGAAGTAATTTTACAGAGCCGGATCTCAACTTACGCAATCCGTGCGGATGCCAGTTGTTAGTGAGGGTACTAACACGCGCAATAACTTCTATCTTACCACACGATACTTTACAATCAGCTTTGCACTGAACCAACGTGAACGAACTGTGGCTTCTCTGGAATAAATTCACTTTGATTTGTGAATTACATCTACGTGAACGAGAGGGATATAGTTAGGCTTGTTCTATCAGTTGAGGATTAAAGAACCAAGTCAGTGGACATCATCTTTTAATTGCAGAAGATGCGTGTCATCACTAGTAATTAAGGCGGTGTGGGAGTTAATTACAGGTACGTAACAGGCAGTATGAACAGGGTTTCATCATTTTGTCGGGCGTGATCTGTTTGTAAGTTGCCTCTCTTCGTAAGACCGGATTGCCTTCAAATTAATTGTACTGTAGGATTATGAAAAACATGGAGAAGGAGCTTGAATCAATAAACAATTCCTATAACTACTTTAAGGAAACCATGAAAATCCTGAATAAAGATCACCGAACAGGCGTTTGAATCGCCACTCCTCCCCCCCCCCCCCCCCCCACTCACACACACACAAATCATGAATGTGAGTCCTATATCTTAATCCCTTAATCACCTCGTCAGGTCCAACGAGACAGGCAACTTGAGGAAATGGCGAAATTAGAAAGAGAATGGGTATTACGGCTTTGGGTTACCCTTTCCGAATGTTTGTGGAAGCAACTACTTTCACAGTTTCCAAAATCCAGGCATTCAGTGTAAAATATTTGGCACCATAGTGTGTTTGAAATCTTCTCAACGTCCTGTTTTTGTTCGTAAAAAAGTATCCATTCCTTGTTGCCGACAAATATGAGTAACATTTTACAGGTCTTTTATCAGAATTTCGTATCGTTCTGAAGTTAATAACAATGCACGAGATAATTAGATGTGAGTGCTATGCGAGAATAGACAGTGAAATATCCAGACAGTGAACTGGAAGGTAAACAAAGATGTTTGAATCTGATGAGGACAGAAGTATTTAAGCTGAAGAGAAACTATAATAATTTCAATAATATACCCTACTTTTACGAGATCGTCTTGTTACGGACCTGAATGATCCCACCCACGAAGATGAATTGTCTAACCCATTAATAAAGCTTTCGAAATGATCAAAACACTTATAGAGGGTATTACGCCGGAACACTTTCATGAGCGGAAATTTTACTTCTATTTGGCAGTGTAATTATTCGTGAGGCCATCAATATTTTCAATTTTATGCTGCCGTCAAGTAATGTGGACTGCTTTTCCAATTCAAATTGTCAGTGTGTGGTTTTTCGCTGATAAGGAAGAGCGCTCAATGGAATGAGTCTCGCAAATCACAGATGTTTTTCATTGTTGCACCTCAGCAGGTGTTGCTTACTAACGAGAAAAGAAGACACGCCTCCCTAATACAAAATTCACACTGTCAGACACGCTCTCAGAATTCCACTTGTGGCAACTAGTTGCTGAAACCATGTGGCTCAGCAATTTTGTTCATTGGTTGAGGTTTTTAGGTAAAAATCAGCTATGGACTTTCTTTCGCGGACAGTAATGAAATTAATGGAAAAGCTATACAGCAATTCGTTTTTAAAACGCGTTGTGAAGAAGTCTGATTATACGACTTTCTTAAGGCAAATCTTACATGTCTGAAAGTACGAGTACTACATTTTAGGTGCTGTTGCTCAAAACCTAAATGATGCTCAACAGTAATAGTTTTTAATTCCAGTAATCTGTTAAAGAGGCAACCACGTGCTCGTGACTCACTGCATGAAACGGGTAGAAGCGTTAGATTTGCATATCTCTCCTGTAACAAGAACCGATAGGCTTCCCAAGTAAGGAAAGAACGTTCCTACGCGTTGTTCTGCCCGAAAAGAATCTAATCACTTCCTTTCTACGTAATATTCCAATTAGTAACAATAAAAGCAGGCCTTATCATTATCACAAAAAGGCTAAAATTAAGCCTTTTGAAACATTAGGAACTTGCTCAACTGGAATTCAAAACCGGACCTCTAGCCTTCACGAGAAGTTCTGTATCAGCTGAGTTACACGTTGCTGCAGGGTAGTCGCACTCATTACTATACACCGGTGCTATAAATGCTATTTTAGACTCTGCTATGTAAGTTCAAAAGACTTTACTTGTAAAATTAAGATACGTGCACTACACCAAATCGTGGTAATAGCCATAGCATTATTTCCCGTAATAATTATAACAACATATTTATTCTTTATCATTTTGTGCATTTCTATAAACTAGCCACTTCAACGAGGCCTAGAACAGACAGTACTAGATAATATGTCATGGGAACAATTTTAAGTTCTGATTCATATCTCATCACTACTAAAGTCACTGACCCTTCTCTGCACATACTATTTTCGCGTGCATCTTCACTCACACAATTATTATATCTAACAAGGAAATTACCACAGCTCTAAGTGCTAAAAAAGAACGAGATGTGTTGTTCTACCACTCACCAAAGAATTTCCTCAGTATAACGCCTCCATCTGTGCACAGTCGTTGTTTGGTAGCTAACGAATCTAACGAGAACAGAACCAGTAGCTACTGAACAAGACAACACCTCGTACCAGAAAACTGCGACTAGCAGATCCACAACATACACAAATGAGATGTCATGTGGAAATGAGTGAGACTTTTCTTGAAACACTGGTGTACGTACGGAGTTACACGCCCCAAAATGCATAGAATTTGCTATGTAATACGCTCTCCTCTCATTCACCACGAAGTGATGATGTGATCAGAACACAGCGGAATGAACAACTCGTGGCAATATGCTGGATAACGTGGATGCTGTGGCTTCTGATGCTGGACTACTGGAGTGCAGACACAACGAAAAAGATGTACCATGTCCACAATTTGTACCGGTCAATTGTGCTATTCCGTTTGTTTCACTGTCGTTCTTAGAAACTCGGCATTTTCACTTCTACGATGAATAAAGGAAGAACGTAAAATAACACATCATCACCAACTCTGCGCAATATTACGTAGTGACATACATTACGTCATGCTAAGGTGGTGTTTATAGACAAAAAACGATGGGAACTCATTGGAAATATTGAACTGGAAACCGTTGCCATGCATAAAAGGCCCCCTCAGATGTATGTGAATGGTACGTCACTAACTATTTGCAGAATTTATCATAAAACAATACAGTTACTTAAAGCCAATTGTCCCTATTTTCACATGTGTAAACTAAACTTTTAACAACCAGTGGCTAGACGCACACGTCCTTGAGCATACCAGCAGGAAAATAATGCATAGCAATGCAAAATCAGAGAGGTAATATATAGACCGTGCTACATCCCAGCATCTGAAACACGAACAATGAAGGGAAAGAGATGTAAGCAGATTACAGGTATGTGGAATGAAGTTCCTTAGAAGTAGATTAGCAGTAACAAGGAAAGACAGGATGAGGTGTGAAAGGGAATGGGAGATCTTGAAAGAGGAATCCTTGCAGAGCAGGACGGAACATAGGGACTAACATGGTATGGAAAACAAGAGGACTTCCAAGAGTATACTTGGAATGGAGATAAGAAGAAAACGACCAAAAGGAAGACCAAGGGGTAGATGATTGAAAGGTTTGAAGGAGTATATTGAAAAAACCCATGAGGGCTGGACCAGAGTGAACACAGAAAGATGGTGCAAAAACGGATCCCGAGGCTTATGTTCCAATTAGATCCAGCCTGGGGCTGGAAACTGTTCAAGATGACAATGATGAAGTGTTAGGAAACCTTTTTTGAAAGTATCTGTCTGCAGTATAGCCTGATACGGAAGTGAAACGTGGGCGATCGTAGAGACCAGAGAATAGACTCTTTTGAAATATTTTCCTTGAGGGGAATGCCGAAGATTGGGTAGGTATACCAGAAAACTAATGAAGAGGTGCTGATCCTACTCAGGGAGAAAAGATATGTGTGGCGTATCCTGAGTAAAGGAATGGATGAGTTGCCGGAACATATCCTGAGGCATCAGAGAATAGTCAGTTTGCTAATGGAGAGAAGTCCCAGAGGTAATGTTTGTAGGGGGAGACACAGTTGGATGCAGGTAAGCAACAGTTATTGAAAGATGAAGAACCTCACACAGGACAGACCAACGTGGACATTTGCTTCAAACTAGTCTTCGGATCGTACACCGCAACAACCAGTCGTAATTTCCAGTATGTTGCGATCGATAGAAGAGCTGACGTCTACTCTCTACAAAGACAGCTTGGGTACGTCAGGAACTTGCTGAACTCTCCTCTGAAATTAGAAATAATTTCACAGTTTGTGTTCCACCAAACTTACGAATCTCGGCAATAAAGTCAATACTGATGCAATGTCTCGTTCATCTGGAATTATATCTGTCCCTGTCAGTACCACACTATTTCTGTGTCCACATGTCCACCTTTTTCTTCTAATGATACTGTGACGAAGGCCGCCTGATTAATTGCTGCGCTGGTACAACACGGAAACTATTAGGAGTTATCACCACGCATGTGAAGACTGTGCGCGCTCCCAGGAACGGTTCCTCTCGCAATTACCGACTGCCCGCATCGCAGAACACGCCTTAAGTAGCGGCCACCTCTCGCGTCGAACAATACACGACGTCGGCCATTGTGTGATTGCTTGTGCGATAGCGATATGTCGTTGAGGCAGCTGCAAAGTAGGAAACGTTTGCCCCAACCATTTGCGTCTTCCTCGACATCTCGATCCGTTCCCCGAAAGTAATTACAGCACACATTGCTTTCAAGTCCTAATGCGAACCGGGTGCTTGCAATTACTGCCTGTCAATTTCAAGAAACAGAACAGAAAGTTTTTCTTACCGATTTCTGTCCCTTTTTGCTCATGGTACTCCACACGCTTTACTGCGTAGCGATTTTAGTATGTTTTTATGTGGAACAATTGCAGATTCGTTGCAATTACTGTTTGTGGAAAGTTACTCAGGGTCATTGTTTCATTTGTACATTTCAGTCCATTACGTAACTACACTTGAGTGCAGGCTAACATGCATCTACACTGGTCTCCAAAATTAAAACAACAAACCACTTTTTCCCAAGCCTGTGTCTAACTCACAATATAATGATACCAACTGTCAACAGACGTCCGTAAGATAGTATTCTGCACGAAAAATGACATTCCGGTCAACGGACAACCAAGCCAACGATGACGTCAGGGCACCCATCAAATGATATAGTACTTGTCGGGCACCCTCACATCCACAATCGCTGTACACATAGTCACAGTCGGTGCAGTATAGCACAGAGAAGACGCCTGCCAGTCTCTCTGCCGTGGAGATGCTTAGGAAGAATGGAAGCAGGGCAGTCGGAAAGTGATGTCGCCCGACGGCTTGAAGCGAATCGTTCTGTTGTTTCTCGGATACAGTGACAGTTTAGAGAGACCGTCCAGGGTAGTTCCGACCACGTGCGACATCATAAAGAGAGGACCGTTACTTGGACTCGCATTGGGGAGGACGACGGTTCAATCCTGCGTCCGGCCATCCTGATTTAGGTTTTCCGTGATTTCCCTAGATCGCTCCAGGCAAATGCCGGGATGGTTCCTTTGAAAGGGCACGGCCGACTTCCTTCTCCGTCCTTCCCTAATCCGATGAGACCGATGACCTCGCTGTCTGGTCTCCTCCCCTAAACAATCCAATCCAGTCCGTTACTTGGCTGTACGGGTGCGATAGCACCGCCTTAGTATTAAACGGCAAATGGTATCTGACCTCGCAGCATGCACTGGAAGTGTTGTGTTGAGGCAAACAGTGTAGAGAAGGCTTCGACCGAGTGGCCTTTATTGTCGGAGACTTACTGTAATTGTACCTTCTCACAATGGAACGTCTAGAGGGAGTCGCCAACATGCCGCCTGGATAGTCGAACAGTGCGCCAATGTTCTTTTCACAGCTCAGTCCCAGTTTGGTCTGGGGAGTGATTCTCGACGGATTCGCATCTGCAGGGAACATGTAACGCGATTTCAGCACCCAAACTTTATGGGAAGATACCGATATCGAGGAGGGTCGCTAATGGTGTGGGCAGGGCCGGCCACTGTGGTCGAGCGGTTCTGGGCGCTTCAGTCCGGAACCGTGCGACTGCTACGGTCGCAGGTTCGAATCCTGCCTCGCGCATGAATGTGTGTGATGTCCTTAGATTAGATAGTTTAAGTAGTTCTAGGTTCTAGGGGACTAATGACCTCAGATGTTAAGTTCCATTGTGCTCAGAGCCATTTGAACCATTTGTGGGCAGGGATTATATTGACCACCCTAACAGCTCTTCGTGAAATTGTACGGGTGAATCGACAAGGTTTAACTGCTCTCAGGTACTGTGACAAGATATTGGAACTTAAGGTGCGGTTCTTGCGAGGTGTTGTGGGGCCAGACTTTGTGCTAATGAACAATAATGTTCGACCTCTTAGAGCACAAGTAGTTGATGTTTTCTTGGAAAGGGAAGACACCGCATGCATGGCGTGGCCTGCTCGATCTTCCGATTTGAATCCCATAGAGCAAGTATGGGATGCACTACGGAGATGGGTTGCATCGCATCCTCGTCTACCAACTACTCCTCAAAACTTGCGTGCAGCTCTGCAGGAAGAATGGGCGTTATTGCCTCGTCATGAGATTGATGACATCATTCACTGCATGTCCCGTTGTTAACAGGCCTGTGCTGCGCCAGAGTTGGTCACTCCTCATACTGAGCACGTTAATCGGTTGCCGAAATGTTTGTTCAAATTCGTTAAGTTGGAAAAAACTAAGAATATTTTTTTCTACGTTATGAATGTTGCAGTTGTTTACCGTCTGTATTCTTTACATTATTTCTACTTTACTATCGCCTGCTTATACTGTTTTATGCCAAAATAAACGCAACCCTGCAAAATTTCCGTTTGTGCTTTAGTTCTGGACGTCAGTGTATTTCGTAGGCTCTCCTTGTCTGCATTTCGCTTCAATCTCTGAATAATGCTAACATCCAAATAGATTACGACAGGGAACAACAACTTTCTGTAACTTGGGCGTATCCATTCTAAGCTCGGGAAGCCATGAAGTACTCAGCTGTGAAAATGTGAGATGTCTGTTGAACAGTTTCGCATACCCCTGAGACGCTACAGAATTTGTTCCCGGCGACCTACGGTGTTGCAAAAGTTCTCTTAAGATCGAGCAATTTATAAGAAAGCGAAGACACACGTGCATAACTTCTTATCTAATTACATTATCAACGGTGGCCCACTTCAGCACTAAAATGTGGGTAATGCACGTCACGTCTCCATCGAACTAGGAAAAGAAACTAAGGATCACTATAACAGTCTTTTTTATTGATAAGAGATATCAAAAGGTTTATTCCACTGAATCAAGAGCACAGTCAATTATCAAACGCAAAAGGGATCGAAATCACGTATGACACCCTCCGCATGGTTGGGTGGATACATGTTGAAAAGATGTGAAACTGTATCTCGAGTATGACCAACGGTTGCGGAAAAAGTGAATGGGTTAAAGAAGAAAACAAAATAAAAATACCCTTAAGTAAGCGCATAGTGGGTGCAGCTAGCTGACTGTGACAATTAGATCAGCAAAACGAAACCCTACTGCAAGACAACTGACTTTGTGCTCGCTTCGTCTCGGTGAATACAAATACGGCCTATGCTTACCACTCTACTGATGTACGTGGGCAGAATATGGCTGCACTAATTTATGAGAATTCAAAGTTAATCCCCGTCATCTGAGTTCTGCTCTGGGTTCGCTCACTTGGCAGCTCAACTATGACCATAAAAAGTATTCTCTCCACAGCATCCGGAGCGAGCGCTTGCTTACTCACTTCTAAAAAACTCAGATGGTTCTGCCAACATTAGAATCTCGATGCAACAGACCTTCCAAGTTTTGACTACTGATAAATTAATAAACATTCTAACAAATTCCCTACTCTTAGAATTTTGCCATGGTTAGCAAACAAAGTATATTCCTCTCTAGGATTGGGATAGAAGGCAGAAAATCTCCCCCACTACTAACGGATTTCTAGTCATGGCCAATGAACAGGTACCGACGAACATATGCAAGCAAACTCTACTCTGATATAAAAAAAATACTATTAGCAAATCAGGGATCACCTTACTAAATTTTGAACAAATATTCGAGCAGTCCTTCTTCATGCCTAACAGCTGGTCCCATTCTGTCATCTTTGTCCTTTCTCCTATCTTTTAGATCTTTATCTTTCCTAAAATGTAGGAGTACCCGTGGTCTAGAGGTTCCGTCTTTGATTAGTAATCTAAACAACCTCTGCCCTTGGTCTCACCCCCCACCCACCCGGCCTTCACCCCCCCCCCCCTCCCACGACAGCTTGAATTTTTGATAACTCATCAGCAGTGGCTGCCAAGGACTTCCGGCATAAGAAGTCCATGCAGCTAACGGACTTGTCAAAGAGGGCGGAGGAGTGGATTAAGTACAGAGCACCCTGTTGCGCTTAGGGTGAGGAACTGTCCCTAAAGGCATAAGAATCAGCAAAGATCTACAGCATCAGGATACAGAAGGCAGTGGAAACCACTGAATTAAAGACACATAATGTGTATCCACAGGACATGTAGCCTGTAATTGAAGAAGCGTCATGATGATCTCTCCATTGACAAAAGATTCCACTATAGTACCCCATACGGATTCCCGGGAGGGAGTGAGCATGAGAAAGAGACTGAATTATCAACGAAAGGATATAAGTCGACGAGTGGAATGTCAGAAGTTTAAACATGATGGGGAAGCCAGAAGATCTGAAAAGGGAAAAGGTGAGGCTCAATCTAGATATAGCGAGGGTCAGTGAAGTAAAATGGAAAGAAGACAAGGATTTCTGGTCAGACGAGTGTAGGGTAACGTCAACAGCAGCAGAAAGTGGTATAACGGGAGTAGGATTCGGTATGAATAGGAAGGTAGGTCGGACAGTTAGTTACTGTGAACTGTTCAGTGATATGGTTGTTCTCGCCAGAATCAACAGCAAACCAACACCAACAACAATAGTTCAGGTATACATGCCGACGTCTCAAGCCGTAGATGAAGAGACAGAAAAAGTAGATGATGATGTTTGGTTTCTGGGGCACTCAACTGCGAGGTCATCAGCGCCCGTACAAAGTCTCAATTTCTACGCAGTCCATTTTGTTTTCACAATTAAATTCTTCACTGTCGCAAATGATAATGATGAGGAGGATAACACAAACACCCAGTCCCCGGGCAGAGAAAATCCCCGACCCGGCCGTGAATCGAACCCGGCCCCGTGATTCAGAGGTAGCAATGCTAGCCACTAGACCACGGGCTACGGACACAAAAAGTAGATGAGAATGCTGAATGGCCAATTCAGTATGTACAGGGACATGAAAATCTATTAGTCATGTAGCGATGAGTGGAAGGAGGTTAAAGGAGAATATGGGCTCGGTACTAGGAATGAGAGAGGAGAAAGGCTAATTGAGTTCCACAATGAATAATATACAGAAAAATGGAAAAGAAAATTGAGAATGCGCTAGGTGACGATCAGTTTGGCTTTAGGAAAAGTAAAGGGACGAGAGAGGCAATTCTGACGTTACGGCTAATAATGGAAGCAAGGCTAAAGAAAAATCAAGACACTTTCATAGGATTTGTCGACCTGGAAAAAGCGTTCGACAATATAAAATGGTGCAAGCTGTTCGAGATTCTGAAAAAAGTAGGGGTAAGCTATAGGGAGAGACAGGTCATATACAATATGTACAACAACCAAGAGGGCATAAAAAGAGTGGACGACCAAGAACGAAGTGCTCGTATTAAGAAGGGTGTAAGACAAGGCTGTAGCCTTTCGCCCCTACTCTTCAATCTGTACATCGAGGAAGCAATGATGGAAATAAAAGAAAGGTTCAGGAGTGCAATTAAAATAGAAGGTGAAAGGATATCAATGATACGATTCGCTGATGACATTGCTATCCTGAGTGAAAGTGAAGAAGAATTAAATGATCTGCTGAACGGAATGAACAGTCTAATGAGTACACAGTATGGTTTGAGAGTCAATCGGAGAAAGACAAAGGTAATGAGAAGTAGTAGAAATGAGAACAGCGAGAAACTTAACATCAGGATTGATGGTCACGAAGTCAATGAAGTTAAGGAATTCTGATACCTAGGCAGTAAAATAACCAATGACGGACGGAGCAAAGAGGACATCAAAAGCGGACTCGCTATGGCAAAAAAGGCATTTCTGGCCAAGAGAAGTCTACTAATATCTAATACCGGCCTTAATTTGAGGAAGAAATTTCTGAGGATGTACGTCTGGAGTACAATATTGTATGGTAGTGAAACATGGACTGTGGGAAAACCGGAATAGAAGAGAATCGAAGCATTTGAGATGTGGTGCTATAGACGAATGTTGAAAATTAGGTGGACTGATAAGGTAAGGAATGAGGAGGTTCTACGCAGAATCGGAGAGGAAAGGAATATGTGGAAAACACTGATAAGGAGAAGGGACAGGATGATAGGACATCTGCTAAGACATGAGGGAATGACTTCCATGGTACTAGAGGGAGCTGTAGAGGGCAAAACTGTAGAGGAAGACAGAGATTGGAATACGTCAAGCAAATAATTGAGGACGTAGGTTGCAAGTGCTACTCAGAGATGAAGAGGTTAGCACAGGAAAGGAATTCGTGGCGGGCCGCATCAAACCAGTCAGTAGACTGATGACCAAAAAAAAAAAAAAAAATGAATTGTCGCTAGTAGTAGTAAATACTCTGTTCAAGAATCAGAAGAGGTGGAGGTATAATTGGAAAATACGGTGGATACGGAAAGATTTCAGTTACATTACATCAACGTCAGGCAGAGATTTCGAAATCAGGTAATGGATAGTAAGGCATACCCAGGAGCAGATATTGACCCAGATCACAGTCTGGTAGTGATGAAGAGTAGGCTGATGTTTAAGAGACTGGCCAGGAAGAATCAATGCGCAAAGAAGTGGAATAAGGAAGTACTAAAGAATAAAGAGATACGGTTGAAGTTCTCTGCAGTTATAGATAAACCGATAAGGAATAGCTCAGTAGGCAGTTCAGTGGAAGAGGAACGGACATCTCTAAAAAGGGCAATCGCAGAAGTTGGAAAGAACAACACAGATACAAAGAAGGTAGCTGTGGAGAAACCATGGGTAACAGAAGAAATACTTCAGTTGATCGATAAAAGAAGGAAGTACACAGGAAAATTCAGGAATACAGAAATACAAGTCACTTAAGAACGAAATAAATAGGAAGTGCAGGGAAGCTAAAGCGAAATGGCTGCATTAAAAGTGTGATGAAAGCAAGAAAGACATGATCGTTGGAAAGACTGAGTCAGCGTATAGAAAACAACCTTCGGTTAAATGAAAACAAAGGTGGTAACAAAAACAGTGCAATAGAAATTCCACTGTTAAATGCAGGGGAAAAGAGAGAACACGTAGAAAGAGTACATTGAAAGCCTCTACGAGGGGAAAACTTGTCTGATGGCGTTATAGAAGAAAACAGGAATTGATATAGAAGATATAGGGGATGCAATATTACAATCAGAATTTAAAAGAGCTCTGGAAGGCTTAAGATCGAATAAGGCGGAAGGGATGGATAACAACCTCTTGGAGTTTCTAAAATCATTGGGGGAATTGGTAACGAAACGACTATTCACAATGGTGTGTAAGATGTACGTGGCTGACGATATACTATCTGACATCATCCACACAATTTCCAAGATTGTAAGAGCCAACAAGTGTGAGGATTATCGCACGATCAGCTTAAGAGCTCATGCATCCAAGTTTCTGACAAGAATAATGTACAGAAAAATGGAAAAGAAAACTGAGGATGTGTTAGATGACGATCAGTTTGGCCTTAGGAAAGGTAAAGGCGCCAGGAGGCATTTCTGATGTTACGTTTGATAATGTAAGCAAGGCTAAAGAAAAATCGGGACATGTTTATCTGGTTTTTCGACCTGGAAAAAAAAAACATTCGAAAATGTAAAATGATGTTCGAAATTTTGATAAAAATAGGGTTAAGCTATAGGGAAAGATGGGTAATATACAATATCTACAAGAGCCAAAAGGGAACAATAGTAGTGGAAAGCACGAATGAAGTTCTCAGACTAAAAAGGGTATAAGATAGTCTTTCGCCTCCACTGTTCAATCCATATACCTAAGAAATGAAAGAAAAGTTTAAGAGTGGAATTAAAACTCAGAATGAAAATATGTCAATGATAATATTGGCTGATGACATTGTTATCCTCATCGAAAGTGAGGAATAATTACAAGATCTGCTAAATGAAATGAACAGTCTAACGAGTGCAGAATGTGGATTGAGAGTAAATCGAAGAAAGACAAAAGTAATGAGAAGCAGCAGGAACGAGAACAGTGGGGAACTTAACATCAGTATTGGTGATCATGATGTAGATGAAGTAAAGAAATTCCGCTACCTGGGCAGCAAAATAATCCATGATTGACGGAGCAAGGAGGGCATAAAAACCAAACTAACACTGGTACAAAGGGCACTCCTGGCCAAGAGAAGTCTACAAGTATCAAACATAGGCCTTAATTTGAGGAAGAAATTTCTGAAAATGTAAGTTTGGAGCAGAGGCTTGTGTGGTAGTGGAACATGGACTGGAGGTAAACCAGAAAACAAGAGAAATGAAGCATCTGAGCTA
Organism: Schistocerca americana; assembly: GCF_021461395.2. Taxonomy (NCBI): domain Eukaryota; kingdom Metazoa; phylum Arthropoda; class Insecta; order Orthoptera; family Acrididae; genus Schistocerca; species Schistocerca americana. The sequence goes on from NC_060120.1 coordinate 276,966,069, forward strand.
TGGTGCTACAGGAGAATATTGAAGATTAGGTGAACTGATAAGGCAAGGAGTGAGGAGTTTTTCTGCAGTATCATGTACCTGACTGAGACTCTGACTTTCAGCCAAAACATCTTTCTGACCCTATGACTCTCACCTTCTGCATACCAGCTAAAAACCGCAGGCTGCAGCGGTACCCAAAAGGGAGATAGAGCTAACTATAATTGAATCATTGACATTTGTTATTATTGCCTGAAGTTCACATAACGTTAGTTCAAATGGTTCAAATGCATCTGAGCACTATGGGACTTAACTTCTGAGGTCATCAGTCCCCTAGAACTTAGAACTACCTAAACCTAAGTAACCTAAGAACGTCACACACATCCATGCCCGAGGCAGGATTCGAACCTGCGACCGTAGCGGTCGCGCGGTTTCAGACTGAAGCGCCTAGAACCGCTCGGCCAGTCCGGCCGGCTAACATTAGTGAATTGATTTGATTTATTAGTCAGATATGCATACTGAGTTATTAAAGAAGTGAAGGGATAGTTTTCGAAAAAACTGCCAATAATAACAACGATAGCAAATGACAACGATTGAAATTCTAATTAGCTATCTCTCTTGTCATTTTGGAACAATGAAGAATTCTTGTAATGTACTGCAGTCTGGTGCTTTTAGCTGCCTGGGCAATGGCAAGAGTGACTAGGGGACCAGCATGGGTTGTAAAGATATTTCCGCGGAAAGCCATTGTCTCAGGCAGGTAAATGCAGGGTAGAGCGGTCTGCCGACCAAACGCAGCAGGAGCGACTAGTGAGCGTGGCCAGCCCTCCATAAGCTTCATTGTGCATGAAGTGAAAAGAGCCCATTTCAGCAAAGACACAGATCTGAAGGACAGGAGGAAAGAGGACGCTGCTTGAGTGGAACCAGCCATTAGACATGAAGGAGGCAAGCTGCACTATTTATTAAAAATTTAGTAAGGCAATTCCTGATTGGCTCATAGTAAACGTTTTAGCGCTGAGGCAGAGTTCCCATGTATGTGTACGTGGATACCTTCTCAGTGGTTGCAACTAGAAATTTGTTGTGTAGTGGTGGAGATTTTCTGCCTTCTATGCCACTCCAAGAGTGGTTAACGTTGAAAAAATCTGTAAGAGTAGGGAATTTATTAGAATGTTTTTTAAATTATCACTGGTTGTAACTCTCAAAGTTTTTTGCAGTTGGCCAGCCAGATTACAGTACTGGCAGAACCAGCCCAATTATGAAGAGGAGGATAAACAAACATTTGCCGCGGAGGCACCAGAGAGAACACTTAGTCTGAAGACATCATAGAGCTGCAGAATGAGGTGTGTCAAACGTAGAGCAAAAATCAGATGCTTGGGCTGCGCTTAGAATTCTCAGCCATTATTGCAGCTATCGTCTGCTCTCGTACCATCTGACTGGTAAGTATGGTCCGTATTTTCATCCACAGAAATGAGGTGAGCATGAAGTCGTTTATCTTGCATCAGTGTTTCGTGGTGTTGATTTAATTTCCACAGCCAGCTAACTATCTGCACTATGCACCTACATGAGAGTACTGGTGTTTTTTCTGGTACTTTCCTTTAACTCATTAACTTAGACTGCAATCACTGGTCATATTTGCAACACAGTTTTATACCGCTCCTACAATGTATCCACCAGCCTGTGCCAAGGATATTGCATACGTTTTCAGCTTCTTGTTTCCTGGATAATTGCGGATCAGTCATTTCTGACGTCTTTTTACAGTTCAATGAGAGACTCATTCGACTGAGTCTTCACTATTGGTCACCAGTGCAATGCTGTTGCCAGGTAGTGTTAACAGGAGATATAGGGAGGCTCCAAAAAGAAGGGGCACATTTCATCATGGGTTAATTTAATGAGCGTCAAAGTGTTACAAAGTTGCTCAACAAACTGCAGTGTATAATGGGACATGCTCCTCTAGCGTTACTTTTCCTCAACTGTAGTTGTCGATACCAATATTATTTTTCGAATTTTGAACAGGTTAGTACACTACTGGCCATTAAAATTGCTAAACCACGAAGATGACGTGCTACAGACGCGAAATTTAACCGACAGGAAGAAGATACTGTGGTATGCAAATGATTAGCTTTTCAGAGCATTCACACAAGGCTGGCGCAGGTGACGACACCTACAACGTGCTGACACGAGGAAAGTTTCCAACCGACTTCTCACACTCAAACAGCAGTTGACCGGCGTTGCCTGGTGAAACGTTGTTGTGATGCCTCATGTAAGGAGGAGAAATGCGTACCATCACGTTTCCAACTTTGATAAAGGTCGGATTGTAGCCTATCGCGATTGCGGTTTATCGTATCGCGACATTGCTACTCGGGTTGGTCGAGATCCAATTACTGTTAGCAGAATATGGAATCGGTGGGTTCAGGAGGGTAATACGGAACGCCGTGCTGGATCCCAACGGCCTCGTATCACTAGCAGTCGAGATAACAGGCATCTGATCCGCATGGCTGTAGCGGATCTTGCAGCCACGTCTCGATCCCTGAGTCAACAGATGGGGACGTTTGCTAGACAACAACCATCTGCACCAACAGTTCGACGAAGTTTGCAGCAGCATGGACTATCAGCTCGGAGACCATGGCTGTGGTTACCCTTGACGCTTCATCACAGACAGGAGCACCTGCGATGGTGTACTCAACGACGGACCTGGGTGTACGAATGCCAAAACGTCATTTTTGCGGATGAATCGAGGTTCTGTTTACAGCATCATGATGGTCGTATCAGTGTTTGACGACGTCGCGGTGAAGGCACATTGGAAGCGTGTATTCGTCATCGCCATACTGGCGTATCACCCGGCTTGATGGTATGGGGTGCCATTGGTTACACGTCTCGGTCACCTCTTGTTCGCATTGACAGCACTTTGAACAGTGGACGTTACATTTCAGATGTGGTACGACCCGTGGCTCTACCCTTCATTCGATCCCTGCGAAACCCTACATTTCAGCAGGATAATGCATGACCGCATGTTGCAGGTCCTGTACGAGCCTTTCTGGATACAGAAAATGTTCGACTGCTACCCTGGCCAGCACATTCTGCAAATCTCTCACCAATTGAAAACGTCTGGTCAATGGTGGCCGAGCAACTGGCTCATCACAATACGCCAGTCACTACTCTTGATGAACTGTGGTATCGTGTTGAAGCTGCATGGGCAGCTGTACCTGTACACGCCATCCAAGCTCTGCGTGACTTAATGCCCAGGCGTATCAAGGCCGTTATTACGGCCAGAGGTGGTTGTTCTGGGTACTGATTTCTCAGGATCTATACACCCAAATTGCGTGAAAATGTAATTACATGTCGGTTCTAGTATAATATATGTATCCATTGAATACCCATTTATAATCTGCATTTCTTCTTGGTGTAGCAATTTTAATGGCCAGTAGTGTATCATCTCAGTCACTTTTCTGAGAAGTTTCGTATAATTTTATACGCGGTATGTTACATTAATGAAAAGGATTTACTTTATAAAATATTTAAGTTTCGATGTTATAATGTTTTTTTATTTATTTTGAGAGATTTGAAATTACGAATTAATTGCACCCTAATAATTTTTATTGTTAATTACTAAATCTTGTACTGTTTACTATGTTTATTTCTGGATTCTTTTGTGAAGTAATAAACGAAATTAATAATGTAACGAAACCTGGTAAGTATTCATTAGTTAAGAAAACTTGTAAACCCTTTGGTATGCTGTTATTTCCGCAAAGTGTGGGAGTAGTAAGCTTGCCTATGATGTAATCGGACGTATTTTTGTACGAACAATGTAATTTCGGCTTTGTTAGTGTGAAACATCAAAATACTGTATGATATACAAAAATGTGAGAAAATCAGTGGAAAATATTTTTACGTAAATAATTATGCGCAGCGTGGGATTAGCCAGCTGCGCTGCGGCTGATCCCGGCGGAGGTTCGAGTCCTCCCTCGGGCATGGGTGTGTGTGTTTGTCCATAGGATAATTTAGGTTAAGTAGTGTGTAAGCTTAGGGGCTGATGACCTTAGCAGTTAAGTCCCATAAGATTTCACACACATTTGAACTTTTTTTTCAATTCTGCAATAACAACCTTCAAATTTATTTAGTTCAAACTAGCCATGAGGACCTCCTGTTAGATTTTCAGCTTCAAGAATCAGACCCCTAGACAAGAATAACTGGGGTCATCTCAACATGACAAGCTAAGTAAACTTGATAGTTTATTGTAATCTTCGCCCACTCAAATCTTCATAAAAGACATTGTTTATTAATTATTGGGACTGGGCATTGTTTAATTTGGACAATAGATGTAAGAAGGAAGGAGGGGGAAATTACAAGTGGCAGGCGCTACAGGAGAGGGATATTTCGTCATGGGGGAAAACTGCGAGAGCATGTTTCCGGAAGATTCAGGTAACAGACGACCTCATTTCGTGTACATCTCGTGAAATGACCATCGAGGAATACAGCTCATGAGCTCATGCGAAGCTTTTATCGACAATCATTTCTCCTACACACCATTAGCGAATGGAAAAGGTGAGTGGAGAAATGATAGCGGTAGGAAAAGCACCCCCTGCCACCGTAATGTGGCTTGTGGAGAACACACGTAGAACTGGGTGCAGCAGGTGATACTGGCAGTAATGCGCTGGAACCTCTGGGAGTCGACCGCAGCTATAGGACACACATTGTTCCGGTCGCCCGGCAGGTGCTGTGGTCTGTCTGGTAGCCACGCAGGCGCCGGACACGCCGTCGATAGAGTGGTCGCTATCGCCGCACGGGTGATTTAGGCCCCGCACAGGCGGCCGGCCGCTTTACGGCTTCAGGCTGCCGTAGCAGTCCACGGCGCCAGACCCCAGACAGCCCAGCCCACATCCCAGTCGTGCAGCTGCTCGCTCCATCACGAGCCAGACGCCACAATAACGCTACGCATCCCACGTTTTGTCAGTTAGGGTCTGGCTATGGTCATCCTCTGCAGCTGATGGTAGACGTTAGAGCACATCTGTTATGACAGAGTCTGTGACCACTCAATGTCATTCAATACGATCACGACGACACCCCTCGATCAACGTTAGCACTCGTGGTGTCACTCGCCTTCATACATGGCAGTGGACGTTCGAAAATTCGTGGCGCTAGCTCAATGGTCGTCAATTGATTTAAATGTTATTTCCGGCTGACTCTAAATTCAATTACTGCCACGGGGGTGAGGAGAAAGAACACATCCTGGTGATACCAGCATCATGCGTATTTAGATGTTCGATTAATTTGAATGGTTTGCAATGTTCCAGTGATTCTATTCGAACTCTATGCTGATGTACCGAAAAGGACCATTTTCGCAGATAAACATGCAAATACGTAATGGATGTTTCGTCGCACTCACACATTATGCATCCGCTGCAAGAACAATTTCATGCATTTACATTTTTGGTGTCCCACAATATTGGTTGGCTAAATATTATGACGCTACGTTGCATACAACTTCCACAGATATTGTTTATCAAGTAGTCAAGACTACGTAATGAAGCCAAAATCGAGGATAAAATTAACTCATTAAAATTAAATCATTAACTACATATGAAATATGAATCGGGATTGGAGGTGATGATCCTGTCCTTCTTTTCAATATTAGAATGGTCGATATCGTGTTCGGAATAACGCGTGTCATATAATGTCCAAATATCGACACGACTCAGGCTCTCAATTCGGCACTTAAATGTCTATTCTTCGCTCTCGAAATGTTCGATGTAATTGTCTTTCACACGCAGGGTTCAATTTAACGGTGCATGCACTGTCTTTAGTATTTTAGGTTCCCGTTAATTAATATCTGGTAGTTAATAAGCCAACTAATTTTATGCTGTTTGTATCAGTTACCCCCCAAACCGTCTAAGGATAAGATATTCTTAATGTTCCGCGCACAAGCGTTTCACAATTTTATAAAATGCAGAATTACATAAACTACAGCTTTCCGTTGCGTACAAATTTCGTGGGTTCCACAACCATAATAGTTTCCCCAGAGTATTTTTCCCAGCTAACACAAAGTTCGAATTATGTTGTCGGAATCATTTTCACTTCACCCGACAATAAACGTCTCTGATCACTTCGTCACACGTAATGTATTTTAAACGTGGTTGACGAGTCTTTAAATAATCTCCTTAACGAATTTCGCAGTCGCGTACCACTTTTTCATCGACTAGCCCGATTGCGATAACTGAAGGTAGAGAGCTCAATAATGTGTTACATGTTCTTTTATATGTATTGAAAAACAAACGCCTCCCTATATCTTTCCGTCCCGCTTGGTCTTTGCTACTTGGCTTTTTATTACTTTTCATTATATTGCTTCTTAGTAATACTGAGCTGTTATTTAAGTTTCGTATTGCTTACTCCTTTTTAATTCTTCCAAAATAAAGTTTATTTATCACCGAGTTTAATTAATATGATGCTAATTGACACGCCTGCCCGCAAAGTACCGTTATAAGTCTTAGGCAAGCGTGAGGTGGTGTGCTGTTCTTATGGACAACGTCGGTGAAGAGCTGCGCTTTTACTTGCTGACTTGTTGTCTGATGGATAATTAAATGAAACTGTTGTACTTTTACTTCTTTACTTTCATATTTAATTAATATAGAAACCCATATGGCCATTATCGACCTTGAGAAGGCCTTCGCCATATGAGCCTACGGAAGATTGTGTCTGAATGTGGGTACCCCTATCACCTAATAAAGTTAGTGAAAAGTCTTCACAAAAGAACACGTAATGTAATAAATACAGGTAGGAATTGATTAGAAGAAATAGTCGCTAACCAAGGCGTTAGACAAGGGTGTGGACTATCACCTGCAACTTTTAATATCTACATTGACTTCATTCTTTGAAAGTGGAAATGCAAAGTAAAGAAAGGAATTAAGATAACAAATGAGGAATACCTGAATTTACATTATAATTCAAAAGAATGAAGATGACCTCCAAAGATCAGCGTACTAGCTGAAAGAAATTAGCAGTACGTACAACTTTAAAATTTCTAGTAACAGAACAAAAATAATGGCATTCAGAGGAAAATATCTGGTGAGATCAAAAACTGTTTTTGATAAATCCGCTTTAGAAGAAGTGTCTCAAATCTCATATTTAGGCTGTGCTATAAGTTTTGATTTGGACTCGGATACTGAAAATAAAATACACAAATTATAAGCTCTCTGTGGTACCATTAGCAGAACAATAGGCCATAAAGTACAAAAAGAAACCATCATGAAATTCTACAAATGGCGGTTCCGGTGTTATCCTACGGATGCGCAAGCTGGGTTACGACAAAATAATTAAAATAAAATAAAATTCAAACAGCAGAGCTGATGTAAGAAAGACGAAGGGCAGCACAAGAAAAGATATGATTAGAAACTGTAACGGAACATCCTCCTCCAGTATTACTTTTCCTCAACAGTAGTTGTCGATACCAGTACTATTTTTCGAATATTGGACAGGTCAATATTATCTCAGCTGCTTTTCTGAAACTGGCATATAAATTACATACACAGTATGTTATATTTCAAGCTAAAATTTATGAAAAGGAATTGCATTATTTTGGATCATATGATCGATAAGTTGTGTTGTTGTGGTCTTCAGTCCTGATACTGGTTTGATGCAGCTCTCCATGCTACTCTATCCTGTGCAAGCTACTTCATCTCCCAGTACGTACTGCAGCCTACATCCTTCTGAATCTGCTTAGTGTATTCATCTCTTGGTCTCCCTCTACGATTTTTACCCTCCACGCTGCCCTCCAATACTAAATTGGTGGTCCCTTGATGCCTCAGAACATGTCCTACCAACCGATCCCTTCTTCTGGTCAAGTTGTGCCACAAACTTCTCTTCTCCCCAATCCTATTCAATACTTCCTCATTAGTTACATGATCTAGCCATCTAATCTTCAGCATTCTTCTGTAGCACCACATTTCGAAAGCTACTATTTTCTTCTTGTCCAAATTATTTATCGTCCATGTTTCACTGCCATACATGGCCGCACTCCATACAAATACTTACAGAAACGACTTCCTGACACTTAAATCTATACTCGATGTTAACAAATTTCTCTTCTTCAGAAGCGCTTTCCTTGCCATTGCCAGTCTACATTTTATATCCTCTCTACTTCGACCATCATCAGTTATTTTGCTCCCCAAATAGCAAAACTCCTTTACTACTTTAAGTGTCTCATTTCCTAATCTAATTCCCTCAGCATGACCTGATTTAATTCGACTACATTCCATTATCGTCGTTTTGCTTTTGTTGATGTTCATCTTATATCCTCCTTTGAAGACACTGTCCATTCCGTTCAACTGTTCTTCCAAGTCCGTTGCTGTCTCTGACAGAATTACAATGTCATCGGCGAACCTTAAAGTTTTTATTTCTTCTCCGTGGATTTTAATACCTACTCCGAATTTTTCTTTTGTTTCCTTTACTGCTTGCTCAATATACAGATTGAACAACACCGGAGTGAGGCTACAACCCTGTCTCACTCCCTTTCCCACCACTGCTTCCCTTTCATGTCCCTCGACCCTTATAACTGCCATATGGTTTCTGTACAAATTGTAAATAGCCTTTCGCTCCCTGTATTTTATCCCTTCCACCTTCAGAATTTGAAAGACAGTATTCCAGTCAACATTGTCAAAAGCTTTCTCTAAGTCTACAAATGCTAGAAACGTAGGTTTGCCTTTTCTTAATCTAGCTTCTGAAATAAGTCGTAGAGTCAGTATTGCCTCAGGAGTTCCCATATTTCTACGTAATCCAAACTGATCTTCCCCGAGGTCAGCTTCTACCAGTGTTTCCATTCGTCTGTAGATCGATAAGTAGTATTTCTGAATGTGCAGTTAAAATTATTTTTTTTAGAAACACATGAAATTACGAATTATTTGGGACACTTAAAATTCTTATTATTAATTACGCAGTATAGTACTGTTTACTGTGCTTATTCCTCAGTTCCTTTACGAAATAATAATCGACACTAATAGAAATTCATTTGTCAAGAAAACTTGTAAACTCTTTGGAATATTGTTATTTCTGTTTATTTAGACAGTAGTAAGCATGCCTCTCATGTGGTCGGACGTATTTTTGTATTTTGTACGAACAATGTTAATTTGAAAAATCAAAAGACTGTACGATACATTAAAATTTGACAAAACAACAACAACAAAAAAGTCTCCAACAACAATCTTCTAATTTATTTAGATCAATTTAATCACGAGGACATAAAATGTGAGAATTTCAGCTTCAAGAATCAGACCCTAGACAAGATCTGCAGCCAACTCTATGTGAAAAGATAAGGAAACTAGCAAGCTTATTGTTATCTTAGCTTCTCACAAATCTTCCTAAAAGACTAATATGGGCAATAGCTGCAAGTAGGAAGGAGGGGTATATTGAAAAACGAAGACATTAGAACAGAATTAAATACCTTCAGCATGAATGAAAAAATTCAAAAATATGGTGAAGATTGAAAACAGCACCTCATTAGAATGCCAGGTCGCAGAACTCCTCAGAAGATCCTGAACTAAAAGCCGATTGGGAAAAGAGATATTGGAAGACCTAAAAAAGATGGGATTAATTTTGTTTGTGAGTTTGGAACAGGCAACAGCATAATACTTGAAAGAAAAATGATGACGATGACTTTTTACATAGAATCGCCACGAGCTCTACTGTTGGGAGAGGCATGTAACTTAAGTGTACTAACAGATTTTCTTATAACCCTCGAATCATAGCTCTGGCATGAATCAACAGTTAATTTGCGCAACAGAACTTCTGTCTCGGAGATTTACGCAGCGACAAACTTACCTTTCATAGTGAAAGAAAGAAAATTAATGTACTAGAAGTTGCATCTGTTACCTAAAGGCGACATCGTAGCCGTGGGAAAACATAGCCCGAAGATTACGAAATTTGGAAGTAGGTGTGCGTAATCAGTAACAAAAATTAGAAGTTAATCTATACCGAGATAAAGATAAATTAAATTGTGGTTCTTGTCACAAGATAATCATGCACATGATCGAAAATCAAAGGCATCTAGTTCTCGACAAGGTGTTACCAAAATGAAGTCCCTCAAACTCTTACAATGATTATAGTTAGAAAAACGCATTGAAAAACATATTGAGCATTTGTAGCAGAAAATATAAAGAACAAATAGCTGAAGAAAGTCCATTTGGCCTAGGACAAGGTCGTTAAGCATGGTAAGATTTGTGAAAACCAACTAAAACCAATTCTACGGCTGTAATATGCCAAGAATGTGTCTTCAATGTTAAGGTATACAGAAAGTAAAAGAAATGATCGAAAGCCCTTTCGCGAAAGTTGTGTAGGAAAAATGGGGATTACGATATGAACAGCTTGTACCACAGCTCATCAGGAATGGATCATCGATCTCAGCATCACATAAAAAGGTGTCCATTCATACCAAGATGTTCTTGTGTTTCCCGTGGTACCAGAAGTTCTCGTTATGTGCTCTGAGAAACCTAACAGACATCACGTGTTCTGGTGCCTATCACGCGTTCCGGTGCCCAAGGTTTCCTGCTTCAAGAATGTCTATACTGGCACTGGATTTTTACTTCGGCGGGTACTTCGTCTACTGAAAGCTGACAGAATACTAGAACAGTCGTGAAGGTTAGGGTTGTTATTGTTTTTGTTGTTATTCATAAAGACAGCACCGTCAACTTTTAACTGTAAAGACAAAGATTAAGACAAAAACTAGAAGAGAGGAACAGGAGTCATGAATTCAAAAGAAGTGCAAGTTAGGGGTCTGACACCGAAGTAGTATAGTCGGAAAGATACAGGAGAGCTTGAATGCAACAAGTAACCTCGCAGGCAGACCTGTCCCGATTACGTGTAGGAGAACGTTGCGTAGAGAATATTCCCGCAGTATAGCTTATACTTCCGTTGCCGCAGGCAGTTTTATTCAACGTCTGTTTTACACCTTGCCATGGTGAAATTCGCGGAAAGGTCGCTCTGTAGACAGCGAGGTGAACTGGATCATGATCGACGTTGCTTGCCGTATTAACAACCCCTCTGAACGGGATATCGAAGTGAGGTGGACCGACGTTGCGTATTATATTAACGCCTCCTCTCCATGAGATTTTGAACTGAAGTAGCCGCTTGGTCTAGGGCGCCTTGCCACAGTTCGCGCGGCTCCCCCAGTCGGAAGTTCGAGTTCTCCCTCGGGCATGGGTGTGTGTGTTTCCTTAGCGTAAGTTAGCTTAAGTTAGATTAAGAAGTGTGTAAGCCCAGGGATCGATGACCTCAGCAGTTTGCTCCCATAGGAACTAACCACAATTTTCAAAAAATTTCGACTGAACGACGCGTTTTCTCATAGCTACTACACGTAGCAGTCCGCTAGCCGCGTAGCTGACACCATTTGATGACGTCTGCCTTTTGACCAAAGAGCACTGAGACTTCTGAGTGACTCATCACGGTCGGCAGAACTAGAGAAAGGACAAGGAAAACTGTGTAGGAGATACTACTAAAAATTCAAACGGATCTATCCTTACACCGTTCCACTATAATTCACATTCCTCTTAAGATTTCTCCCAATATTTGCCTATTTTTATTGGATTTCTGCTCCTCCCAAAGTTAGCCCCTCCCCATAAGCCTTTCAACGTCTTATTCTCTGACCCTCATCGCATGATCACCTGCGCTTCCCTACACGTTTCTTGTACCGACCAATTAAGTCCCACCCTCCCCCCCCCCCCACCCTACCCTGTAACTGGTAAAACACTTCCGGAAATGTTACACACCCCGTAAACTTGGTCACCAAAATACCATTGAGTCCCCCCAAGCGTGCCCCAATCTCGCCTGCTGCCGCACTTGATCAACACGTCTATACCCTTCTCTGTACCTTAGCATACTCCATAGCCTCTCTCAAGCCAAGTTTAACCCTCTCTTTCTGAGCTCTACAAATCCGTACAGAACTCTATCTTTCCTATCACTTGTACTGCTTTCATTCCTTTCTGCTCCACAAATCAAGACTCTGTGGTCTACCCCTCCAGCTCCGATTTCACGCCTTCAGTTCTCCACTCCACAGACAACTGCCATTTGGACTCTCCCACAAAATCCACACCAAGCTCCTGCGACCCCTGTTACTACGTTTCCCACGTATCCATTCAGTCATCCATCTGCTCATTCACCTGAGATACAGAGCCATCAAGCAGTGTTTTATGGCAATATATTTCACCTATATTTATCTTTATTTTGATAACTTCATAATATTGCAAATATCGCTGTAGATTTCGGAAGTCGTGTAATGTGAAGAGCACCACAATGTTCAAAATGTGTGTGAAATCTTATGGGAATTAACAGCTAAGGTCATCAGTCCCTAAGCTTACACACTACTTAACCTAAAGTATCCTAATGACAAACACACACCCATGCCCGAGGGAGGACTCGAACCTCCACCGGGACCAGCCGAGCACCACAATGGCAGCGGTCCAGTGGCTGCAGGAGATTCGTTCGTTTACTTTTCTCTATTCAGGAGACAGATGACGTTCCTATGTCAGATGCCGCCTGTGGCAGTGAGTCAGCCTACCACTGGAACGGTACGAATATTTATTCTGCCTATGAATCTAAATAAGCTGTATTAGTTATTCTCCGATTTTCTTCAGACTTCACACATTGCTTTTTGTTGTTGCTAAAATGATACTGCCCAAATTTCTTTTCGTTATTTATCATAATTTCGAAGACAGAAAATTTTACACAAAAATCACAAAAAAATCCGGTATTTCAAAACTGATCTAGTAATGGCAACGGATTAACCTGCAACATCATTTGGAGCTATTATGAAAATTGCAATTCCTAAAAGTCAGTCAAATCTTTCACTCTGTAACGTTTGTAATTTTTATTTGACGTAATATTTTAAAACTATATGCAGTTGTATTTTGTTATACGAGTGCGTGGTAGTGATTGGGAGAGTGAATGAGGGACATATGAAATTCGAAACGTTTTATTTTGTGAAGACCTACGTGAAATTCAAACCGCAGGGAAATTACTGGGAAGAATCACGAGTCATGTGGCATATGTCTCATTGAGCATGCTTTTGTAAAAGGCAGCCAGAAAAGAAGTTAAGAACGGAATAACTTCGTTATTTAATTTTGGAATAATTTCATATTTTACTTGGATTATAATTAAATCTAATAGAAGAAATTTAAGTTTGCTTCCGTATAATTACTTTCTAAATTGTGATTGGATAAGAGAGGAATTTGTCACGAGAATCATCTAGAAAGAATGTTCTGATTGGTGATTGAGATCAACAGTCAATCAGAATTGCGAGCTTCCCGCGCGGTTGGAGGAGTGCTTTCTGTACGGGGACACTGCCTAAGATATCGCTTCCGAACCACTGTACCGAACACAAAACGTTATCACTCAGCCGTACGCAGAAAGACAAAATCCACGAAAATGAAGCTTTCTTGGTACAAAAAAATTTTCGACAATCATTTGAGCTTAATACGTACGAAATTAATCGTTCTCGCACCGGAAAGCAAGTAATCAAGATGTGTTCATACGGACTATCTTCGCAGATATGCTGGCGGTCCTACGAATTTCTGGCCAATAGAATCCAGTATGTGCAGTGGAGGGTCAATGTTCAACACAAACAATACTAAATTAGAATTATATTAATACTTTCAGCTGCTGACGGGCGTTGATATTTATCAACGGGGACAGGTGAAAATGTGTGCCGCGACTGGGAGACGAACCCAGGATCCCCTGCTTACATGGCAGACGCTCTGTCCATCTGAGCCACCGAGGAGACAGAGGATAGTGCAACTGCAGGGACTATCTCGCGCACGCCTCCCGCGAGACTCACATTCTCACCTTGTATGTCCACACACTAAATTACACACTCATTACTCGTGGAAGGCATTCTTACTAAGACCCATAAGAGTTCGGATAATATTTGTACATCAGCACAGAAGAAGAAGGTCATGAAAGGTATGGCCAGAAGTATATACTTATATGGATATAGGTGTAAACAATGTAAGTACAAACAATACTTGTCTCGAGCGTGCCACAAGGAAGCGTAATAGGGCCTTCGATGCCCTCGCTGAACTTCAACGATTTGTTACATAGAGTCAGGAACGCCACTATATTGTTCGCTAACGACGCTTGCGCCCACAGAAAAGTTACGCCGTTGAACAATCATAAGAAAATGCAGAAAGACTTGGCCAAAATTTCTACGTTATACAGGGTATTCCGAAAGCTGCTGTGCGCATAAAACATCTCCGCGAAATGACGTCCACGGGCCGCTGTACAAGTCTGAACCCAACTAATTTTATTGGAAAACACTTTCTGCAGATCTGATTGTGAAGTGCTTTTCACGTCCGTAATTATTTCAGTCACACAGCGTGCGTGTGCGACTACGATACGCCTGAGATTTTGCTGCTCCCCAAAGAAAAGATTGCTAGAGTAACGTCTGCCGAGCGAGGGGCCATACGTTTTTTTGAGATAATACGTTCCCCAAAAAACCTCTTCGAATAGAAGTGTAGTGTTGATACTTGTACGCACAGTACTGCCTTCTTGTTCAGACCGTGAGTAGTTGATTTCGTCTTCCTTAAGCTGCCCAATGAAGTAGTGGGTTATTAAACAAACAAACAAACATGAAAAATGTTGTGTAACGTTCACTGTACACGATTCCTTCAAAAAATAAAGGCCCAGTTATGCGACATCTGAATACTGCTCCAACACTTCAGTTTGCTGATCGTGCGATGGCGTTTTAAGCCCAGCACGAGGATTGTCTGTTGACCATATGGTGTGTGATGGGTGTTAATATGACCAGAAGGGTGGAAACACTCCTCGTCTGCATGAAAGATGACATCAAGAATACCAGTGGCATTCCTTTCAGTAACTGACGTAACTCATCTGTGGTAACGGATTCCCTTTTCATGACCTGCGTCTTTCAATTCTTGGACTGCCGTCACTTAATGTAGGAAAAATGTCAAAGTTTACCAAACCGCTTTATGCGTGCCAGCAAGCTCGATACATTTCTCTTGTGCCATCTTGTACTAGGATTCTGCGGGACTCTGTTACATACAGTCATAAACAGCCAACAACTTCTGTTCGCTTACTTTAGATGGTCCTCCAGTTTGTTTGGCATGTAACACTGAACCCGTCTGTCGACGAACCGCATTACTATGACGTACAGCAGTTTCCAGGAATTTCTCATCAAATGGCTCTTGCACTAAATGTGATTATTTATCGCTTTGTCGAAACACATGTTCAACAAGAGAAATACATCCCTCAGCTGAAAGCACTATAATTTTAAAAGAAATTGAACATCTACACACTACACATTACATTGAATAGCTTTCATCAACTGAACCAAACTGTAAAATGTTAAGCAAGAGTAGAACGAATTAAAGAAAAACCGCGTATCAATTAAAAAAAAAAAAAAAGCAGTTCTGCCAGCATTATGTTCTGCCAACTTTGTTTCGAACTTCCAGCGTACTATACAACCGTAGTTCCTAGTTCAAAGCACAGCGATTTCTCCAACGCACTAAACAAGCAAAGACAGCTCTGTTTCAGTCTGTATAAATGTAAGATAATGTCTGTTACTAAGAGAATGAACACATATAGCAGTGCATCACAAGATTAGTGGCGAACATCTAAAGCGTATCACAACGTATAACGACTTATAGGTAATACCAAGTCACTACTAAGCTAAACGCGAAGAAAGGTAAAACAAGGGTAATGGAATGCAGTCGAGCCAATTCACTTGATGCTAAAAGAATTAGGCTAGGAAATGAGATACTAAAATCAGTGAGTTTTGCTATTTTGGGCGGTAAAATAACTTATGATGACCGATGAACAGAGGATATAAAATACAGACTGGCTATTGCAGTAAAATCATTTCTGAATAAGAGGAATTTTTTATCATATAATACAAATTTAAGTGCGAAGAAGTCTTTTCCAAGGCATAGTCTTGAACGGGAGTGAAACATGAACGATAAAAGTTAAGACAAGAAGAGAATAGTAGCTTCTGAAATGTGGTGCTACAAAAAGTGCTTAAAATAGATGGGTAGATTGAGTAACATGAACTGGAGGAAAAAAAAATATATTCTGGGACAGCGTGACTAAACGAATGGATTGATTGATAGGATATATTCTAATGCTTGAAGGAATGGCTATGGGCGTGGAAACTGTAGAGCGAGACCAAGGGTTTAATGCAGTACGACGGTTTAAATGGATGTAGGTTGCAGTATCTATTCGGAAATTAAGAGCGCTGCACGTGATCGAGCAGCGAGGAGAGCTGTGTCAAACCAATCTTCGGACTGACGATCACAATAATAACAACAATATCAAGAAGCGGCATCAAGTATGAAGAACGCCTAAATCAGTTCTACGAAAGGAGAATTATATTCTTGAACCCTGTGCAAGGGATCTGGGATGCAATGCTTATGTATGGGAATCGCGTAGCACACTACACGCACTGACAGATTCGTAAAACAAAAGTAAACCCCATATGAAAGTTTAAGGAGTTCTCGGGGAACTTAATAAATCGGAACCTTTGGAAGAAAGGAGATGTTGTTTTTGCGAAGCATTATTGCTTGAATATGGAGAAACGGGGCTACAATTGTTGTGCTACTACTGTGAGTCTGTGGGAGGGATCTTGACAACAAGATAGAAGAAATTATGGCACTTGTAGAGGCATTTAGAATCACTTTCTCGTCGCTCAGTACGCGAACTGAATAGGACAGAAAGTCAATTAAACTGGGATGAAATAGCCTCCGCCACACTGTGGCTTTCTGAAATATACGGGGGGCGTTCAATAACTAATTTCAACACTTTTAGTTTAACAAACGCGGAAGTTGTAGTGGGACATGGTGGAATACTCCCGCCTTATCCCCTGTGGTTACACAAAGTTCGATAGTTGGCGGCGCTCTACGTAGCTTTCAAAATGGCGTTTGTAATGGATGTGCGTTCCAAGCAGAGCTATGCCGTTTAATTTCTTTTGGTGGAAAACCAGAACATCAGAGATATTCGTAGGCACTCTGAGAACGTCTACCGAGACCTGGCAGTGAATAAAAGCACGGTGAGTCGTTGGAGGACGCTTCTATCATCATCGCGCTAATTTAGTACTAACCTGTCCGATTTCCCGCGTGCCAGCTGGCTATACACTGCTGTGTCTCCTGCAATATTCGAACGTGCGGACATTCTCATTCGAGGTGATCGAAAGATCACCATCAAACACCTCGCACAACTGGACTTAACTGCTGCTAGTGCTGACACACTTTTTCACCAGTTAGGATGTGCCCACGGGGTTTCTCGCCTCCCAACTGAAGACCATAAAGAATAACGAAGGACAATCTGTGCGGAACTGCTTACACTTACGAGGCTGATGGTGACAACTTTTTGTTGAACATCGTCACAGGCGATGAAACACGGGGTCATCATTTCTAACCCGAAAAATAGGCAATCCATGGAATGGCGCCACATCGCCCTGTGTCGATAACAGATGAGAGGGTATCACAAAATATAGCTGTGTCATCGGAAACAGTACCTCGTCGAGCCTCAACTGGGCTAGAACTGACCCCGTTCAACTGCACGGAATGACAATACTCCGATCCGTGTCCCGTAAATTAACCGCACACGGGAATTTTAAGTTAACTGAAACCATGAAAACTCTACTTTTCCTCAATCTGGCTGATCATTAAATTCACATTTGCAAGTAATTATCCAAAAACTATACTATTACGAATAATCACTAATTAGCGCAAATCAGATTACCGCTGATATAATACTCTCCTAAACAAATCGAACAGTTCGTGACGTATTTCTACGTTGTAATGTAATGCAGGGTAATGCATAGCGCGCAAAATTCACCGGCAGAGCATAATTATTCGTACGAAGTTAAGCGTAGAACAACAAAATATGCAAATACAAGTAACACACACATACTACATAAAGAAAGAAACATCGACAAATCAAAACAAATGAAGATGGTTCAAATGGCTCTGAGCACTATGCGACTTAACTTCTGAGATCATCAGTCGCCTAGAACTTAGAACTAATTAAACCTAAGGACATCACACACATCCATGCCCGAGGCAGGATTCGAACCTGCGACCGTAGTGGTCACGCGGTTCCAGACTGAAGCGCCTTTAACCGCACTGCCAAACAAATGAAGAGAAATCAAAACTGTGCAACTCTTATCTCATTAGTATTAGTAATTATTGTTTGGAAAATCGATTGTTGGAAATTAATAGGTTTGCAAAGTTGTTTTGGTTATGAAAATAAACAATTAAATGAACGAAATCAAGTTTTTAGGGTGGTTGGTTGATATGGGGGAGGGGATCAAACAACGAAGTCATCGGTCCCATTGGATTAGGGAAGGAAGTCGACCGTGCCCTTTCAAAGAGACCATCCCGGCATTTGCCTACAGTGATTTAGGGAAATCACGGAAAACCAAAATCAGGATGGCCCGACGCGGATTTGAACCGTCATCCTCCCGAATGCGAGTCCAGTGTGCTAACCACTGCGCCACCTCTCTCGGTAAATCAAGTTTTAATGTTATTGAAATTAATACTGAATAGTATTTTAAAAAACAATTTACTACTACTTAGAATGAATATCCAAGAAGAGTTATTATTTTTTCTATACAAAGAATTTTTACATCACTTATTGGAAGAGTGTAGTTCGCGGTGTCTCTGTCTCTTTTCTAGTGCTCCTTCAAAACAACTTCCACTTACCTGATGTTGCTGGCGAGCCGTTGACATCTGCGTCTTTAGTCCATGATCCCTGAGTGTGTAATCCAATAATTGGTATCGTCTTGCTGATCCTGATCGAGAACGCCAGATTTGAATGCAACAGGAACGCTCGGGTGTTTGCATTTTAATTCCAATCTGCATGCAGTGACGAGAATGAAACACGCTTCTTTCCATTAATGCGTGACGTATTCTGACGACGTTATATTTGTTACACAATTTAGCCACAGTTTCAGATTTATGGCTTACGACCGTGGCGTGGCACTTTCCGCAGTATATACGTCCGCACTACGAAAATAAATCAAGTCGACTGTACTGTAAATCACTAATCCGTATTTTAGACCGAACTATAAGTGCCGATCATAATTGTCTACGTAGTTACTTCGATCACGCAGCGATCAGCACACCATACATTCACGGTTAAAGTTCTTCCTATGATTATAGGACAAGAAAACGTTTTACCATATTTTCCGTTTCATTCCACAGTCCGTGGTACGTGCTGAACAGTATGTCCTGCCTATAATCGAAAACAGTATCATTGCGGTGTGCAAACAGCTCATTGGTCTCTGTATCGAAGTTTTATGCTTAATGAATCAAATCGCAGTTCCGGCAAATGAGCAACGTGACACGTAAAGTCATTCGTTCTTTAAGCGCGGTGCACACCGAGATCATAAGTGTAGCACCGTCCAAACACAGATACTTTTCACCGGCCACAAACAAAATGTGTAGCAGTACACGCACGGCACTACAGTCACCTCTACTCTCTTCTTCTCGCTCCTCACTTTTTGCTGATGATGCCTTCTATATCGACCTCTCGATATGATTCTACATCGCAGTTACATCTCGCTTCATATAACACTTTCAAAAATTCTGATCACATAGATTTACAGGTTTATACAAAATCAGAATTTCATATTACTCTGTTCATTGAAAATGAATTCAAATAACATGTTAACAAATAAGAAAGTATACAACATGAGAGTAGTGAAGGTGGCTATCACTTTCATCGTAATAACGACATTATGTGAACAGAAACATCATTACACCAAGAATTAAATATATTAAATGAAATAACCTTCTCACTGTATGATGAAAATAAAGCAGGAAAGAAGTACAAGAAAATATACCAAAAAGGGAAAAAGAACTGTATGTCAGCCAGTAGTGTTATCTTCACAACCTGTCCTCCGAAAGTCATGCCAACGGTTCTTTGGCACTTTGAAGCGGTTATTCTGTTTGATGTCCTCCCTTGTGGTGCAACGATCAACTCTCAAGTGTATTGTGCTACCCGCAAGAAATTAAAGGAACAAATTCAGCGTGTTCTTCCACACTAAAATGCAACGAACTTCTCCACGACAACGCAAGGCCTCACACAAACCTGTGTACCTGGGAGGAACACAAAAAACTTCACTGGACTGTTATCCTCATCCCCCGACAGCCCAGATCTCGCTCTTCCGACTTCTATCTGCTTGTGCGAGAAGCAGTAAGTGGATGATGGGAAGGTTGTTGGATCAGCAAGACGCTGGGTCCGGCCAGTAGGCTCTCCCAGTAAGGTGGCGAAAAGCCGTCGCATTTAACAGAGATTATGTTGAAAAACAGGATTTTGCAGCCAAAATAGTTGGGAATAATGTGATGTATTGCAAACCTGAATAAAACCAACCAACTTTTCGTAAAAAAAAAAAAGTGTTCTCTACTCATTAAACGGCCCTCGAATTTCTAGAATTGGATGCATAAAGGAGCCAGAGAGCTGTACAGCAGCACATAATAAAGTATGTTTAATGTCTCTACGTAATGTACATCCTGCATTTGAAACACTCAGAAGACATTTCCTCTTCTTGGCTGGGTGTACAGGTAACATTTCACGCAGTCTCGAAAGGCGATAAGCCAGTACTCGCCACATACGAGACGAATGGAAGATTTATCCCCATGATCAAAGTCAAATGCTTTGATGTAGAATAGAGTATTTACTGAATATTCCAGACACATATAATCCATTGGCAATTCGGTATTCGCCACATGCCCTCTACCTGATTAAGAGCCCTGCAATGTGTAGCGAGAAACAGATGAATAAGTTAATGTTTTTAAAATAAGAAATGAAATATATTTACATGAAGTTAATTGTATCCAGTAAAGAGATATGAATGTAAGGTTATATCACTATAAAGTGGACTAATAAAACCACTGGTACCTAATCCATACAATGAAGCACATGTGTTTACATTTTTAATGTATAAGATGAAAGATATCAATAGAACGAGTGTGAGAATTAGATGTTAGAGCAAGAATGGCAATTTACTTCAAACATTATTACAGTCACGTTGTACTGCTGGGTAAGAAATGATGTATCGTTTTATTGAGGTGAAAGTAGAATAAAAGAGAACAGCAATGATGATTAAAGTATTTATAACACGAAAATGAGTTAAAAGGTAATTAAAATTTATTATGAAGGTTAACCTTTGTTGTGATGAAGAATATTACAAAGATATAAGAAGGTACACACTGGTTCAGTAGTACCACTCATGATAGGAAAATATTTGTAAGAATGTTGTTAATAGTTTATTAACAATGAACATAAATGTAGATATGTACGCTTCGTCTCGCAGTGGTCTGATAATATGGTTACAGTACTCAGAAAAATATATTCATTCATGGAGATTTTCTCACGTGAAGCCCAGGGACGGCACTGCTACTGAACAAGAAAAATTTAAAAAATGAATTATGTACACTGAATCATTGTACTGTGTTCTCAACAGATTGACGTGAATAACTCAATTTTGACCTGGTCACTTATACTGGATTGGAATTATCTGAAACGCTTAAGAGCTAGTTAGGGACGTACGGGGCACAGTACATTTATTGTTTTATGGACATGAGTTACAGCAGTTTACTGCGTTTTTTTAGAAACTTGAAGTGACTATGCGTTGAATGAGAACTCTGACACTAATTTATTAGTTAATATTCTCTAAAGCAGTTGATTTTATTTGAAAATAACTGTGAACAGTGTAAGACATCTACTCCGTGGAACTCAAAATTATTCTTATGGAATTGAAACTTTTACATTACGCATATGAGGACGAACTTTAATTCAATGCAGTCAGATGCAGAATATTTTAGCCAGGGTCATCATTTTAATTTAACACTGCATATTTACTGGAAATTTAATTTAGGTACCTACCATCGGTTATCTCACCTGGACCAGATTAAAGATTCTTTGTTCTTACACAATCGGGAAAGTGCGAAGATAGACAGCATAATAAGATTAGTTAATGTGACTGTCTGGCCGTTGCGAAGTGATTTACTGAGTGTGATTATTCTCTCTGTCTATCTTCACATCCTCCCTATCTTGGACGTACAAAGAACCTTAAGTCGGGTCCAGGTGAGATCACGCAAGTAGGGGCATAAAATAAACTCCCAATGAATGTGCAACAGTAAATTAAAACGAAACTTCCTGGTAGACTAAAACTGTGTGCCATGCCGAGATCCGAACTCGAACTAGCACACAGTTTTAATCTGCCAGGAAGTTTCATATCAGCCCACACCGCGATGCAAAGTGAAAATTTAATTCTAGAAAATAAAAACGATGGCCCTGGATAAGGTATTCAACTAGTGACTGTACTAAATTAAAGGTAGTTGCTACGTGAGAAATGTAAAATTCTCATTTGTCTAAGAAAAACCTGAGCTCAAAATATTAAATGTCTTACACTGTTTATAAATATTTTCGGATAAAATCAATTGCTTCGGAGAATATTAACTAACAAATTAAAGCCAGGGTACTGATTTAGCACACAATCATTTTAAGTTACGAGGAAAAGGCAATAATGGTTCTGAGCACTATGCGACTTAACTTCTCAGGTCATCAGTCCCCTAGAACTTACAACTACTTAAACCTAACTAACCTAAGGACATCACACACATCCATGCCCGAGGCAGGATTCGAACCTGCGACCGTTGCGGTCGCGCGGTACCAGAGTGTAGGGCCTAGAACCGCTCGGCCACCCCGGCCGGCAAAAGGCAATAAATTGCTGTAACTCAAGTCCGATATGTTGTCCATAAAACAATACAAGTACTGTGCCTCGTACGTACCATGAGCAATTCAGGTAAAAACTGGCCTGGAGCATAATGAGTGATTCACGTCCATCTACACTCCTGGAAATTGAAATAAGAACACCGTGAATTCATTGTCCCAGGAAGGGGAAACTATATTGACACATTCCTGGGGTCAGATACATCACATGATCACACTGACAGAACCACAGGCATATAGACACAGGCAACAGAGCATGCACAATGTCGGCACTAGTACAGTGTATATCCACCTTTCGCAGCATTGCAGGCTGCTATTCTCCCATGGAGACGATCGTAGAGATGCTGGATGTAGTCCTGTGGAACGGCTTGCCATGCCATTTCCACCTGGCGCCTCAGTTGGACCAGCGTTCGTGCTGGACGTGCAGACCGCGTGAGACGACGCTTCATCCAGTCCCAAACATGCTCAATGGGGGACAGATCCGGAGATCTTGCTGGCCAGGGTAGTTGACTTACACCTTCTAGAGCACGTTGGGTGGCACGGGATACATGCGGACGTGCATTGTCCTGTTGGAACAGCAAGTTCCCTTGCCAGTCTAGGAATGGTAGAACGATGGGTTCGATGACGGTTTGGATGTACCGTGCACTATTCAGTGTCCCCTCGACGATCACCAGTGGTGTACGGCCAGTGTAGGAGATCGCTCCCCACACCATGATGCCGGGTGTTGGCCCTGTGTGCCTCGGTCGTATGCAGTCCTGATTGTGGCGCTCACCTGCACGGCGCCAAACACGCATACGACCATCATTGGCACCAAGGCAGAAGCGACTCTCATCGCTGAAGACGACACGTCTCCATTCGTCCCTCCATTCA
Organism: Schistocerca americana; assembly: GCF_021461395.2. NCBI lineage: Eukaryota > Metazoa > Arthropoda > Insecta > Orthoptera > Acrididae > Schistocerca > Schistocerca americana. Next base: position 276,989,640 of record NC_060120.1, read on the forward strand.
CGCCTGTCGCGACACCACTGGAGGCGGGCTGCACGATGTTGGGGCGTGAGCGGAAGACGGCCTAACGGTGTGCGGGACCGTAGCCCAGCTTCATGGAGACGGTTGCGAATGGTCCTCGCCGATACCCCAGGAGCAACAGTGTCCCTAAGTATCAAAGGTGGGTCAGATATGATAGTCGGATGCTTCTATAGACCACCTGCATCAGCAACCGTAGTAGTTGAGCGCCTCAGAGAGAACCTGCAGAACGTCGTGAAGAAGTTTCGTGATCATACTATTGTAATAGGGGGAGACTTCAATCTACCAGGTATAGAATGGGATAGTCACACAATCAGAACTGGAGCCAGGGACAGAGACTCTTGTGACATTATCCTGACTGCCTTGTCCGAGAATTGCTTCGAGCAGATAGTTAGAGAACCAACTCGTGAAGCTAACGTTTTAGACCTCATAGCAACAAATAGACCGGAACTTTTCGACTCCGTGAATGTAGAAGAGGGTATCAGTGATCATAAGTCAGTGGTTGCATCAATGACTACAAGTGTAATAAGAAATGCCAAGAAAGGAAGGAAAATATATTTGCTTAACAAGAGTGATAGGGCACAAATCGCAGAATATCTGAGTGACCACCATCATACGTTCATTTCTGAGGAAGAGGATGTGGAACAAAAATGGAAAAAATTCAGAAACATCGTCCAGTACGCCTTAGATAAGTTCGTACCGACTAAGGTCCAAAGCGAGGGGAAAGATCCACCGTGGTATAACAATCATGTACGAAAGGTACTACGGAAACAAAGAAAGCTTCATCATAGGTTTAAGAGTAGTCGAATCATAGCTGATAAGGAAAAGCTGAATGAAGCGAAAAAGAGCGTAAAGAGAGCAATGAGAGAAGCATTCAACGAATTCGAACATAAAACATTGGCAAACAATCTAAACAAGAACCCTAAAAAGTTTTGGTCATATGTAAAATCGGTAAGCGGATCTAAATCCCCTATTCAGTCACTCGTTGACCACGATGGCACCGAAACAGAGGACGACCGAAGAAAGGCAGAAATACTGAATTCAGTGTTCCGAAACTGTTTCACTGCGGAAAATCGTAACACGGTCCCTGACTTCAGCCGTCGCACGGACGCCAAAATGGAAAATATTGAAATAAACGATATCGGAATTGAAAAACAACTGCTATCACTTAGTAGCGGAAAAGCATCCGGACTAGACGAGATACCCTTAAGATTCTACAGTGATTATGCTAAAGAACTTGCCCCCTTTCTATCAGCAATTTATCGTAGATCGCTGGAAGAACGTAAAGTACCTAGCGACTGGAAGAAAGCGCAGGTCGTTCCCATTTTCAAGAAGGGTCATAAATCAGATGCGAATAATTATAGGCCTATTTCACTTACGTCAATCTGTTGTAGAATAATGGAACATGTTTTGTGTTCTCGTATTATGACGTTCTTAGATAATACAAATCTCCTTCATCATAACCAACATGGATTCCGCAAACAGAGATCATGTGAAACTCAGCTCGCCCTATTTGCCCAAGAAATTCACAGTGCCGTAGACACTGGCGAGCAGATTGATGCCGTATTCCTGGACTTCAGGAAGGCATTTGATACGGTTCCGCACTTACGTTTAGTGAAAAAAATACAAGCTTACGGAATATCGGACCAGGTTTGTGATTGGATTCAGGATTTCCTAGAAGAAAGAACACAACATGTCATTCTTAACGGTTCAAAATCTGCAGATGTAGAGGTAATTTCGGGAGTACCGCAGGGAAGCGTGATAGGACCTTTATTGTTTACAATATACATAAATGACTTAGTTGACAACATCGGTAGCTCCGTGAGGCTATTTGCAGATGACACGGTTGTTTGCAAGAAAGTAGCAACATCAGAAGACTCGTACGTACGCCAGGAGGACCTGCAGAGGATTAATGCATGGTGCGACAGCTGGCAGCTTTCCCTAAACGTAGATAAATGTAATATAATGCGCATACATAGGGGCAGAAATCCATTCCAGTACGATTATGCCATAGGTGGTAAATCATTGGAAGCGGTAACGACCGTAAAATACTTAGGAGTTACTATCCGGAGCGATCTGAAGTGGAATGATCACATAAAACAAATAGTGGGAAAAGCAGGCGCCAGGTTGAGATTCATAGGAAGAATTCTAAGAAAATGTGACTCATCGACGAAAGAGGTAGCTTACAAAACGCTTGTTCGTCCGATTCTTGAGTATTGCTCATCAGTATGGGACCCTTACCAGGTTGGATTAATAGAAGAGATAGACAAGATCCAGCGAAAAGCAGCGCGATTCGTCATGGGGACATTTAGTCAGCGCGAGAGCGTTACGGAGATGCTGAACAAGCTCCAGTGGCGGACACTTCAAGAAAGGCGTTACGCAATACGGAGAGGTTTATTATCGAAATTACGAGAGAGCACATTCCGGGAAGAGATGGGCAACATATTACTACCGCCCACATATATCTCGCGTAATGATCACAACGAAAAGATCCGAGAAATTAGAGCAAATACGGAGACTTACAAGCAGTCGTTCTTCCCACGCACAATTCGTGAATGGAACAGGGAAGGGGGGATCAGATAGTGGTACAATAAGTACCCTCCGCCACACACCGTAAGGTGGCTCGCGGAGTATAGATGTAGATGTAGATGTAGATTTGCTGGGAAGTGGCAGTGCGGTCCCCTACGGCTCTGCGTAGGATCCTACGGTCTTGGCGTGCATCCGTGCGTCGCTGCGGTCCGGTCCCAGGTCGACGGGCACGTGCACCTTCCGCCGACCACTGGCGACAACATCGATGTACTGTGGAGACCTCACGCCCCACGTGTTGAGCAATTCGGCGGTACGTCCACCCGGCCTCCCGCATGCCCACTATACGCCCTCGCTCAAAGTCCGTCAACTGCACATACGGTTCACGTCCACGCTGTCGCGGCATGCTACCAGTGTTAAAGACTGCGATGGAGCTCCGTATGCCACGGCAAACTGGCTGACACTGACGGTGGCGGTGCACAAATGCTGCGCAGCTAGTGCCATTCGACGGCCAACACCGCGGTTCCTGGTGTGTCCGCTGTGCCGTGCGTGTGATCATTGCTTGTACAGCCCTCTCGCAGTGTCCGGAGCAAGTATGGTGGGTCTGACACACCGGTGTCAATGTGTTCTTTTTTCCATTTCCAGGAGTGTAGAACTACTTAAACCTAACAAACCTAAACACATCACACACATCCATGCCCGAGGCAGGATTCGAACCTGCGACAGTAGCCTTCGCGCGGTTCCAGACTGAAGCGCCTAGAACCGCTCCGTCACAGCGGCCGGCGAAAATGCTGGTAGAGAATGTAAAGGCCGTCGATTATGAACAGGTGCTCGATCGTGGTGAAAGATGCAATCACCATCCCCGAATTGCTCTTCAACAGCGGGGAGCAAGAAGGTCCTTAAAACATCATTGCAGGCCTGTGCTGTGATAGTACCACGCAAACAAAACAAGGGGTGCAAACCCACTCCATGAAAACACGATCACACCATATCACCACCGCCTCCGAAATTTACTGTTGGCATTACACACGCTGGTAGATGACGTCCACCAGGTATTCGGCGTACCCACACCCTGCCATCGGATCGCCACATTGTGTATCGTGATTTGTGACTCCACACAAAGTTTTTCCACTGTTCAATCGTCCAATGTTTGTGCTCCTTACACCAAGCGAGGCGTCGTTTGGCATTTACCAGCGTGATGTGTGGCTTATGAGCAGCCGTTCGACCATGAAATCCGAGTTTTCTCACTTGCAGCCTAACTGTGATAGTACTTGCAGTGGATCCTGACGCAGTTTGGAATTCTTGTGTGATAGTCTGAATAGATGTCTGCCTATTACACATTACGACACTCAACTGTCAGCGATCTCTGTCAGTCAACAGACGTGGTCGGCCTGTACGCTTTCGTGCTGTACGTATCCCTTCACGTCTCCACCTTACTATCACATCGGAAACAGTGGACCCAGGGATTTTTAGGAGCGTGGAAATCTCGCGTATAGACGTATGACACAAGTGACACCCAATCACCTGACAAACTTCGAAGTCCCTGAGTTCCGCAGAGAGCCGCATTTTGCTCTCTCACGATGTCTAATGACTGCTGTGGTCGCTGATATGGAGTACCTGCGAGTAGGTGGCAGCACAATGCACCTAATATGGAAAACGTCTGTTTTGGGGGTATTCGGATACTTTTGAAATAGTATACTTTAAGGCAGATTGTAATTATAATGAAAATATTGTAAATTGATAGGTAATAGCCAACGGAACTTTATTTAAATGTATAGATAGCAACGACGAAGTGGTAGCAGCTGTGCCGCTGTTTATCTTTGCGTATAGAGAGTATCTGTCGCGTTGCGAGCAGAGAGGAAGCAGAGCAGTTTGAGTCATGACAGAGTGCGGGAGTGTTTGTTAGGCGTTCCCGCCGACGCGGTGTGCAGCTATGCTCGCGCCAGTGTAGACGCGCCTGATCTGTTAACTTGCGAGTACTGGGAGCGCGGTAGGAGTCGAGAGGCGGAGGAAGCTGCAATTGTAACTGTTGCGTGACCCATAATTGTCCGTGGCTCTGGAGACGACTGGGGGTTCTCGAACGGCAACAGCAGCAACAACGGTAGTTCACCATTGTCGTCGGCTACACTATTCGTCGTCCGCGCAGCTACAACATCGCAAGACTGTTTAGTGTAAATTTATAAACTTTTATAGGCACTAACCCAGCAATTAAGTCGAATTAAGTCGGGTGATGCTGAGGGAATTAGATTAGGAAATGAGACACTTAAAGTAGTAAAGGAGTTTCGCTATTTGGGGAGCAAAATAACTGATGATGGTCGAAGTAGAGAGGATATAAAATGTAGACTGGCAATGGCAAGGAAAGCGTTTCTGAAGAAGAGAAATTTGTTAACATCGAGTATAGATTTAAGTGTCAGGAAGTCATTTCTGAAAGTATTTGTATGGAGTGTAGCCATGTATGGAAGTGAAACATGGACGATAAATAGTTTGGACAAGAAGAGAATAGTAGCTTTCGAAATGTGGTGCTACAGAAGAATGCTGAAGATTAGATGGGTAGATCACATAACTAATGAGGAAGTATTGAATAGGATTGGGGAGAAGAGAAGTTTGTGGCACAACTTGACCAGAAGAAGGGATCGGTTGGTAGGACATGTTCTGAGACATCAAGGGATCACCAATTTAGTATTAGAGGGGCGCGTGGAGGGTAAAAATCGTAGAGGGAGACCAAGAGATGAATACACTAAGCAGATTCAGAAGGATGTAGGTTGCAGTAGGTACTTGGAGATGAAGAAGCTTTTACAGGATAGAGTAGCATGAAGAGCTGCATCAAACCAGTATCAGGACTGAAGACCACAACAACAACAACCCAGCAACATTTCTTTCACAAAGCATGGCTAAGCTGAATAATAACCTACCATCGTTGAAACTTGTAGGGCACCTGTGTTGTGATTGTTCTCAGACATTATTCCTTTCCATGCAATCACCGAATGCCGTAAGGATATGAAAATGGATTTAATATTTACTGCCGGTTTTGTGTGTTTGCTAATGACCAGATTCAGTTTAAATTTTCTGCCTCAGTAACAGTTCAATCTTGTATTGCGTAGCAGAGGCTACTTAAAGTAAAGTTAAATTTCACTGGCGAAACTAATAACTAGAAATACAGCACAAATCAACAGTGCGAAATTTCATTTATTCTGTGTTTAGCTTAGCGAGTGACTTCCGCTGGCTTGGTATCTGTTATATTGTTGTTATTTTAAAAGTAAAATCAATTGCTCATTTGCTTAAAGTAAATTCAGTTCAATCTTACAATAATCAGATATAAATTGGGTCACTTTTTCTAAATTTTGCATTACGTTTCTTTTTTTTTTTCATAGCAGAGTTGAAGTTAAGCCAGTCATTCATTTAACCAGTAACTCTATTTAATTTTACTTTCAAAATTTAGTATTCCAGTATAAGTAAGTGCAAACTCAGTACTTTCTGATTCACTTATTTTCTCGTGAACTGTTGTGCTGTGCAAGAGCGTGACAACATTCTGTTACCACGCCAGAGATTATTTGTTTAAATTCTACTTGTGTGCGTAACAGTGCACAAATATGGCGTGTGGAATTACGAGTACTTACGTACCTTTTGTTTGTCCCTCCATGACGGCCGCCCCATTATGTGACTGCGCGACCTACTTATTTTTGCATTCAAAGTCATCAAGAAACCTTTCCTACGGGCTCTGTCTATCTAACACCACTAATGATACTAAAGCCTACAAATTCGACTCCGTAAATGTTTCACAAATCTGTGCCTTGGATACATATCTGAATACAGTCGATAACTGCGAAATATATGTGCCATCAGATGTTTCATCCAGTAAAATAACAACAAATTTCGCTTCTTGCGTCTGAGTTTTTGTTGCGGAGCGGGACACCGTTCAAATGACTTTGTGTGAGAGGAAATAATCCGGTGAATACAAATTCTGTACATAAGTGGGTTCTCAATCTGTCGTCAAACAAATGAATTAATCTCAAATAACTGTCTCGATTTTGGAGTCGCAGCTTTGTCCTGTGTGATCGAAAGGATAATTCTTGTCGTCCTAAAAAACAGGTGACTGCTGTCGCGGTTCTGTTTCACTGGTTCATTGTGCTCTGTGACTTGCACGTTTCTGTTCATCTAATTTCAGAGCAATCCAACTTTTACAAAACGTGCCCAGGGCCGTCCGTGCGTGAATATGAGAGTCTGATGTTTCTTGCCTTGAAATTTTTGTCTGCAGATTATTAAGGTAAACACAACCTGTCACTTTCTTCAAACAGTTATTTTATTCAAGCCGTGAGCCGGTTTTCGAACCTATGCAAGCTCTCCTTTAGATGATGTACAGGAATGTACATAGCTATATCAAGCATAATACTGTGAGCTGGATTGCGACAATGTGGGGCTTTTGTTGTTAGTATCCATATGTCTGCTTCCATTGTGATGGCCACTTGGTACCACATCACTTACCTTTACAGAATATGTGTGCGTATATACTGGGATAACGAAACTTTGCCAGCATCCAGCATGTGCTATGCTGGGTGCTGACAAAGTTTCGTTATCACAATGTATATGCGTTTATATTCTGTAGAAGTGAGTGGTGTGGCACCAACTCGCCATCACAATGGCAGCAGACATATGGATACTAACAACAAAAGTCCCATACTGTCGCAATCCAACTCACGGCATTATGCTTGATATAGCTATGTACATTCCTGTACATCATCTAAAGGAGAGCCTGAATAGGTTCGAAAACCAGCTTACGGAATGAATAAAATAACTGTTTCAAGAAAGTGACTGGTTGCACTTTTATTTGTTTACACTGAATAAACAGTCACGTCCTAAAACATCTGAGTAGGGGGGTAAGGCGGTTTTTTGGACCATTTTGTTTGTGCAGGTTGCCTACATCAGGGGCAAGTATGCACTCAGGGTGAACATATTGTTCTCCTTTGATTCACAGGTACATAACGTATTGTTCTGTTAAGTGCTTTTCCATGTCCCCCCCCATTTCCTTTTGACTGACAGGCACTTAACCTTCTGCTCTGCCTACCCACTCCCCCAATCCCCTCCCCCATCGCTGCTACAGGTACACTTTCAGGTCCAAGTTATTGGAATAGCCCCCCCTCTCACTCTTATCTTATTGATGGACTATTTAATTAAATTGATCAGTCAATTAACCTCTCTGGTGGGAAAGTGACACACCCCCACATGGGAAGTTCAAATTCCATCTGGACAATGCAACATCTACTAACCAAAGAAAGTGGTGGGAAGATAGGTCACATTGGCTTCTTAATCAAATTGATCAATTAATTAACCTCTCTGGTGGGAAAGTGCCACACCCCCCTAGCTGTAAGTTCAAATTCCATCAGCACAATGCAACCTCTACTAACCTAAGAAAAAAGTGGGAAGATAGGTCACATTGATTACTTAATTATATTTATCAATTAATTAACCTTATATCACATCGGCCGAACATTAGGTTACAACACCCAGAGTACAGTGCCAAACGTTAGATTATGCAACATGTTTGCCCCATGTAACTGCTTCTTGTAAGACCTAGATGTTTCCAAACAGCACGGAGCATTGTGCAAGAGATATCCAACCCCCACAAACTCAATTTTTTAAATAAACAATATACCTTTTCCATATATTCCACACAATGTCTAAATTGTTTAAACAGGATTCCATACATTACAATCGAATACCCTCCAAATCGTCGATCAACTGAGTCTTTTTCCTGCCAATTCTTAGGAAGAGGTGGGGGTCAGATGACTTAGGTTAGTAGAGGTGCTCTTTTTTCCTGACGTTTTCTTAGGTTAGTAGAGGTTGCATGGTTTTGACAGAATTTGAACTACCTGCCAGGGGAGTGTGGCAGGGGTGTGTGGCACTTTCCCACCAGAGAGGTTAATTAATTGGTCAATATAATTAACTTGTCAATGTGACCTATCTTCCCACCAATTTTCCTTAGGTTAGTAGAGGTTGCATTGTCCTGATGGAATTTGAACTTCCCTCCAGGGGCCATGGCACTTTCCCACCAAAGAGGTTAATTAAGTGATCAATTTAATTAAGTAGTCTATCAAATTGATATGAGTGAGAGAAGTCCTATTCCAATAACTCAGACCTGAAAGTGTACCTGTAGCAGCATTGGGGGATGGGGTTGGGGGAGGGGGAGGGGCAGGGGGAGCAGAAGGTTAAGTGCCTGACAATGAAAAGGAAATGAGTGTGACATGGAAAAGCACTTAACAGGACAATAGGTTAAGTACCTGTCAATCAAACAATCAAAGTAGAACAACAGGTTCGCCTTGAGTGCATACCTGCCCCTGATGTAGGCAACCCACACTAACAAAATGGTCCAGTATCCCCTTCCTGCGGGGGGAGGGGTGTGAGAGGGGATGGGGGGACAATAGGTTAAGGGCAGCAACATGGAAAAGCACTTAGCAGAACAATAGGTTAAGTACCATCTGAAACCAGATGGCAGTTATAAGAGTCGAGGGGCATGAAAGGGAAGCAGTGGTTGGGAAAGGAGTGAGACAGGGTTGTAGCCTTTCCCCGATGTTATTCAATCTGTGTATTGAGCAAGCAGTAAAGGAAACAAAAGAAAAATTCGGAGTAGGTATTAAAATCCACGGAGAAGAAATAAAAACTTTAAGGTTCGCCGATGACATTGTAATTCTGTCAGAGACAGCAAAGGACTTGGAAGAGCAGTTGAACGGAATGGACAGTGTCTTGAAAGGAGGATATAAGATGAACATCAACAAAAGCAAAACGAGGATAATGGAATGTAGTCAAATTAAGTCAGGTGATGCTGAGGGAATTAGATTAGGAAATGAGACACTTAAAGTAGTAAAGGAGTTTTGCTATTTAGGGAGTAAAATAACCGATGATGGTCGAAGCAGAGAGGATATAAAATGTAGACTGGCAATGGCAAGGAAAGCGTTTCTGAAGAAGAGAAACTTGTTAACATCGAGTATAGATTTAAGTGTCAGGAAGTCGTTTCTGAAAGTATTTGTATGGAGTGTAGCCATGTATGGAAGTGAAACATGGACGATAACTAGTTTGCACAAGAAGAGAATAGAAGCTTTTGAAATGTGGTGCTACAGAAGAATGCTGAAAATTGGATGGGTAGATCACGTAACTAATGAGGAGGTATTGAGTAGGATTGGGGAGAAGAGGAGTTTGTGGCACAACTTGACTAGAAGAAGGTATCGGTTGGTAGGACATGTTTTAAGGCATCGAGGGATCACAAATTTAGCATTGGAGGGCACCGTGGAGGGTAAAAATCGTAGAGGGAGACCAAGAGATGAATACACTAAGCAGATTCAGAAGGATGTAGGTTGCAGTAGGTACTGGGAGATGAAGAAGCTTGCACAGGATAGAGTAGCATGGAGAGCTGCATCAAACCAGTCTCAGGACTGAAGACCACAACAACAACAACAACCTGTCAATCAAAGGAGAACAGTAGGTCTGCCCTGAGTGCAGATCTGCCTCTCACGTAGGCAACCCACATTATCGAAATGGCCCACAAACCTCCTTGTAACCCCACTCATCCGCAGTGGATATGCTTAAGATTGTTAAGGACCGAATAACAAAGATCTTTATTGATCCAATGAGATCTGTCCTTTCCGAGCAACAAACATGACCAACAGAAGAGTTTACATGGATTAGATTAGATTTACTTTCATTCCAATTGATCCGTAGTGAGGAGGTGCTCCAGGATGTAGAACATGTCAGAAAAACAACAACACATGACAAATATTTACAACTCAAACAAATAAGCTAATGTACCATTCCACAGGTCCCAAGTGGAATGATCGCCATTTTTTAATGATCACTATATGAAAGAAAAATTTTACAAATACTAATGCACTGAATTTAAAATGGAAAGAGTTTTTATTTATTTATTTATAAGGTAATAAACGTGTATACAACTACTATAATACTTACAACGAACACATTACTGCATGAAATGGTGCAGAAGTTAGATTGTACTTACACACACACACACACACACACACACACACACACACACACACACACACACACACACACACACTTATTTACAACGTACACTTACTGCACTGAAATTGTGCAGAAGTTATATTGTACTTATATATATATATATATATATATATATATATATATATATATATATATATATACAAATCAGTTGGTTCTACTCAGAAATTCATCACAGGAGTACAAGGAGTTGGCCACCAATAAATCCTTTAGGCTTCTCTTAAACTGAATTTCATTGGTTGTTAAGCTTTTTATGGCTGCTGGCAAGTTATTGAAAATGTGTGTCCCTGAGTAATGCACACCTTTTTGTACAAGACTAAATGACTTTAAATCCTTGTGAAGATTATTCTTATTTCTAGTACTGATTCCATGTATTCAGCTGTTGGTTTGAAAAAGTGATATATTTTTAATGACAAATTTTATTAAAAAATAAATATATTGGGAAGCAGTAGTTAGTATCCCTAGTTCCCTAAACAAGCGTCAGCAGGATGTTCTTGAGTTCACACCACATATAATTCTTACTGCACGTTTTTGTGCCCAGAAAACTTTAGCTTGACTTGATGAATTACCCCAAAAAATAATCCCATATGACATTATGGAATGAAAGTAAGCATAGTATGCCAGCTTTTTCATTTTTATATCCCCTATGTCTGACACAATCAGCATTGCAAATAGAGATTTGTTAAGATGCCTGAGCAGTTCTGTGGTGTGTTCCCCCCAGTTGAATTTATTATCAAGCTGTAATCCAAAGAATTTAACACTGTCCACTTCTTCTATCTGCTTGTCATCATATGTTAGGCATATACTCGTGGGTCACCCCTTGCAAGTTCTGAACTGCATGTAGTGTGTTTTTTCAAAGTTTAGTGACAAGGAATTGGCTAGGAACCAGTGATTAATGTCCACAAATATTTTATTACTGATCTTACTAAGACTACACTTGATTTGCTATTTATTGCAATGTTTGTATCATCAGCAAACAAAACGAACTTGGCATCTGGTAATGTTACTGATGAAAGGTCATTGATATTCACAAGAAAAAGTAAGGGCCCTAAAATGGAACCTTGTGGGACCCCATATGTAATTAGTTCCCAGCTGGATGATGCCTGATAGCTTGATACATGTCTCTTTCCTAATAACACCCTTTACTTCCTGCCAGAGATATAAGATTTGAACCATTTTGCAGCATTTACTGTTACACTATAATATTCTAATTTACTTAAAAGGATAGTGTGATTTACACAGTCAAATGCCTTTGACAGATCACAAAGTATACCAGTTGCCTGCAATTTTTTGTCTAATGAATTAAGCACATTTTCACTGTAAGTATAGATAGCCTTCTCAATATCAGAACCCTTTATAAATCCAAACTGTGACTTTGACAGTATGTTATTTGAGATAAGATGGTTATAAAGCTGATTGTACATTACTTTTTCTAAAATTTTTGAGAATGCTGGCAAAAGTGAAATTGGAGGGAAATTTGATGCTATTACTTTATCTCTCTTCTTAAACAGTGGCTTAACTTCAGCATATTTTAACCATTTCGGAAATATTCCACTGATAAACGACTGGTTACACAGATAGTTTAATATGTTACTTAACTCAGAATCACATTCTTTAATTAGCTTTTTTGATATTTCATCACACCCAGTAGATGTTTTTGATTTTAAAGATTTTATGATGGACATCGTTTCTGCTGGGATAGTGAGGGTCAAATTCATATTATGGAAGTTACTTGAAATGTTTGGTTTGAGGTATTCCATAGCAGCATCTACAGAACCTGACAACTCCATTTTTTCAGTAACAGTTATGAAATGTTTGTTGAAAAGTTCTGCAACACTATACGCATCTGTCACCAATGTATCAATTACTCTTAATGCTATTTGTTCCTCTTCATGTCTGGTTCTACTGGTCTCCTCCTTCACTATATCCCATATTGTCTTTATTTTGTTATCTGATATGACTATCTTTTCCTTGTAATATATTTGCTTTGATGTCCGTATTTTTGGCTTATTGATTACCCTCTTGAGCTCAGATTTAACAGATTTTATATCCTGTTCAGTGTTAACATTCAATAGAAGGAACTGCATGTCATGGTCTGAGAGGAGATTGACTATTGGTTTTGAAATATAATTTTGTTCGTTGGACTTTTCCAAAAAGATATTATCAATGGCTATTTGTGAGCAATTGGCTACCCTGGTGGGGAACTTTACAGTGGGAATTAAGTTGAATGATAGTGTTACTAACTCAGATAAGTTCTTATTGGGAGAGTCTTTAAGGAAATCTACATTGAAATCACCAGCAAGCACTATTTCTTTGTTTTTGGTTGTTAAATGGGCCAGTACAGCTTCAAGGTGGTTTACGAACAGATTAAAGTTACCTGCAGGTGCTCGATATGCATTTAATATTATGAAGGATTTTTTGTGAAATTCTGCTTCTGTTGCAAATGCTTCCATATGCTGTTCTAGGCAAAATTTGTGAATGTCTATGTTCATAAATTTATGACAGTTCCTGATGAATGTGGCAACTCCTCCTTTCTCCATTTCTGATCTACAAAAGTGAAGTGCTAACCTAAACCCTGTAACACTTAAAATTTCTATACCAGTGGTCACATGATGTTCAGAAAGGCAGATTATGTCAGCTGGGTTTGAAGACTCTAATTCATCTATGCAGATGATTAATTCATTAATTTTGTTTCTCAGTCATCGAATATTTTGATGCAATAAAGACAGCTGACATTTCACTCTCACATATCCAAACTGTTTTCTTGCAGATATCAGGATTAAATGTTTGAATGAAAGTTCTAGATTCGTTCTCTGTCTTTGAATCGGCGATACAGTGAGTTGTTTGACGATTTTTAACATTTCTATCTTTTCACTGAATGGACGTGCGTGGGAAGATTTATGAGGAACAGTTTCGATAACATCACTATATTCACTCATTTTGCGAAACTACTGGATAAAATACTATTCAGACACACTAAACACAATGCATTCATCCGTCACTAGACTCATTGATGCATGCTGAATTCAAGGCAGCTGAACAGCTGAATGCTATCTTTCGAGTTCAGGCATCTACTCATGTTTCTTGGGAGCTTCGAGGCCCACGAGAAAGACAGGCCGCCACGAATACGTCACAGCACAGCACATGACACTACGAGTGCGAGTAACAGTCTCTGGTGGGGAGTGAGTAGCTATTTCAGACGAGTTTAATAATTCTTAACTCTGCGTTTAAACAAATACAAACTCTCAACAGCACACGACAAAGTACCTTTTCCCGTAGTCCCCGCACGGAGCCGAGATTTCGCGAAGCATGCCAGACAAGAGGACTTATGTGACGTCACAAATTCGTCCCACCTCCCGTATTTCTCCTGGGCCAGGGCAGGCTAGGAGTGACGTCATAAAAGTTAAACGTGAGTCGAGACCACCACAGCACCTTGCTTATACGTTTCAAGAACTATTAGAAGTAACCCCTCAGGTAGGCGCACCATATCTCGAGCTGCACAGACACTAATTGTCGGCTCAAAGGAAAGAAAATACTTACTGTGATGTATCATGATTTAGTTGTTGCCAATGAACTTATAACGAATATTTGAGGCTTACTTTATTTAATACTGCATGCAATGCATGGATTGCATACACACCAGGCTTCATCTCTCATTTCCAAAGAAGAATGTAAACATAAAAATAATCCACTGAAGGGCTAAATGGACTGGTATACGCATGCGTATTCAAATACAAACATATGTAAACAGGCAGAATACGGCGCTGCGGTCGGCAACGCATATATAAGACAGCAAATGTCCGACGCAATTGTTATATCGGTTACTGCTCCTAGAATGTCAGGTTTTCAAGATTTGAGTGACATTGAACGAGGTGTTTTAGACGGCGCACGAGCTGTGGGACTCAGCATCTCCAAGATGGCGATGAAGTGAGGATTTTCCCGTACGACCACTTCACGAGTGTACCGTGAACATCAGGAATGTGGTAAAACATCAAATCTCCGACATCACTGCAGCCGGAAAAAGATCCTGCAAGAATGGGACAAACGGGGACTGAAGAGAATCGTTTAACGTGGCAGAAGCGCAACCCTTCCGCAAATTGCTGCAGATTTCACTGCTGGGCCATAAACAAGTGTCACCGTGCTAACCATTCGGAGGCGAATGGCCACTCTCGTACCCTTGATGACAGTGCCACACAAGGCCTTACGCATCGTTTGGGCACGTCAACACCGACATTGGACTGTTGATGACTGGAAACATGATGCCTGGTCGGACGAGTCAGGTTTCAGTTCAGGACCTAAGAAGGGCGGTGCACACTGACATTCCGCTGTGGCAGCGGAATGTCAACCGCCGCCTTGCGGAGCTGGAAAACAGCTTGTTGCACGGCGACGCACAGCAGGACAATGCGACACTCTGTACGTCCAGAATTGCTACAGAGTGGCTCCAGGAAAACTCTTCTGAGTTTAAACACTCCCACTGGCTACCAGACTCTCCAGACACGAACATTACTGAGCATATATATTAAGCCTTGCAGTGTGCTGTTCAGAAGAGACCTCCACCCCCTCGTACTCTTACGGATTTATGGACAGCCCTGCAGGGTTCATGATGTCACTTCTCCCCGGCACTAGTAGAGACATTAGTCGAATCCATGCCACGTCGTCTTGCGGCACTTCTGCGTGCTCGCTCGGGCCCTACACGACGTTAGGCAGGTATACTAGTTTCTTTGGCTCTTCAGTGTAAATCTCCTATATACACAGCTAAATCCGCTAACAGAGCCAAGTATACGAGCTTTGTCACGTTTCTAAATTTATTACGTGAACAGCCCTTCAAATAAACAAAAAATATTCACGTTGAGGGTTTCAGTAAATAGTTACCATCTTCAGATATGCTTAATCCTCAAAAAGCTTCATACAGGTAAACAAGTGTAGCTAGGCACTTTGAACATCGTAAAGTCATTTAATATTTCAATGAATGCACATCATATCGTTACATGACAAAAGGGCGACAACGCTAGTTTCTTTATTAATTCATTGATTCAAAAATCTCATTCCGTAAAAAATAGTTGCCAAGCAATTAAAGACATCCCTTAAAAAATTTGCTCCCTTTTTCTCCCTACATCTACTCAAATCACAGCTTTTATTTACGTTCCTGTCAAGAAATTATATTGAAATGTGTGAACACAGTGTATCAGTGTATAAGAGTTTCACTGCCCTATGGTATTACATTACTGAAGACCAGTTGAGGTAGTGGCTTAAACGTCGATAGTTTGTTTTATAACACGGCATGGTTTGCAGCCCACAAGAATTTTAGGGAAATAATTCCCTGATGTTCTGTAGCTCCAAATGTGCGTTTTGCTTAGTTCATGTCAAGCTTTCCTGACAACGACAGAACTTGTTATACAGGATTCTCCAAACTGTCCTGTTGTTATGTCTCCTGTTGTTGTGACAGGTACAACTGCAGAACCAATATAGGACTGACTTCACGTTAAACAGAAAATATCATGGACGAACCTGAGAACATAAACCAAAACGTTCAGTTAACGATAACCGCGAAAGCGTCGTTTGAATAAGTGGCCGTATGTCAAGATATCAGAAAGAGAAAATTGCAGCACGGAGACACGCCTGTCGAAAAGCAAATTTCTGCTTTCTAGTTCATAGATAACTAAAAACGGGCACTAGCTCGAATTGATAAAAGAAATGAGGGTCCACGCCCTGATAAAGGAAGCAATAATCGGAACTGACTCAGCCATCGTAAACGTGGCTGAACTTTAAACACAAATGTTGAGTACTGTGGAGAGTTTCGCATTCTGTATGTAAAATGTGACTGAGAAAAGGTAAAGACACAAAAACTCCTCTTTAAAACGTCTGGAGGCCCCTGTGTTTGAGCTGGGAACAGGCCGCAGCCATCCTCACCTTTAGATGACCTGCCCCAAATAAAATATAACGTGAGTGGCAGTCCTGAATTGTCTGAACTGATCACTCACAATCTTTCTGTCTTCAATGGAATATTATATATCAATGGAATGTGAAAAATGACGCTATATTCAGTCCCTCATCATTATTCAGATGTTATCTAGGTTCGACATAGCGTTTAATCTCGATGGTATAATCATTTTCAAAGAGTTATTAAGTGTCGCCAATTTTTCTCTTTTCCATCTTTCTTAGTTGCTTTAAATTCGAAGCGGTATGTTCCGTCTATGCAACTAATCGAAGGTAGTTTGTTCATTGCCATACGCGTTTCGTTTCTTTATTTGGAAAGCATCTTCAGTGGCCTGTAATACATATTTATCTTCAAACATACGACATTTACACACAGCACAATACACAAACTCACACACACACAAATATCCATATATTAAAAAACGAATGATTCATTCACACACAGCAAAATACAGACACAAACACATACACACAAATATCCATATATTAAAAAACGAATGATTCATTCACACACAGCAAAATACAGGCACAAACACATACACGCAAATATCCAGTGAAATAAAATAAAATAAAATAAATCATCCTCTCAAGAAAGAATGATGCAATTACACACAGGAAATACACACACACACACACACACACACACACACACACACACACACACGCGCACGCACACACACACTCACACATACACACACACACACACACACGCACACACACAAACACACAACACATGAAAAACATCAAACCACACACACAACACAAACAAAAGACGGCAGACAATCACACAACAACACTGCACACCGAAAACACACAATGTTGATCACAAAATGGAAAGTGCAAGTGATATATGAGATGTGACAAATTTGAGTGAACGCCAGAAATCGGCTTGCTGGACCGTGGAAACTAACATATACATCACCACGACCACAAGCATGAGTTAACAGCGCTGGAAATCGTAACAACGAACGATAAGTTCATATTACGAAATTTGTGCTAAAAAAGTTGATTCTAACCTAAAAAAAATAAGAGCAAAACACGACAAAATATAACATAGCAGCATATTGTATCTACCACATAATACGTTTATTGTATATATAAAAAGAAACTTGTATTACAGGCCACTGTAGATGCTTCCCAAATAAAAGAAGCGAAACACATATGGTAATTTACAAACTGCCTTCAATTAGTTGCATAGGCGGAACATACCTCCACGAAGTTATTAAGTGGTTCCCTGAAAAATGACCTATCTTTACTAGCAATTAATATATCTCGCTAAAAGAAGTCAGCACATCGACAGAATTTTCAAGATTTTTGAATGTGTATATTGGTGGAATCGTGACATTGGAGGCAATACTATTGATCTGCTTAAACAATTAAGTACAGGAAAGTTTACTATTCATATGATTACTAGTTTTTTAAAAGATCAACATGTTAACATAATCAAAATATCCACGGGTGTACTGCCGGTCTACAGTGTCCAACGGGCACAATATTTCGGCGATCATACATGTCGCCACCATCAGGTGAACTGACGGACTGAGCTCAGTCCGTCACTTTACCTGATGATGGCGACATGTATGATCACCGAAATATTGTGCCCGTTGGACACTGTAGACCGGCAGTACACCCGTGGATATTTTGATTATCAAATACGCCGGGAGAAACTCAAGAATCACAACATATTAACATATCTTGAATATTTTAACTGCATGTACTTTCGGAGTAACTAAAGACTTAGAAAGAAGGCACTGAATTCACAAAACCGAGCAATGATAATATTATATATGGCGTTCACCGACAATCACCTTGTGGAAGCTTTGTGAGGATTAAGTCATTATTTGCGACTGCAATAAAGTCTTATTTGGAACAAACGCGTCTACAACGGCCAAGATTTTTCTGTTAAAAGCGGAACGCTTGCATACAGAAGACGACATGAAAACAATATAGAGGATAAAAACTGTCCACTGAACATACTTTAAACAAAGAGAAACGTATTTTGGTCCACATAATACTTTAGAGAGTCTCAAAAGTTGGCATAATTTGCACACATTACTTGAAAAACAGCGGTTGCGGAACATAACCCTCAAAGAACAAAAGACAACATATTATTCACTGAAATAAAACAAGTGATAGTGCGTTCCAGAAGTCTGTTCAAAGAGTATGCATTTTGACCGCACCTTCAAAAAATGTATTTTCGCTAATGAAATTAATCATAAACAGTACATCATAAATCGACTGTTATAGTAGGAGCCCTAGAAAAATAACCTGTTTGTCGGTATCTCAAAGCTCTAAATGACTCAGATTGGAGTTCAATATGCAGACATAAATATTTATGATCATTTCCCCTCTATCGCAAAATTTAAAAAAATATAAATGCTGCATAATACCATTTACCCTGGCGATCTTATTTCAGAGACAAATATTTATTAATAACTGTTAAATGTGTAACTACAAAAAAATTGTGGTTTTAAGCTTATCACTATTTACACTAGTAGCATCAACGACTGATCCGATCATACTTATTGAATGTGTTATTTAGTAACCTGTAAGTGTCCGTCATGCAACCATGCTCTCAAACAAATGATTATAATCCTAGTTGTTAGGCCTTATCTGACTCGGTCCAATTCATTTCCACAAAAATCTTGGAAATATACGATTATATAATTAACTGTGAACAGATTGTCGTAAATTATGGTACCAGGATCTTGTGTTTTCTCCTCTAGCTTCAATGCAGTCCCGTGGTCGTCCACAAAGTATAAAGGTGTCAGAGATGACCTAGAGAAGTGATAGTATTCCACGTCCCTTGCATTTGTCTCAACCAGTCAAAGAATGTCGGTAACGCAGGGATGGCCAGGCGCTGTCACACCATATTTGTACAGATGCCAAGAGGGATATAATGAGCCGGAGATAATTTGTTGGATGATGCAAGAAGAGTATTCGCGCTGTAAGTGCACATTTGAAGCTACAGGAACGACAACTGAAAGGGCTCTGTTCAGCGTTTCGCCGACAAAAGCCACAGCTGAAGAGTGATTGGAGATTCAGGCTCCCCACACCACGATACCCAGAGTCGGACCCGTTGATCGCCACCTCGTAGACTCCTAGCTATGTACAGATCTCCTAGTCGACACTAAACTCGCAAAGGACCATCACTGGCTCCAACGTGTGATCTTCCTCCACTGCCTAACACGACATTACATCGCTTAATCCTTCAGTTTCTTCCTATCTGCCACATCTTCGCGAGGCATCTGTGGATAACATCGTAACCTCCGTGTGGTTATTGTCACAGGAAAGGTGCAGCACTAAAAAACTGTGACGAAATTCAACAAGACTTGCAGAAGAACGACAACTTATGCACAGACAGGCAGTTGAGCCTGGACGTTAACAATCGTACGTATTGCGTAAATAAATGAAGAAATTACTGTACGACTACTCTGTTCGTGACAAATCGACAAATTTTAAACTTCTAGGAGTAACTGTCCTGAGCGACTAAACTGAAACATAAAAGTTTGTATTTGTGGGGATCCACACCCTCCATATGTTTAATAAATATAAACATGGTCCGTAGTAGGCTGTAATGTGATTTTTATTTAATCATGCGATAGACTAATTTCGACTACTTGTCATCGTCAAGCACCTGTAAAACCACCGTGGAAAAGCACTACATTATCTGTATACATCACATTAAGATAAAATGCTTTATCTTAATGTGAGGTGTGTAAAGTATTATTTATACGCGGCGATGTATGCAGACAGTGTAGTGCTATTCCACGGTGGTTTTACAGGTGCTTCACAATGACAAGTAGTCGAAATTACTCAATCGCACGATTAAATAAAATCACATTACAGCCTATTACGGATCATGTTTACGTTTATCAAACTGAAACAGTCGTAGGAAACTATTTGTGGGGAAGCAGTTTCTAGGTTGGGATTCAGTGGAAGAATCGCAAGCAAACGTAATTCATCCAAGAAAGAAGAGGCTTACAAACCACTTGTTGAACCGATTTGTTCGCATTGTTGTTCGGTATGGGACCCTTAGCTGCTTGGAATGGCAGATGAGACAAGGTCTTACGAACAGACCGGCCTTTCGACACTTCTTCGTTTAGTATATGCGAGAGCGTTACGGATAGGCTTATCGACCTCCGCTGGCAGGCATTGCCACAAAAACATTGTGTGTCACTGAGAGGTTTACTTATCGTACGTTCCAAGAAGGATCGCTCAAAATATTATTTCTCTTCAGATAATTCTGACGAAATGATCACAATGAGAAAATCATAGAAAGTAGAGCTCATATGCAGTCTTTTCAAAAATCGTTTTCCCCACACACCATTCGCTAAAGGAATGGAAAATAGGGGGGGGGGGGCGAGGGGGTTGTTTGAGATAGAGCTATCTCAAGTACCCTACTTCGCCCACTATGAGGTGTATTGCGGTATGCAAATGTAGACTGGCCCTGGTCTGTGCGCTAGTGTGTAGTGTGATGTGTCGGTTAGTAGGTGACTCTTGATGCTAAATCAGTCCGAAACAAGAACGACGGACATGTGATCCTGGCGTCTGAACACAAGTTCAGGTTGAACTTCCTGACATTGCGAGGAGGCAGTCAATTTATTTCACTTTTAATAGTGATGAATTAAAAGTGCCAATAGTGGCTTGCAGTCGCTGGAAGTCAGGCACATTTGATAATTCACAGTTTTGCAGTCGCTGGAAGACGACCAACCTGTAGACATGTGCCTTTTTGCATCTACATCTACATGGATACGCTGGAAATCACATTTAAGTGCCTGTCAGAGGGTACAGTGCAAGTGTTCGCTTGCTTCACAAAGGATTAGGAGTTCCCAGCGTTGTGTGAGGACTTAGTACAAGTGACAGACCAGCAACCGAATATTTTGTGCTCAGTTACTCGATGTAACAGGACAAATGACCTAAAGCGTTAACCATCACGCGTCAGGCTCTCCGTTACATGTAGACAAAGCAAAAATTTCGTATAGGTAGTGAACGCTGTATACCTCGGTGTGGAGAAGGTAGTGTGAGCTGATTGGTCCGTCCTCAGTGGATCTCACGACATCCACGATACTTTTCCTGACTTGTTACACATTCTTGTAGTGACTCGTGGTTTGGTAAAACATGTTTTCTGCGATTCAGAGTGTAGTGTTCTTCCAGCCCAGGATAGTTCTGCTTACTCGTCTGCAGAGAAGCTCACATTAAATTAACTGCTATCTTTGAGTAAAGAGATTGGTGTGCATAGGCACTTGCGTCATTATCTAATTTTTATAACTTCTGTATATTTATTTTGAGCTAGGCTGTTTAAGTTTCATTATGGCTCTGAAATATAAATAAGTAATAATTTAATTAATAAATAGTATTCTTATACTGGTGAATTTACGCATAATTAGCGATGACTAAATTTCATCACCAGTGAATAGCACTCCAACGAAAGTCGGTAGCGACCTTAAAACTAACGGAACAAGTGGGAGTGATTACTACACTGAAGCGCGCAAGGCACTGGTATATGCAAGGTCATTCAAATACAGAGATATGTAAACAAGCCGATTACGGCACTGCGGTCGGCAACGCTCATATAAGACAACTGTCTGACGCAGTTGTTAGATCGGTTACTGCTGCTACAACGGCAGTTTATCAACATTTAACTGAGTGTGAACGTGACGTTATAGTCGGCGCACAAGCGATGGGACGCAGCATGTCCGACGTAGCGATGACGTGGAGATTTTCCCGTACTACCATTTCACAAGTATACCATGAATATCAGTAATCCGGTGAAACAACAAATCTCCCACATCGCTTCGGCCGGAAAAAGATCCTGCAAGAACGGGGCCAACGACAACTGAAGAGCATCGTTCAGTGTGACAGAAGTGCAACTCTTCCGTAAATTGCTGCAGATCTTAATGCTGGGCATTCGGAGCCGAAAGCCCAGTCGTGTTCCCATGATGACTGTACGACACAAAGCCTTACGCCTCGCCTCGGACCATCAACAATGACATTGGACCACTGGTGACTGGACAAATGTTTCCTGGTCGGACGCGTCCGTTTCGAATTGTATCGAGCGGATGGACATGTACGGGGTTGGAGACATCCTAATGAATTCAAGGGCCCTGAATGTCGGTAGGGGACTGTTCAAGCTGGTGGAGGCTCTGTAACGGTGTGGGGCGTGTGCAGTTGGAGTGATGTGGGACCCCTGATACGTGTAGATACGGCTATGACAGGTGACACGTACGTAAATATCCTGTCTGATCACCTGCATCCATCCATGTCCACTGTGCATTCCGGTGACTTGGACAATTCCAGCAGTACAACGCGACACGTCACGCGTCCAGAAATGCTACAGAGTGCCTCCACGAACACTCTTATGAGTTTAAACGCTTCCGCTGGCCACCAATCTTCCCAGATATGAATATTATTGAGGATATGTTGGATGCCTTGCAACGTATTTTTATGGATTTATAGACAGCCCCGTAGGATTCATGGCGTCATTTCCCTCCAGCACTACTTCAGACATTAGTTGAGTCCATGCAACGTCGTGTTGCGGCACTTCTGCATGTTCGCGTGGGCCCTAAGTGATATTAGGCGGATGTAGCAGTTGCTTTGGCTCTTCAGTGTAGTTTCCACTTATCGTTCTGCTGTCATGGTCTTTTGAGCTTACAAAGGTCAAAATGTGCGGCAACTTAACAATGTAGCGAGTAGGTGTGCCCCCTTCCTTATACGGTACCTAGAACGGAAAGTTTCTATCCTCCTTGGAAGCACCACCACCAAGTCTCAGTCAAACTTGGAAAATTCTTCGTATGAAATTCCAGTCTTCCACAAGAACCGTTAATTGCACGAATTGCGTCCTTCGGTGCTGTCGTACCGTGCCTGGAATGTTTACTGATCCAGTCCGGGAAAACAGACGTCTCTTCCTGTCAGTCAAATACAGTTGTGCACTCGTAAAAAAAGTGTTCAAAAATGTTAGGAAAGAAATAAATGGAAACAAAAATAAGATAATAATCAATCCTACACCAAGCGCTAATACATAGAAATTAACTAATGTATTGGGATATAGTATTTTCTCTCTCTGGCAGAAATAAATTATGTAATAGTCTGCCAGACCACATAATATCCAACACAAAGTTTCCAACTCGGGTGTCTCCGTGATAAATTGCAATGAGTGCCCACACCGTTACGTGGATCAGGCCACATGGAGCTTCCAGACTAGATTTTAGGCACACGCCAATATTTGTTGGTAGATCTACAAGAGAAAATACTATGAGTGCACAGTACAGGACGTGAGTCAGACTAAATACAACTTCCAAACTAGATTTGACGACCACATAAATGTATTTAGATACACCACTCCCAACACTTCATCAACTAAACAGTGGCTATAAAATGAGCCTGTTTGAAGAACTAGAAATTTCTGGCGAAGATGCCTGAAGATGACAAGTAGGAAACTTGTCGAAACGTTGCCGCAGAACGACGCCTTGACTCGGCTGATAACCCGAGAAGTCGTCATCAACTAGAAAATTTTATTCACGACAGAAAACATGGCAAAACATTCTCATTGACAAAACTGAGACACTGTCAATGGATGTTTTTAGAAGCTTGTCAGGCACATTTGATAATTCACAGTTTTGCACTATCTACTTTTGAGCGACCTAAATCGTAAAACAACTCCCAAATCAGGTAAGTGTTAGGTAATAAATGTTTTTGTAGTAGTGATACGTTTAAGCGAAAGGGTTGCATACGTTTAAAGTATGAGATACAGGGATTGGAGAAAAATATGGGAACACTGCTAGAAATGCATGCTTTAACATAAATGCAGATCCTAGGGGTTGCGCTGCAATAGTTGGTCACGAACAGCAAATGTGCAGTATGCTGAATATGTTTCAATTATCAGTCGTGATCAGAAGAGCGTCGGGTGTGGTTGTGACTGAATTGTGTCAGAGCTAAGTGAATTCGAATGTGGGAAAATTGTTTATGGTCGTAAGGTAGGTGCTTCCGTAACCAAGATAGACGAAGAGTTTGATGTTTCAAGAGGCACCGTGTCGAAGGTTTATACCGCATACAGGGAAAGTCCAGAAACATTATCCGCTAAGTCACCACGTGGACGAAATTGAACACTGAGTGATCGGCACAAACGGGCATTGAAGAAGATTATGACGTAAAATTTGAAGACGACAGGTGTAAAAGTCACTGGAAAACAGAATGTTGCAGCACCAAGACAACATGGAGCTCCACAAGCAGGGAATTGCGGGACGAACTGGAATTCCGCAATTTCAGAACGACGCATCAGTGATGCAAATGCCTGCAACACGAAAACATAGTGCCGAAGACACATAACCTTGACTGTGGAGCTGTGGAACAATGTCATTTGGTCTGGTTGGTCTTGTTTCACACTGTTGCCAACTTCTGACAGTGTGTACGTCCCAAGAGCGAAACATGGATGGGGTTCGGTGATAACTTGGACAGCCAATCGTGGTATTCCGTGGGCCCTATGGTTATTCGGCGAGGTCGCATTACTGCCCAGGATTATGTGGTCATTTTGGCTGATCAGGTCCATCCCATGACATAATGTTTATTCTCCGGCTGTGAAGTTTTGGACACACTACCGACTGTTAACATACCATACAGAATAGGTTCCCTGGTATGTAACAGGCTCGAATACTTCTTAAGTAACAGAATACAGTATGTTGTCTTCGACGACGAGTATTTATCAGAGACAAGCGTATCATCGATAGGGAAGTGTGATATTATTTTCTACATACACAAATAGTCTGACGGACAGGGTAAGTAGCAGTCTGTGGCTGCTTGCTGATGAATCTGGTGTGTATGGGAAGGTGTCGTCGTTGAGTGACTATAGGAGGGTACAAGATGACATAGACAAAATTTCTAGTTGTTGTCATGAATGGCAGCTAGCTCTAATTATAGAAAAATGTACGTTAATCGGGATGAGTAAGCAAAACAAGCCCATAATGTTCGAACACACTTGTTTGACACAATCACACCGATGAAATATCTAAGCGTAACGTTGCAAAGCGGTATGAAGTGGAATGAGCGTGTAAGGATTGTAGCAGGGAAGGTGAATGGTCGACTTCGGTTTATTGGGAGGATTTTAGGAAAGTGTGCTTCATCTGTAAAGGAGACAGCATATAGGATTGTATTGTATTGTATGTTAACCGGGGATTTAGAGACGACGGAGAGGCTCCGTTCCCGCCGCAGCTGCAGTGGTCCACAACCCCACGACGACTACCGCGGTCCACTTCACCCCTCCGCCGCCCCACACCGAACCCAGGGTTATTGTGCGGTTCGGCCCCCGGTGGACTCCCCAGGGAACGTCTCACAACAGACGAGTGTAACCCCTATGTTTGCGTGATGGAATAATGGTGGTGCACGCGTACGTGGAGAACTTGTTTGCGCAGCAATCGCCGACATAGTGTAACTGAGGCAGAATGAGGGGAACCAGCCCGCATTCGCCGAGGCAGATGGAAAACCGCCTAAAAACCATCCACACATTGGCCGGTTCACTGGATCTCGACACAAATCTGCCGGGGACCAGGCGGTCCTTCCCGCCCGGAAAGCCATGCGATAGACCGCACGGCCAACAGGGCGGGCGCATATAGGATACTAGTGTGACGTATTCTTGAGTACTATTCGAGTTTTCGGGATGTGCACCCGGTCGGATTAAAGGAAGATATTGAAATAATTGACAGGCGGGCTGCTAGATTTCATACTTGTAGATTCGAATAACACGAAAGTATTACGGAGATGCATTGGGTACTCAAACGGGAATTACTGAAGGAAAGGCGACATTCCTTTCGAGGAGTACTATTAAGAAATTTAGAGAACCGGCTTTTGAGTCTGACTCAAGAACGGTTGTACTGTCGCCAAGTAGATTTCACGTATGGCCCATGTAGATAAGGTTAGACGCATTAGGGCTCGTAACGAGGCATGTAGACAGTCGATTTTCCCTCTGTCTAATTGCGATTGGAACAGAAAAGGAAATGACTAGTGTAGTACAAGGTAACCTCCGCCAAACCCCATACGGTGACTTGCAGAGTATGCGTGTATTGTAGATTCTCTGTTTCAAGACGATGGGGTCCTTGATCACACAGCTCGCATTGTCCAGGACTGGTTTCGTGAGCACCAGGATGAATTGTCGTGTCTCCCCTGGCCACCACACTCACCAGATCTTAATATTATTGAGCCATTGAGTCACTGAGCCATTGAGCCATTTCTCCTCCTTACACGATGCATCACAACAACGTTTCACCAGGCAACGCCGGTCAACTTTGAAGAGGAAGCTGCATGATCGCTATCCGCTTCTATCATTGTAACCTGGACCTGCCACCAATTTGCAAGAAGGGCAGTATAAAATCCCCTTGCAAAACGCGCAGAATCCATATGTATTCAGTCTGAGACAACTGGAAGCTGTTTTCAGTGGTAACGGTTTTTGTGCGCCGTATTAGGCATGGTAATGTGTTGTACACTACTGGCCACTAAAATTGCTACACCAAGAAGAAATGCAGATTATAAACGGGTATTCATTGGACAAATATGTTATGCTACAACTGACGTATGATTACATTTTCACGCAATTTGGGTGCATAGATCCTGATAAATCAGTACCCAGAACAGCCACCTCTGTCCGTAATAACGGCCTTGGTACGCCTGGGCATTGAGTCAAACAGCTTGGATGGCGTGTACAGGTACAGCTGCCCATGCAGCTTCAACACCATACCACAGATCATCAAGAGTAGTGACTGGCGTATTGTGACGAGCCAGTAGCTCGGGCACCATTGGGACGGACGTTTTCAATTGGAGAGAGATCTGGAGAATGTGCTGGCCAGGGAAGCAGGCGAACATTTTCTGTATCCAGAAAGGCCCGTACAGGACCTGCAACATGCGGTCGTGCATTATCCTGCTGAAATGTAGGGTATCGCAGGGTTCGAATGAAGGGTAGAGCCACGGGTCGTAACACATCTGAAATGTAACGTCCACTGTTCAAAGTGCCGTCAATGCGAAAAAGAGGTGACGGAGACGTGTAACCAATGGTAACCCATACAATACACGCCAGGTGATACGCCAGTATGGCAATGACGGATACACGCTTCCAACGTGCGTTCACCGCGATGTTGCCAAACACGGATGCGACCATCATGATGCTGTAAAGAGAACCTGGATTCATCCGAAAAAAATGACATTTTACCATTCGTGCACCCAGTTTCGTCGTTGAGTACACCATCGCAGGCGCTCCTGTCTGTGATGCAGCGTCAAGGGTAACCGCAGCCACGGTCTCCAACCTGATAGTCCATGCTGCTACAAACGTCGTCGAACTCTTCGTGCAGATGGTTGTTATCTTACAAACGTCCCCATCTGTTGGCTCAGGGATCGAGACGTGGCTGCACGATCCGTTACAGCCATGCGGATAAGATGCCTGTCATCTCGACTGCTAGTGATACGAAGCCGTTGGGATCCAGCACGGTGTTCCGTATTACCCTCCTGAACCCACAGATTCCATATTCTGCTAACAGTCATTGGATCTCGACCAACCCGAGCAGCAATGCCACGATACGATAAACCGCAATCGCGATAGGCTACAATCCGACCTTTATCAAAGTCGTAAACGTGATGGTACGCATTTCTCCTCCTTACACGATGAACCACAACAACGTTTCACCAGGCAACGCCGGCCAACTGCTGTTTGTGTATGAAAAAGCCAGCCGGAGTGGCCGTGCGGTTCTGGGCGCTACAGTCTGGAGCCGAGCTACCGCTACGGTCGCAGGTTCGAATCCTGCCTCGGGCATGGATTGTGATGTCCTTAGGTTAGTTAAGTTTAAGTAGTTCTAAGTTCTAGGCGACTGATGACCTCAGAAATTTTACCGCATAGTGCTCAGAGCCATTTTTTCTTGGTATGAGAAATCGGTTGGAAGCTTTCCTCATGTCAGCACGTTGTAGGTGACGCCACCGGCGCCAACCTTGTGTGCATGCTCTGAAGGCTAATCATTTGCATATCATAGCATCTTCTTCCTGTCGGTTAAATTTCGCGTCTGTAGTACGTCATCCTCGTGGTGTAGCAATTTTAATGGCCAGTAGTGTATATGCGATGTTTCCGTATTTTCGTCCACCCCCTGTAGCCTCTAGAGAGTGTGTGTCTGCTTTAAGTGCGAAAAGGTTAGTAAAAACTGGGCTTATTTTGGTTCCTTCAGTTCTGTAATTGTATGCTGTGAGGGTGCGAATGTGACTTTACAGAATGGATGTCTTCATTTAGTAGACTATCTACAGCCACACATACTAAAAATAATTCACTTCAGCAGTATAAAACAGCTACATATATCTGTGCACCCACTTGACACATGTGGTAAAGCTAATTTCTTACAACTTTTCTCAGTCTCGTATTGTTTGTGGAAAGAAGGATTGTCGTTACGCCTCTGTGTGGGCTCTAATCTCTCTGATTTTATCCTCATGGTCTCTTCGCGAGATATATGTAGGAGGGAAGCAATATACTGCTTGACTCCTCGGTGAAGGTATGTTCTCGAAACTTCAACAAAAGCCCGTACCGAGCTACTGAGCGTCTCTCCTGCAGGGTCTTCCACTGGAGTTTATCTATCATCTCCGTAACGCTTTCGCGATTACTAAATAATCCTGTAACGAAGCGCGCTGCTCTCCGTTGGATCTTCTCTATATCTTCTATCAACCCTATCTGGTACGGATCCCACACTGCTGAGCAGTATTCAAGCAGTGGGCGAACAAGTGTACTGTAACCTACTTCCTTTGTTTTTGGATTGCATTTCCTTAGGATTCTTCCAATGAATCTCAGTCTGGCATCTGCTTTACCGACGATCAACTTTATATGATCATTCCATTTTAAATCACTCCTAATGCATACTCCCAGATAATTTATGGAATTAACTGTTTCCAGTTGCTGACCTGCTATATTGTAGCTAAATGATAAGGGGTCTTTCTTTCTATATATTCGCAGCACATTACACTTGTCTACATTGAGAAATAGTATCGACGGCAATTGAGAGGCTTACAAGAGCAATAATCTTGAGCATCATGACGGATACAGGGATTCTTGAACACAAGGTCGTTGCATCGAGATTGAATACCATAATATACACATCCCCCAAAAATAAATGCAAAATAATTCTATTTAACAAACCAGATAAAAATTCGCTTGACACCTTGTTAAGAGACAGTCTCATCTCCTTCCAATCTAACAATTTAAAGTTAGACCACCTGCTAAAACGGTTCAAATGGCTCTGAGCCCCATGGGACTTAACATCTGAGGTCATCAGTCCCTTGGAACTTAGAACTACTTAAGCCCAACTAACCTAAGGACATCACACACAGCCATGCCCGAGGCAGGATTCGAACCTGCGACCGTAGCAGCAGCGCAGCTCCGGACTGAAGCGGCTAGACCACCTGCAACTTAAATTCAAAGAAAAAGTATCGACGGCAATTGAGGGGCTTACAAGAGTAGCAAATAAATTACTAAGAGACTTAACTGATCCCCGTGGTACACAGAACGAGTCAGAAGCAAAAACAAGTTACACTAAGTTTAAAAGAACTCAAAATCTCCAACGTTGGCGATCTTTTACTGACTCTCACAAATTAACACGGACTTCAGTGCGAGATGCTTTTAATACTTTCCACAACGAAACTCTGTCCCGAAAACAAGCACAAAAATCGAACAGATTACGGCCATTTGTAAAGAAAACCAGACTTTCTCCACTCCGAGATAGCTATGGTAATGTTACCAGGGACATTGCCACTAAAGGAGTATCTAAACACGATTTTCCGAAATACCTTCACCAAAGATGATGAAGTAAGTATTCCAGGATTCGATCCAGAATCAGGTGCCAAAGAGAGTGACTTAGAAGTAGTTAACCTCGGTGTTGCGAAGGAACTTAAATCATTTAATAAGGGCAAGGCATCCCGTCCAGATTGCACACCTGTTCGGTTCCTTTCAGAGTTTGCTAATGTAATAGCTTCATACTCAGCAATTATATACAGCCACTCACTCGACAAGAGACCTGCACCTGAAGGTTGGAAAGTTGTACATGTCACACGAACACTCAAGAAAAGAAATAGAAGTACAGACCAATAGCACGGACGTCGATTTACAGTAGGATTTTGGAATATATATTGTGTTCGAACTTTATGAATCACCTCTAAGAAAACGATCTGTTTCACCCATAGTCAGCGCGGATTCAGAAAGTATCGTTGTTTTGAAACACAACTAGAAGTAACGAGTGATAACGATACGGGATCTCAAATTGATTCCATATTTTTAAATTTCCAGAACATCTCTAACACCGCATCTCACAAGAAACTACTAATCAAATTCCGTACCCATGAAGTATCGACTCGTTTGTGCGACTGGATCCTGCCAGAAAGGCCACAGTTCGCAATAACTGACGGAAAGTCACAGAGTAAAAAAGAAGTGATATCTGGGGTTCACCAAGGATAAGATACGAGAGGTGAAGTGGAAATCATTAAAACAAGAACGTTTTTCATTGTAACGAGATCTTATTGCGAAATTTCAATCACCAACTTTCTCCTCCGAAAATGAAAATAATTTATTGCCGCCCACCTACATAGGGAGAAATAACCATCGTAATAAAATCAGAGAAATCAGAGCTCCCACGGAGAGGTTTAAGTGTTGGACTTCCCCACGCGCTGTTCTGCAGTAGAATAGTAGATACACTCCTGGAAATGGACAAAGAACACATTGACACCGGTGTGTCAGACCCACCATACTTGCTCCGGACACTGCGAGAGGGCTGTACAAGCAATGATCACACGCACGGCACAGCGGACACACCAGGAACCGCGGTGTTGGCCGTCGAATGGCGCTAGCTGCGCAGCATTTGTGCACCGCCGCCGTCAGTGTCAGCCAGTTTGCCGTGGCATACGGAGCTCCATCGCAGTCTTTAACACTGGTAGCATGCCGCGACAGCGTGGACGTGAACCGTATGTGCAGTTGACGGACTTTGAGCGAGGGCGTATAGTGGGCATGCGGGAGGCCGGGTGGACGTACCGCCGAATTGCTCAACACGTGGGGCGTGAGGTCTCCACAGTACATCGATGTTGTCGCCAGTGGTCGGCGGAAGGTGCACGTGCCCGTCGACCTGGGACCGGACCGCAGCGACGCACGGATGCACGCCAAGACTGTAGGATCCTACGCAGTGCCGTAGGGGACCGCACCGCCACTTCCCAGCAAATTAGGGACACTGTTGCTCCTGGGGTATCATCGAGGACCATTCGCAACCGTCTCCATGAAGCTGGGCTACGGTCCCGCACACCGTTAGGCCGTCTTCCGCTCACGCTCCAACATCGTGCAGCCCGCCTCCAGTGGTGTCGCGACAGGCGTGAATGGAGGGACGAATGGAGACGTGTCGTCTTCAGCGATGAGAGTCGCTTCTGCCTTGGTGCCTATGATGGTCGTATGCGTGTTTGGCGCCGTGCAGGTGAGCGCCACAATCAGGACTGCATACGACCGAGGCACACAGGGCCAACACCCGGCATCATGGTGTGGAGAGCGATCTCCTACACTGGCCGTACACTACTGGTGATCGTCGAGGGGACACTGAATAGTGCACGGTACATCCAAACCGTCATCGAACCCATCGTTCTACCATTCCTAGACCGGCACGGGAACTTGCTGTTCCAACAGGACAATGCACGTCCGCATGTATTCCGTGCCACCCAACGTGCTCTAGAAGGTGTAAGTCAACTACCCTGGCCAGCAAGATCTCCGGATCTGTCCCCCATTGAGCATGTTTGGGACTGGATGAAGCGTCGTCTCACGCGGTCTGCACGTCCAGCACGAACGCTGGTCCAACTGAGGCGCCAGGTGGAAATGGCATGGCAAGCCGTTCCACAGGACTACATCCAGCATCTCTACGATCGTCTCCATGGGAGAATAGCAGCCTGCATTGCTGCGAAAGGTGGATATACACTGTACTAGTGCCGACTTTGTGCATGCTCTGTTGCCTGTGTCTATGTGCCTGTGGTTCTGTCAGTGTGATCATGTGATGTATCTGACCCCAGGAATGTGTCAATAAAGTTTCCCCTTCCTGGGACAATGAATTCACGGTGTTCTTATTTCAATTTCCAGGAGTGTATATAATGTGAAGTGTTTCGATAAGCCCTCTGTCAGATGTGAATTGCAGAGTGGCCGCGTAGATGTAGATTTAGGCCTGGATGTAGATACAAAAAACCGGTGAAGACGTACTGAATCGAACTGGAGGGAAAAGATATTTATGGTGCATCTTCGCTAAAGGAGGGTATCATTTGATAGAACAATCCTGAGGCAGCTAAATTTTCTGTCTAATCTATACTAATTCCAAACCTTTTCTGAATTAACAGTACTTTAATACCGTGTATAAAAGACAAGCGCTCATGAAAAATTAATGCACTTAAAATTACTGCCTAAACTATGTGCTTTTAATTATTTACAAAAATATGACTTTATTCAATGTGAAACAGGAGAGTCAATCTTGCATCCCATTTGCATTTCTGTTTCAAACATTTTCAGGCGTATTTCAAAGGTGTGCTTTACTCTTCATCTACATCTACATGATTACTCTGCAATTCACATTTAAGTACTTGGCAGAGGGTTCATCGAACCACAATCATACTATCTCTCTACCATTCCACTTCCGAACAGCGCGCGGGAAAAACGAACACCTAAACCTTTCTGTTCGAGCTCTGATTTCTCTTATTTCATTTTGATGATCGTTCCTACCAATGTAGGTTGGGCTCAACAAAATATTTTCGCATTCGGAAGCGAAAGTTGGTGACTGAAATGTCGTAAATAGATCTCGCCGCGACGAAAAACGTCTTTGCTTCAATGACTTCCATCCCAACTCGCGTACCATATCTGCCACACTCTCTCCCCTATTACTTGATAGCACAAAACGAGCTGATCTTCTTTGCACCCCTTCGATGTCCTCCGTCAATCCCACCTGGTAAGGATTCCACACCGCGCAGCAATATTCCAACAGAGGCCGAACGAGTGTAGTGTAAGCTGTCTCTTTAGTGGACTTGTTGCATCTTCTAAGTGTCCTGCCAATGAAACGTAACCTTTGGCTCGCCTTCCCCACAATAATATCTATGTGGTCTTTCCAACTGAAGTTGTTAGTAGTTTTTACACCCAGGTACTTAGTTGAATTGACAGCCTTAAGAATTGTACTATTTATCGAGTAATCGAATTCCAACGGATTTCTTTTGGAACTCACGTGGATCACCTCACACTTTTCGTAATTTAGCGTCAACTGCCACCTGCCACACCATACAGCAATCTTTTCTAAATCGCTTTGCAACTGATACTGGTCTTCGGATGACCTTACTAGACGGTAAATTACAGCATCATCTGCGAAAAACCTAAGAGAACTGCTCAAATTGTCACCCAGGTCATTTATATAGATCAGGAACAGCAGAGGTCCCAGGACGCTTCCCTGGGGAACACCTGATATCACTTAAGTTTTACTCGATGATTTGCCGTCTATTACTACGAACTGCGACCTCCCTGACAGGAAATCACGAATCCAGTCGCACAACTGAGACGATACCCCATAGGCCCGCAGCTTCATTAGAAGTCGCATGTGAGGAACGGTGTCAAAAGCTTTCCGGAAATCTAGAAATACGGAATCAACTTGAGATCCCCTGTCGATAGCGGCCATTACTTCGTGTGAATAAAGAGCTAGCTGCGTTGCACAAGAACGATGTTTTCTGAAACCATGCTGATTACGTATGAATAGATCGTTCCCTTCGAGGTGATTCATAATGTTTGAATACAGTATATGCTCCAAAACCCTACTGCAAACCGACGTCAATGATATAGGTCTGTAGTTCGATGGATTACTCCTACTACCCTTCTCAAACACTGGTGCGACCTGCGCAATTTTCCAATCTGTAGGTGCAGATCTATCGGTGAGCGAGCGGTTGGATATGATTACTAAGTAGGGAGCTATTGTATCAGCGCAATCTGAAAGGAACCTAATCGGTATACAGTCTGGACCTGAAGACTTGCCCGCATCAAGCGATTTGAGTTGCTTCGCAACCCCTAAGGTATCTACTTCTAAGAAACTCATGCTAGCAGCTGTACATGTTTCAAATTCTGGAATATTCCATTCGTCTTCCCTGGTGAAGGAATTTCGGAAAACTCTTGTCTATACTTTAACGTGTCCCTGTTGTTACGGACAGTGAATCAGTAACTTCTGATGTACAGTCCCGTCACAGCCTTCGAAGTCTCTCAGCTTGCAACAGCCGTTGCTCGATACTGAAGGAGGGAAGGTTTCATATAGTCTGCATGGCAACGTCTTTGTGCTGTATCAGTTTCTGAAGTACTAGTGTTGCTCTCCTGCTTGCCTGCTTCAGGTGTAATGTGGAGTTTCACTTTTGTCTAGCTGTTCACCCAAGTATCTCAGTTTTTCCCTACTTGAAACTGCTGTATTTTCAGCACTCTGTTATTCTGAATCTGAGTTTTCAGTGAGAAATAAACTACTTCCGAGGAGAAATGGAAATTTTTAGTTGCTTATATCACTACACTAATTTTTCCATCACTCTTTTCCGCTTAATTTACTTTCCTATTCGCCTATTACTTCGCATCCACTGGTGTGGATATTCAGCAGGAGCGCTTATTTAGAAAACGTTATCATCACGCGAGAAAGGCATTAGTAATGATTCCATATTAACCCATTAAGTACCAGTGTCCTATTTTGTGGACAGAGCACATATTTATTTATAAATACAAAATAAATCATTAATTTGCAACTATTACTGTTCTAAATCTTTTTTTGGTGCTTTTTATAACAAATGAATGCTTAGAGGAAATTAAAAGCAATGAATCCTACCATTAATTGATTATTGACTACTAAGGCACACTTTTCATTATTACAGGTATTTACTTTATCGACAATTTAGTAATATTAGAAATATGTGGCAAAGATCTTTTTGTGATTATTTATAGTCAACAATGTGTCTTTTAAACTAATTGCATTGTTAGCTCAATTGGAGTTAAATTCATTGTTCTCCATTGTTATAAATTTTGGTGTACTCGAAATAGGACACTGGGACTTGGCGTTATCATTTCGGTTATTTGTTTTGCTGCACGTTCGAATATGAAACTCTGCTACTGCTGATGTATTTTCTTTTTAGAACGTGTTTATTTTACCAGATTTTGTTGTTGAGATAAGTAATGACCCCTCTTATATATATATATATTACAGGATATGAAGTTACTTTGAAATTTACAGCGTATTATATAAGTATATTTATGAATATGTTACCCATTAGGAAATAATATAGTTCCAGATGGACAGAGGTATTTACACATTCCCTTTTCTGTAGTTTGTGCTAATGTATTATTCTTCCATTTCACTTTATTTTATTACATTTTATTTAATTTCATTTTATATAGATTATATAGCCTTCAGACGAGATAGATACCTCATTAACGAAGAAGTAGCAGAAATAATAAACAGTGACGCATTCTATAATGCGGTGTCAGATGATCAGGACCATATTGATATCACCGTATGTCCTCCTCCTGAAGTAGACTGTATGACTGACGAAGAAGAAGGTCCAGACGATGTTACTGGAACCGTGGAAGTCTCAGATGTGCCAGGGGCTACTGAATTACATTATGTTGCATCAGACAATAACGAAGAAACTGTATGCATAACTTCAGTGCCAAGTACAGTCCAAGTTTCCAGAAGTAAATCGAAGAAGAGACGTCTTACTGATGAGAAAAGCAATTGGAAAAAGACAACTCCAGTTTATACAAACCTGTTTCAAACTAGTGAGCATGACATCAGCACAAAGAGAGAGGAATTGAAGGAACAACTTTCTTCCTTGACTTGGAAGGAGATGTTTGAAGAACTGATGACCGAAAACATATACGACGGTAATTAGAGGGAAAGAATGGTACTGGGTCCTATTTACACGTATCCTGGAAATGGCCCTCGTAAATGCCTGGCTCTTGTACAGACTAGTACATGGGAAAAATGCACTGGATTTACTGGATTTCAGACGTGCTGTTACAGTGCTGAAACTGGACACTGGAAGACCGAATATTGGACGTCCAATGGAATACTCATCAAGTCAGTTGAGAGTGATACCAGACATCAGGTTTTGATGGAATTGGTCGTATGATTGACAAAAGAAGCACGCAAAGATGATGTGTAAGAGCTAAATGCAACGGGAAACCAAAAACATATTGTGTTAAATGCCGTGTAACACTGTGTGTGAAGTGTTTTGTACCATTTCACAAGAAATAAATAGTTAAGACTTGAATACAGTTTAGTATGCTATTCGATACTGTTAGATCC
This sequence comes from Schistocerca americana, assembly GCF_021461395.2. Lineage (NCBI taxonomy): Eukaryota > Metazoa > Arthropoda > Insecta > Orthoptera > Acrididae > Schistocerca > Schistocerca americana. The sequence continues at coordinate 277,026,473 of NC_060120.1, forward strand.
CGGCGTCCTATTTTGAGGACGGCGATTATATCAGCATGTATAAATATTCTTTGGCTATTTTTGTACTTTTTGTGGTTCATACACTACGTACATTATAATTAAAGAATAAAAAATTCAATTTAAAAAAAATTAACTTGGGACTTAATGGATTAGGTCCCAAAAGGAGGGCTCACACGCACACCTCTTCGCATTTGCGTAAGTGACGCATATACGGATGAAAAGATCACTACCTTGCGCCGACTCTACTTCTTCCGACAGTCGCGTGACGGATGTGGACACACTGTTTCCCATAAATGGTATTGGCAGGTGGAGAATTTTCCACTGCCGAACTGCCGCCCGCATGTCTATCTCTCATTCTCCCATATTTACAGGAGACGCCAGATGTGTTGGCCGTATTTGGCGTGCAGTTAAGCACCGTTGCGTTTACTGTCTTACGTGTATGACTACTTTCCTTTTATTTCGCTACCTTTATTAGAAAATTTTCACTGCTTATGTTTTCTTTTTTCTAAATAACTGCTTCCACCAGAACGAATTCCTCGGTCACGACATCTAACAACTGTTTCTCTTCAAAATTTTCTTTTCTAGTGGTTTAACTTTTGTTGGGAGAGATGTCATTATAAACCTCACTTCGGCATATGTGGAGGAAGGTAGTAGACGATGTCTTACAGAAGGAAATACACCATCATACGTCTGACAAATTTTGAAAAATCTGTGGTAACTTAGACTTTAGTGGCTATGAATTTAAGTCCATTGTCTTACTACCATATCACAGGGGCCTTTTTGTTTTATATTTTTTAATTCAATTAGTCTGAACTTTACATCTACTATAACACATTGTAAGTAGTCTCGTTACTACAACGATGGAAAAAAATCGCTACATCAAGGAGGAGTCGTGCGACATAAACGAAAGTTGGTAGACGTTTCTCTACATCTCACAGATGCTGTCTCTTCAGATTTTGCGGCAGTTGCATAAGAGTGGCGCCAGTAGCGCATCTATGAGGATGCAAATAAGGATTGCTTTAAAAACACGTTGTAACTGTCGTGAGCCTTAGTTAACCTTTGGGATCTGAAGTGGTGAATTGATATAAGTCAAGAATGCCTTCGAGGCGACAAAGACGCCATTATCAACATCTCACTGAGTTTGTAGGAGTTCATGTGATAGAGCTACGAGAAGATGGATCTTCCTTCTGCGATACTGCAGAAAGACTTGGCAGGAATGAAGTCACTAGACACTATACGCGATAGATGGAAGCAATGGTCACGTCCACGTGGCACTACCGAGAGGGAAGATCATCGTGTTCGGTGTGTGGCTCTGGTGCATCGTGCTGCATCTTCTGCAACAATCTGAGCAGCTGTTAGCACCACAGTGGCACAACGAAATCGCCTTCTTCAAGAACAGCTCCGAGCCAGACGCTCTGTAGCATGCATCCGACTTATGTCAAACCAACATCATTTGCGACTTGAGTGGTTTCATGCACGGTCGGGGTCTGTTGTGTTTTCTGATGAAAACTCATTCTACCTCGGTGCCAGTGATACCTGTGTGTTGATTAGAAGAAGACCAGGTGAGAGCCTGTAACCAACCAGTTTGTGTGCTAGGCGCACTGGACCTACACCCGAAGTTATGGTTTGGGATGCGATTTGGTAGCAGGAAAACTCTCTTGGTTAATCCACGCAACCTTACTGCTAATTTGTGCTTCAGTCTGGTGATTCTATTGTGCTGCCATTCATAAACAGCATTCCAGGGGGTGTTTTCCAACAGGATAACGCTCGCCCACATACAGGTATTGTAGCCCAACATGCTCTACAGACTGTCGACATGTTGCCTTGGCCTGCTCTATCATCGGACGACAGCTCCAGCGCCATCTAACAACAACATTTACCGTCCCTATATCGACCGACCAAATGCAACAGGCATGGGACTCCATCTCAAAAACTACAATCCGGCGCCTGTACAGCACAATGCGTGCACGTTTGCACTCAACACTCTGACCGTTACACCGGTTATTAATGTACCAGCATTTATATTTCCAATGACGTATCTCGCACTTACGTTAACCTGTGGTCTTGGAATTGTAATCACTTACATGTGTTACCTAGACAAATGTATTCCGGACATCTCACTTCACTAGATTAATTACATTTTGGAGTAACGATTTTTTTCTGTTAGTGTATTCATTGCCTTTCAAGTAAGCAATTTGTTTTCTTATCTTAACTATGAGAGATCAACGCATACAATGCACTCACCTCGCAACAAGTAACCGATAAAGGACGAAAATATAGCCTAAAACCGCCACATGGCATCTATAGATTTTGTTAAAGCATTTGGCAGTCTCAACAGAAACGAAGCTAGTACTATAATGGAAAGCAATGGATATCACGACAAATTTATAAAGGCCATAAGAAGTCTATACAAAGAACCAAAAATTATAATAAGTACTGGTGAAACAAGAACAGAAGATACATTGATAAGTAAGGGAGTATGATAATGGTGTCCAACGTCGCCCATCTTTTTGATATTTACATGATATTATACTAAATTGGGGCAACAAATATAAAGAGGTATGAAAATACCAAAATACCCCTTGCGAAATGTCTTGATATTGCAGTACAAAAAATATGGTTTACAACGTACCTCATCACCTAAAGTACCTTTCTACGCAATGCGGAATTGAGACAGTGTGAAAAGGAACAAAAGCAGAGACAACTGAAACAAGAACACCTAAATTCTGCAACGCTTTGTACGAACACGTACAACGAATGGATAGCAAACATCTTTCCAAAGTAAGCTTACCTTAAAAACCGGCAGGAAGAAAAGATACTGGAAGAAGTTAGAAAAGATGACAGACTTCGTGTAAAGATGGAACTGGCCGAGTGCCTAGTCCTGAACTGTAGAAGACGACGAAGAATCTTAAATAAGTATTATTAGGAAAGTGTTTTAGTTAATCACAGATGAGGTTTTGGCGCAAAAGTCTGTTATCTCTCCACTTCCCCCTGCTTTCTTCCCCCTTCATCTCTCTCTCTCTCTCTCTCTCTCTCTGTCGCACACACACACACACACACACACACACACACACACACACACACATACACATAGGGAGAGCGAGACACGCACCACACACACATAGTATCAAATGGTTTGGTTCAAATGGCTCTGAGCACTATGGGACTCAACTTTCGAGGTCATCAGTCCCCTAGAACTTAGAACTACTTAAACCTAACTAACCTAAGGACATTACACACATCCATGCCCGAGGCAGGACTCGAACCTGCAACCATAGCAGCAGCGTGGCTCCGAACTGAAGAGCCTAGAACCGCTCGGCCAACCCCGGCCGGCCACATAGTATCAACTTCTTTTAATAGATTACTTATCGTTGTAGCTGATATTGTGTAACAGCCGAATACCGGTTTCTGAATTAAATCATAATGCACAGACGTTGTGTGTGTTCTCATCCATAATGTAACAATAATAATTAAAAACGTTACATAAATTTCAGCTATTGTTATTACACGCTCTAGTCACATTAATCTAACCACCACTTATGTTAGACGTCATAGTGCAATAACCACTCTTAGACGGCAATTGGAAGCACTGATAGCGAAGAGTACATAAAGCATGTCTGGGGGACGTGGAAAACAGTTCAGGCGTTGTCGTACTGTGGAAACGGAGAGATTTACCTGACGTCCAAAGGGGCATGGTGATGGGCTTTCGGTCAAAGGGTGGAAGCATTTCCGAAGCTGATGAAGTTTACAAACAGATCGCGTGTCGATGTGGTTACAACATATCGTGCATGGCAAAATGGCGATACCCAAAACGGGATTCAACTGTGATGCACCACGAGCCATAGATGACAGGGGCGAATTACGGCTGCGGAGATGTGTACGGGCGAACAGAAATGTAATTGTTGAGCAACTGACCGGCCAGATGAACCAAGGAGCTACCAACAGTGTCCCATTAGTTACCGTTCAGCAAACGTTGCTATATATGGGCTTCCTCAGAAGCGCCTGGTTCATGCGCCCATGCTGATTGCTGTCCGTCAACTGGACGTTCACTGAGTGGTGACACGTTGCCTTTTCAGATGAATCGAGGTTTACGCTCCGTCTGGGTGAAACGTCTGAAAGCAACGGGTCTGCAAGAATCCTCACAAGGGTCCAGTCCTGAGGAGAGAGAGTTGTGAACTGGGGAAAGTTTCCGTGGCGTTCCCCCGGCGATCTCGTCATTCTGGAGGGCACAGTGAGTCAATACAAGTGTGCCTCTGTCCTTGGGGATCTTGTAGACGCATATATGCGGTGTGTTTTTCCATGGCATGATGCCAACTGTGGGACTCCATCGATCGGGCTGTTAACGCCATGGATTCTCAACGGGAAACCTAGCGCAGCTGGCTAAAGCGCTGGAGTCGACTTGGCTCCACATCCATGCCGGTACCTTCCAGAAGGTCGTTCACTCTCTCCCCAAATGTTGTGGCTGCAAAATGCGGTTTTTCAGGGATTTCAGACGTCGCCACATTAATATGACAGTACAGGACATTACACATCATCTTTATACTTGTTAGCACCTAATATGCGTATTTTCTTATTTCATTATATAGGAAGTACATGTGATGTAAACAATGCTAGAAATGGAGCCTTTGAGCAGCTAAATGCATCTGGATTTGAATTGTTGTCCAGCTATGCACTCAAAGCACCCAAATAAATTAGAACCTGCCACCTGCTGTGGGGACCGTCTGGCGGCCCACACCACGACAGTTATCAGCGTGGCATCACATCCTTGTTATTAGCCGTGTATGAATAGCGCGGCCGGCCGAAGTGGCCGTGCGGTTAAAGGCGCTGCAGTCTGGAACCGCAAGACCGCTACGGTCGCAGGTTCGAATCCTGCCTCGGGCATGGATGTTTGTGATGTCCTTAGGTTAGTTAGGTTTAAGTAGTTCTAAGTTCTAGGGGACTAATGACCTCAGCAGTTGGGTCCCATAGTGCTCAGAGCCATTTGAACCCTTTGAACCTTCACGCTTGATGTCTTCCCTGACAGCTATGTCATCTTTCAGCAGTATAGCCGTCCGTGTCTTGGAGCCAGGACCGTCCTACAGTGGTCTGAGGAGCATTATAGTGAACTCACGTTGATGTCTCGGCGACCGAATTCTCCTAATGTATATTCTATGGAACCCGTCTGGGTCACTGTCGGCGCCATCACTTCGTACGCAAATCAGCGGCCAGGTGTTTAAGTGAATTATAAGACCTATGTGCAGACACCTAATGCCACATACTTCCACAAACCTATCAAAGAACTGTCGGATCCCTGATACCCAGAATCACTAATGTATTTCTTTCAAATGACGGACAAACACGTTATCAAGCAAGTGGTCACAATGTTTCGGCTTATCAGTTAATGGTCACCGGCCATTTTACCATCTTCTTTGCGGATGCACAAACTTTGTCTGAACTCTTACGGGAATCGGTAAAGACGCGAGTAATGGGTGTAATTGGCAGAAGAACTACGAATATAGTGCGGTACAATAAGTTGGGAATGTGGGTCTCACGGGAGATGTGCCAGAGAAAAGTCCCTGCAGTCGCGCTATCGTCTGTGTCCTCGGTGGTTCAGAAGGATAGAGCGTCTGCCATGTAAGCAGGAATCCCGGGTTCGAGTCCCGGTCAGGGCACTCATTTTCAACTGTCCCCGTTGACGTGTATCAACGGCTGTATGCAGCTAATGGTATTCATTTCAATGTATTGATTTAATTGTAATTTCAAGCTTTAATGGTTCCTGAGTTAATGGTTTCCTATCTCATTATTACCGACAGTAGGATGCTTTTCCTGTTACCGCAACAAGAATATTATTTAGCTACAAACGTAAAGACTCCCTCATATAAAATTAATGAAAGTGCCAGAAAGTAAAACTAAAGTTATTTTACTCCAGTCAAATAATATATCTTGGGAGTTAACTGTAGGTATTCGTTCACCTATGCAATTTTTTTTTTTTTTTTTTTTTTTGAAATAGAGCTCCTTAAATTACAAAACTAGTTATTCTGGCGAGCGTTTTACTTATTTTTATGCGTTCGTCGATGATGTGTTATGTTGGTCTTGGCTTTAGTATTTTCTGCATTTCTTTTTCTATTGCTGCTAGTGGAGGCGTACTTTGTGCTTAACAACTATATGAAACTTGTTTATTATTAAGAAATGGTTAGTAAAACATAGTGCGTCAACATTATTGTGGGATCACGTGCTGCTATTAGTAGATTAGTTTCAGTCTGAATTTTGAAATATTCAGTGTAACGGTAATTAACTGTCCAAAATCTTATAATCATTAGCATTTTCTATTGAGCTCTCATACGTGTAATTGACATTGTCATCGACGTACGTTTCAGTAACTGTTACATAATTCCAATGTCAGACCAATATAATTTCATAACATTCGTCCTTAAATGAACTGGTGACTATATTATTTCATTTAATAATTACAGTCTCAAGAAAACTCACTTTCATAATTTATAACAAACACCGCAAACCAAGCAGAATTAATCAGCCTAATGACTTAGTTTTGTTTCCGATCGTTTTTCGTGGAGTATATTTCTGTCATTAAAACAATATTAGAATGCTCGTCTGCATTCTTTCGATTCATATTCTTCGGAATTGATGCCTTATGCGAACATTAGCGAACATTATGCACACATGAATCACAGTCGATCGATTACATAGCGAAGGGTGTATGGAGGCTACAGATCCATATTTATTTCCTATTAATTATTACAGTTAAATCATGTTCTTTAGTACAGGAAATGAACCTGAAAGTCATCCATTAATTATCCTTAATCGCAGATATACATAATCATAACGAATATGGAAGAAATTAATTTAATATTGCTGAAGACTTTCTGTCCTAAAAATTCTCGCAACACATCGTTACTGAAATTCTTCATTTGTCTGGCCATTTGTCAGTAGTTGCTTTACAGTGTCTTAGGGTATTTTCGTTCCGTCGTTACAACTACAAGAAAATTGGTTTTCTCGCCAGACGTGCTCCGCTTAGTTGAGCAGGTGAGAAATCAAGCAGAGATTACCACCACTGACGATGCTTTACCTCAATAAAGCGAAACGCGTCTGTTGAGAAAAACACGCATTTTCTTGTAGTTGTAACAACGAAACGAAAATATCCTCAGAACATAATTTCTGACTTAATCATATCCTGAGCTCGAGACGTAGACCAATCTGCTGATATGCTGAGGGCTCAGATAGGTAGATGAAAAATGGTTCAAATGGCTCTGAGCATTATGGGACTTAACAGCTATGGTCATCAGTCCCCTGGAGCTTAGAACTACTTAAACCTAACTAACCTAAGGACATCACACAACACGTAGTCATCACGAGGCAGAGAAAATCCCTGACCCCGCCGGGAATCGAACCCGGGAACCCGGGCGCGGGAAGCGAGAACGCTACCGCACGACAACGAGCTGCGGACTAGGTAGATGAAGGCTACGCAGAAGAGAGAGCTGTTAATACGCCGTATGTCGTGAAGCTCGTGGTCCTGACTGTACGATGTTGATCACCTCAGTTATGCTGCACGTGCTGCACCAACTGTTCAGCAAAACTACGCCCCTCCTGGGAGACTCTTTCGGTTCTCACTCTCCCTATCGTCTCTCGCTTTTCTCTCAACAGTCGGTGCTGACACCTGTGTAAATGAATCCGAGGCACTTCGAAAATGTCGTACGCATTCGATACGAACTATTGTCTTTCCAGACCACAATTGTAGCTTGATATTTACTGGTGACGTCATTTCCATTAATTGTTAAGACCCATGGTACGGAGTAATTAACTCCCTACTCTTACTCTTTGGCGTCCACAGAGCTTGCCAGCGTCTTTACTACATACTCTGGTAATTTTTCCACACGTTTCCACTCTCATGCATCCTGTGGCAATTAAAATCTGCATGAAGAGTGGAAGCGTCCTCAGATAGCCCAATGGTTAAGGCAGAAGCTCACGAGAAGCAAAAGATCTGGGTTACTGTAGGGGAAGATCGGGTAGCATCGGACAACGGATCGTCTCGGACCAGAGCTGTTTCTGAACTATAGCGTTATCGACAGCACCTGCGGCCCCACTACTGTGTGAACTGAGAGGGAACGGGTCCGCGTACGCGATTCTGAATCAAAACAACGGTGCTTTTCGGCATGGGCAGGGGTTATCTGTTCCTAGTGACTTTTTCGGTGCACAAACTTAACTTTGGAGTTTTCTAATTTTTTATTGCTAGTAAGTACTATTACATTTTTTTTCTATCTTTATTTACAACCGATATCGTTCTCTGTAAAAATGATTGTGTGCCACTGATGGCCGGGAGGCACCTTTTTGGAGAAGTTCGGCAGCCAGGTACAAGTCTTATTTCAGGTGGCACCACATTGGGTTACTTGCGCATCGGTGATCACGAGACCAGCTTAACACCCAGTCCACGAGCGGCGAAAATCTCTGACCCAGCCGAGAATCGAACCCGTGCCCGCTACATGGTAGGCAAACACGTTACCATATTGCTAAGCAGGCAGAGACTGCCCTCTGTATTGTAGCCTGTGACAGTTTCTAGCCCAAGAAAGAACAATGGAAATGTGAAAATACCGCAGAGGTGCGTTCGGATTGAATCGGACGAAACAAAAGCGTAAAAAGTTATATTTTTTAGGATGTTTTTTTTTTCTTTTAAAGGCAAAGAGGTAATAGTCAGAACATAAATGAAATGCAATTAACATGAAGGAGGCCGTAGAAAAAGTCAGACATCTTGAAAAGAGTATTAGGGAAAGATATTAGTTCCAATAAATATACTGGGTGATAGATTTGAAGCAAGTGGAAATAAAGCGTCAGTTCAACAAGACAAAAATGAGAGCGAGAAGAATTTTAGTACGGCTTCATGAAAAGACATAAAGCCTTAAGGCAGACACGAACTGAATCCACGCGTTCGCAGGAAGCAGCAGGTTTCAGCCAGGAAGAAGTTGACAGATTCGTTAGCAAAACTGATAGACGAGTTCAAGTTTATAACCATTTATTGTCCAACTAAAACTTTTTCGCCAAAAAATTACTGTTTTACACATTACAATATCGTGCATGATACAACTTCCAAAAATTTAAACGACCGAAATGCTGATATTAAACAATCAGCGACTGTATATTCTTATGACATAAAGTTTTACAACTATGTTAAATAACGTATCATAGTACTGTTTATTGTGAAGCATGAAGAGCCTTCTGAAAATATTATAATTACGAGAAAGATACGTGACTGATTCTACTCGGCCTTCCACAACCGGTCCGACATCAGTCGTCAGTTATCATCGCGTATTACGAATATACGATGAAGCGCCAAAGAAACTGATATAGAAAGCGTATTCGAATGCAGAGATATATAAGCAGGCAGAATATAGGCAACGCCCATATAAGACAACAAGAGTTTGACGAACTTGTTAGATTGGTTAGTGCTGCTACAATGGCAGGTTATCAACATTTAAGTGAATCTGAACGTGGTGTTATAGTCGGCACACGAGCAATGGGACATCGTCTCCGAGGTAGCGATAAATTGGGATTCTCCCTCACGATCATTTCTCGAGTGTCCTGTGAATATCAGGAATCTGGCAAAAGATCAAATACCTGACATCGTTGCGGCCGGAAGAAGATGCTGCAAGATTTGGAAAAATATCAAATCTCCGACATCGCTGTGGCTGTAAAACGATCCTGCAAGAACGGGACGAACGACGACTAGAGAGAATCGTTCAACGTGACAGAAGTGCATCCCTTCCGCAAATTGCTGTAGATTTCAGTGGTGAGCCATCAACACGTGTCAGCGTGCGAACCATTCAACGAAACATTATCCATATGGGCTTTCGGAGCCAAAGGCCCACTCCTGTACCCTTCGCGACTACATGACACAAAGCATTACGCCTCGCCTGGGTCTGTCAACGCCGAAATTGGAGTGTTCATGACTGGAAACATGTTGCTTGGTCGGAAGAGTCAGGTTTCAAATTGTATCGAGCGGATTTACATATTGGGTATGGAGACAACTTCAAGAAATTCTGGACCCTCAATGTCGGTAGGAGACTGTTCAAGCTGGTGGAGGCTTTGTAATGGTGTGGGGAGTGTGCAGTTGGAGTGATATGGGACCCCCGATACGTCTAGATACGACTCTGATAGGTGACACATACGTAAGCATCCTGTCTGATTACCTGCATCCATTCACTACCATCGTGAATTCCGGCGGACTTACGCAATTACAGCAAGACAATGCGACTCCACACTTGTCCAGAATTGCTACAGAGTGGCTCCAGGAACACTCTTCTGAGTTTAGACACTTCTACTGGCCACCAAACTCCCGAGACATAATCGTTATTGAACATATCTGGGATGCCTTGCAACGTACAGTCCAGAAGAGATCTCCACCCCCTTGCACTGTTACGGATTTATGGACAGCCCTGCAGGATTCATGGTGTCAGTTCCCTGCAGTCATTAGTCGAGTCCATGCCACATCGTGTTGCGGCACTTCTGCGTGCTCGCGGGGGCCCTACACGATGTTAGGCACGTGTACCATTTTCTTTGGCTCTTCAGTGTAAATCTTGGATCAGATAAATGTTGCTCGTCCCTGTGAGAGGATAATAAGAGTTTGGCACTGACCGTTTTCTGGCCTATGGAGGTACCGGAGCCGGTGCCCGCCGCTGGCCGCTAGCTGGTAGCGCACGGTCGGCGGCAGGTGCGCTGTCCGCACAGTACTGGCTCTCTGTCGGGCTGTGTGTGTGGCGCCCACCTGCCCACCTGCCACCTCCGCTGTGGGTGGGAGGGAGGTGCGGGCAGCTGGCCGCTGCTCCAAGACGGCTCCTACCCACATCACAGCAAACGCGGCCGTAATTACAACATTCAACTTCCAACACTCAGATACCACTAACCTCGGATGGGCTAAACCATTAGGAACGACTAATAGGCCACAATGCTCTGGTTATAACTGACGAACAGGTTCCAGAAACCTATTAATTTTTTTACGACGTGATTCCCATAATTTCCGAGAATATCTTCGTTAAAATCACAAAACTTACCTCACACCTTAATTGCCACCTTTAAGGTAGTCCCCTCGCGCTTTTGTGCAATGCTTCCAGCGACTTTTCCACTGCTCCAAGTTGTGCTGGAAGTCTGCTAGCTGAATCGTGTTCAAAATTAGCTGCCGTTCAACATGACTCTCTTTTGCAGAAATACGACGTCCTTTCGGTAAAAGCGCATTGTAATAATGCAACCAATCTGTCCTCTACCACCCCTTAAGCTGTTCGCGTCCATCTTACTCCACTCTCCTGAAAACATCACAGTAGGACTTCCATGTGGCTGCCAGAACACACAAACTCCTTTGGATATTTCATGAAATTAAAAAAAAAAAAAGTTTGACTTGATGCTTGTGCAAATTCGGTGAGTATTTTCTCTTTTTGGCGGGGGGGGGGGGGGAGGGGGGGGGGGAGTGGGGAGCGAGAGACATTCATCTCCAATTACGAATCCGGACAGGAAATCTGGATTACTTCGAACCATTGTTTCCGGTTCACTGGTCACCTGAACCCGACGGTCTCGTTGGCCGTCGTTCGAAAGACGAGGGGCCAACTTCGCTGCAATTCTTCTCAGTTCGTCAGCTAGATATATTGATACCCCAACGATTTCGTTAACAGCGTGGATTGTCTGCCTTTTGCTGCTGTAGACCAGTTGTCTTTCCAGTCGTGCGCGACGACGGTCTGTGACTGTCAGTCTCCACAGTAGAACTGGCGGTTATCGCTGAAACAACCGGTTTTCAGTTATATCGTTTACTTTTTCACGCCAGTTTAACCTGACTGTGAAAACCGCTCAAAATAATCGCTTTCTGAAATAAACGATCTTCGTCTTTTTTATTCTTATTATTTCCTGTAATAAATGAAGACCTCAATTAAAGATTGAAAAACTTTGACTCTCTCAATTTCAAGATACTTAGAACCAAAACATTAAATTGAACGGACAAATAAGAGAAAACTGAGTCCTGCCACTGGTCGCTGTTTCTCGAAAAGTGATAAGTGGTTGAATACTACAAAAAAATCATCGGTATCCTATTAATTATAATCTTTTAAACTTCTGTTAGAAAATAAAGTTGTAATCAGGAATCAAATCACTAGTTGGTCTTTACAAATAGACAGTACTAAAGGGTGAAACCTGCGTTCCAAGAAGTCTGTTTTTCGTGTTGACACGTCGGTTTTCGAGGGCTTCAAGTAGAGAAAGGGCTATTATGTTCGCACAGGCAACAGATCAGCTACTTTCTATTCTTATTGCATAGTACGATTGACTTGATAAGTTTCTAATGTATGATTGTTATCATAATATCCTTCCTCTTTCATTATTTCAAACAAAAGACAGACAAATCTGTAATCCTTTGAAGCAAATGAAGCATTGTACTTCATCGCTACGTCACTTTATAAAAATATTTCCAGGCTAAGGTTGGTGTCATTCTCCAGTACAGCCGGTATCCGGGGGCGACAGCGACAAACCTCCGTAGAAATCAGGTGGTCCTTACGTCACGACTCACGGCAACATCGACATTATTGTCTATTCAGTACCGTACTATTTCTTATGTCGTGTGTTTGTAGCTTATTTCTGTCAGTATTGTTGTTAAAGCAGCTCTGATCGCCCTTCTCACTTTCTATTATAACGCAATATTTCAAACCAATGCAAATTTTACGAATAAAAATTACTCCCATTTACAGGAGAAAAGAGGTTATTTAAAAACGAAAAATTTTAGTACTGCTGCTATTCTAATGGATATTTCGGTTTTTAACTAGGTTAGTAGTAAAAAATGAAAAACTCCTGTTGTAACAGAGCCCAAACGAATTCAGAACTAAGATACGGGTATCGGTTTAAACCGGTCGGCTTTCCCATCCCCACTCCATTGATTTCAGGTCATGTTTAAATCTCTAGACCACTTGGAATCCTTTCCTGGTTCGATGCACTCAAAATGACTCCAAGTCGTAGACTGGCAGTTGGAAGACACCGCTAGTGGCAGCTAGCGTCGGAAGTTTGTACAGCTGAATGTTTTGAGCGCAATATTCACGTTCTTGGGAATTTTGGGTAGCGCTTCATAACAGCATCCCCCTAAGCTGTGAACTACGTAGAAGCTAGAAAAATAGCTCGTACGACTGAAGCAGTGGCTTTTTTCAACAGCTTAGTGTTCTCATTTAAAAACAGAATCTTTTCTACACATTCCTTTATCTCACTTTCGTATAGTACGTCGCGTTTGGACGATAAGTGGTACAGGACAACTCATAAGAGACCGTAACAGACTCAAGGTCATGGACGCGTGCAGAGGAGGGGAGGGGGGGGGGGGGGAAGCAGAAAGGTAACTGTAACAGTAGGGCCCGGAATTTCTATGACCTAAAGCACCTGGAAGATTGTCACTAAACTGAATTGAAAATATCTATAAAATGATGTAAAATGAAGTGAAACAAATGTAAAATGAGTTATAAAGCGAACTAGAGTAATGAAAACCTTCATAGGAGGCTGGAACTGAAATTACAAAAAGGATAATTTAAAATCGCAATGTTTTCCTTTAGGCATACTCACTCTTTGGACATGTACAAAAATTGTTGGCTAACCATTTTAGAGCTATTATAGAGTATGGTGGTCAGGGTGCATAGGTTCTCGAAAGTTAGTGAGCTTCTGTTGTAGGACATGTGCAACTAGTTAGTAAATATTTCAATATTCGTTGAAATAACGTGAGAGTGCAGTTTGATATTTTCACGTACAACAAAAATGACACCACAGCTAGGGCATGATCGCCAATAGGGCAGTGGCGCCGTTTGCTGCTGTTTCCACACGCTCCTCCCAAAACTACAGCGACACTATTTTCATAATGGTGTCAGCTGGGATTATTCGTACAGACAGTGGTGTTTTTATTCAAGTTGTGGTATTAGAAAGAACCAAGAATCCAATAAGAAGAAGAGAAAGCATAAATGTTGGATGTGGATGTGGAATTTACGCACAAATGGCACAGTGGTGTCAAACAAAGTAATGGATGCAGCACACGGAAACAAAGAACCATGCATGAAACACTTTCGGATAACAAAAAATAGTTTCGAGTACTTGTGGAACTGTGATTCGAACGCTATCAAAAAATACGATATTCATCTTAAAAATGGAATCCAGGGTCCATTAAAACTGGAAGTGATATTTCGATATTTGATCCCCGACGGTGACATGTTTCCAATATTGAGACCTACACCACGTTCTCAAAAGTATAATTTCAAGTTAAGGTGAAACATTAAATTTATGCTACACTTCGTTCAAGTGCACTGAAAGACGCTGTAATGTAGTTGAGATCTTTTATTAAAAGCTACACTCACACTCAGTCCGAAATAATACTGCCACCAGAAACATTATTACTTCCTTCCTCAAATCTACTGGGCAAGTATCTACTCAGCCTTGAAGCTTTCCCTGCTTGAAACTGATTACCTGACTATGCTGCCAGTATTGCATTATTTTTCACCGTTTTTAGAACTAAGTGAGCTGCCATGAAACCACAAATTACCTTTCACTAATTAATCAATACTAGTTTACTCACGCACAAATTTTATCCATCCATCATGTAATAGAAACATCGTATACATGCACTATGTAAATTAATCATTACATGCTCATAACCGCATGGAAAAAACTTTTATACACCAGAGGCGCACATCCTACCACTGTAGCATAATAATTTATTATTATTAATAAGCCATGATCAAAACAACGCGGCCGAGCGGTTCTGGGCGCTACAGTCTGGAACCGCGCCACCGCTACGGTCGCAGGTTCGAATCCTGCCTCGGGCATGGATGTGTGTGATGTCTTAGTTAGGTTTAAGTAGTTCTAAGTTATAGGGGACTGATGACCTCAGCAGTTGAGTCCCATAGTGCTCAGAGCCATTTGAACCAAAACAACGCGTTTTGGGGAGACCCTTAAGCGCTGCGTCTTTGAAGCTACATTTATTCGTAATACACATGTATAAATATGAAAACCATCAAATAAGGCATATTGGCTTCAAAGATGGCGACCCCTTCCGATTCTACTCGGTGGCAGGAGAAGGAAAGTGGCGTCATAAAGTAAAATCATTCAGGCAACGCTGCAGGAATTTGTGTGTTTCTATACGTAACTTTGGTGACGCCACTCGACTGGCGGCCAAGTGGCGTCATTTTTGTTGCATGTGGAAAGCCAACTTTAATTTCCGAAGCGAATCCAAAACAAAAATAGACGAAAACTGTAAATTAAATTTAAATTGCTGTTGCATTATGTTCGGGATTGCTTGTGAACGATGCGTAGCCCGTAAGGAAAGAAAGATTGCATGTTCATAAACTCCGAGCAATACCAAAAAGATATACCGAAACGAAGTTGCTGATCGACTGAATGGAAACACTGCTAGTTGTATACGCGGTACGTTTAAGAAGGATACCCACGGTAAGCGTTTCGTCTCGAAAATGTTACCTTTCTAGCTAACGAAGAAATCACCCGCCCAATTCCTACGTCAACACGTGCGCACATATTCATAAACCTCAAATGTCTATTGATGTAACAAAGCAGCTGCACAACAAAAACACACTCGAAAAATACTTACTGCTTCAAAATTCTAACCAGGGTCACCTTCCAGGAGCAGATTTACACTAGCCTGTTGTGTTATATTAGTTTTCATTTGGTGCACGTGTGTTTATTTGAGCGGTACTTGTTGGTAGAAGAAGGGGGCCATCGTCTTTGAAACTACTACTGACCCACGCAATATAACAAAGGGTCACTAAATCAGTAATTGCTGTACAGGAATTGTAATTGTTATACAACAATCTACTGCCAATTGTTACACCGAACGAGGTGGGCAGTGGGTAGCACACTGGACTCGCATTCGGGAGGACGACGGTTCAAACCCCCGTCCAGCCATCCTGTTTTCCGTGATTCCCTAAATCGCTTCAGCCAAATGCCGGGATGGTTCCTTTGAAAGGGCACGGCCGACTTCCTTCTCCATCCTTCCTCAATCCGATTGGACCGATGACCTCGCTGTTTGGTTCCCTCCCTCAAATCAACCAACCAACGAACCAACCAATTAGTACCACATTTGAGCAAGAACGTCTACGTAATGTACTGTCACGAAACTCGGTTAATCGGTAAGGCACGGGAATTTCGTAGGCAGTGAATGAGGTTAAGTTGTCTTTCCATTTCTCCGTAGTCAACAAAGAGTTGCATGTGAGTAGTGATGGATGAATGTGTTTTGCTTAGAGCTATGTTCATCGCGAGGTGTAAAAGCATAGAGAAAACTCAAATATCTGGATTAAAATGGCAGTAATTGTACTGACAGAGAATAAATGTACTTAACCAGTACTTCTGCTGGCTTCAGATTCTTTGAAGGAGGGGGGCGTAGTCCCCTGGTCACTATATCCAGCGGTTCTAAGCGCTTCAGTCTGGAACCGCGCGACCGCTACGGTCGCAGTTCCGAATTCTGCCTCGAGCATGAATGTGTGTGATGTCCCTAGGTTAGTTAGGTTTAAGTAGTTCTAAGTTCTAGGGGACTGATGACCTCAGATGTTAAGTCCCATAGTGCTCAGAGCCATTTTGCACTACCAAATGGGCGCAGGACACAAGGTTATAGTTCACCCCGTCCAAAACCCAAGTGGTACTGGTTTGTCATCTTAAGTTCATTAGCCGAAAATATCGGGAATCCCTACCGTCTTCAATCCTAAATGGGACAAATGTCAACTTCTCTCCCTTATCAAATAGTCTAGGAGAAAATCTGAGCACATAACTGAAATGGGCAAGAGAGTGTCAGTATCCGTCCGTGCCCTACAAATAATGTAAGCTTTCGCCTTTTGATGTGCAAAAGAAATTTACATAAACACTTATTCTTCCAACTGTTCATCATAGCAGTATTTGAAACGTCCACTTAGAACAATTATACACGACTCTGCTTAAACTGACACACAATATTTTTAGCGCAACGCAATCTGACTTTCAAAAATCCCTACAAAAGAATGGCCCTGACTAACATTAACCTATACGTTTCACCAATCACTTACCTCACAAAAATCTTCGTTACTCAAGCTACTGCAATACAGCGAGCGCCACTACTGCCAGCTAAATAAAAGATTCAAACTACCGAAGGCACTAACTACTGATAGGCATAGATAGCAAATGAAAGATTTTGATAGAGAACAAATAATGTATTTACCTCAATAGTGTTCAAAAGTCATAATGTATATAGCAGTTCATGATATCCAGTGTTACAAATTTCAAAACTCCGCCATCTCTCTCCCCACATCCACCACTGCTGGCGGCTCACCTCCCACTGTGCCCCGCTACGCGCTGTTCACATCCAGCTGCCCAACACTACAATGGCAGACAACAATGCAAACTAGCCACAGACTGCACACAGCACAGCCAGTGATTTTCATACAGAGCGCTACATAACGTTGCCAATAAGAAAACATAAACAGCCTACTTACATAGCCCCCATGCTCCCCACAAAAAAATTTTACAAATTGTTTTGGGCAGTGGCCAATAATGATTTGATAAAATTTTTCATAATTACAATAACAAAGATATCAGATGCACACACTTATTGATACAATGTTGGTCAAAAGCTAAAATTTTCTCGCAATCCATGAAGACAGTCCTGATCATTCATCACAGTAAAATTGCAGTGTTTTTCTCAAAGTCTGAGCAATAAAAGAAAATGCACACGGAAGTAGTGGATTTCCATGCAGTCTTGAAGAAGTAGTGTTGTCCTCCCAACGGAAAGATAGTGCTGACTCTCGACATGTAGACAGGTAATGGGCCACAACAGAGCAAACCCACCGCAGAGTCAGTCGAAGTTTTGAAGAATATTGGTAGGTAGGTCATCACAGAGTAGACCCACTGTAGTCCTTGTAGAGATGGCCAGCAGCCATCTGCTGCGACTGTGAAGGTGCACAATCACCATCGAAGAGTCTTGCGGAGAATATAGCAAGTCCATAAACCACCACTTGTGCACTCACACAGTTTTTGGAATTGTCTTTAGAACCAGCAATGTTGTTATCCAGTCCCTTGCTGAATTATTAACACACATGCAAACACTAACAGTCCCTACTTCTCACGTATTGTCCATATACTATGACCAACAGAAACGTGTGCAGTGTGATGTAACTTACAAGTTACTTAATTTGATGAACTGGTGTCAATTACAATTTTATAACATAAGAATACAATAACAAAGGTACAAAATACATCATCAAAGAACATAACAATACAGATAACATTTGTAGTAATACAGGCTTTACAAAAGAATCGAAATAACATATACATCAGTGTTACAGGAATTATGACATAAGTGAATACATAAAAGATCAGAATAACTTTTGAAACATCAACTTAACACATGAGCATTAAAACAAAACAGAATAAATAATGTCTAAGCATATTTACAAGGTAAATAACATATTATCAGAAAAATTCTACAATGTAACTCTCATCAGATAAACACATTAAGACAGGAAAAACACAAATATACAAGAGTACACATACACATAGCAGAATAACACAGGAGGAAAGGACAGGGTTTGTTTTCAGTGTAACATTTGGTACTGCAGTACTTTGCAAACAAAACCTTTTTTTTCTTGGAGATCTCCCTTCGTTCATCATTATTCCCAAAAAGTCCTATCTATACCTGCTTTCTGTACTTTTTTCGTATAACTTCTCAATGCATTTCTTCCAATTCATCACAACTCATTCTGTTATATAGTCTACCCCCTCTTAAGCTAACTTAAATCTACTGAGATCAGATGCTAAACTAAGGGACGAGGCAATGCAGCAGCACAAAACAATTAACACAAACAGCAATGACAAAATATTCAAATTGGCCAAGCAAGCAGCAATATTACAACTAATATAACGCAATGAGCAGCAAACAAGAAAAATAAATCAGTAGTAAAACTGGCTTAACAGAGTAATGTAAGTGAAATTTAGTAGCACTATGCCTGGCAAACAGCAGCAGCAAATGCAATAAATTATATCTAAACATGACAAAGCTCAAGCAGAAAAATATTACAGTAAAGTCAACAATGCAGATAAGGAAAATGTCTATTTACTTCTTAATATCTATGTCATTAAAGTGGTGCACCACAAGAAGTTATTCTACCAAAAAAATTACCAAGTAGTTGAAAAGAAAATTCCGTATGCAATTCCTGTGAAGGGAAATGTCTTTTTAATGCCCTTTGTTTTTTTGAATAGAAATCATTTACTGGATCTGTAGGCATAAAATATTTATATTAGTACATCTATTAAATTTTATTTTAACCAATGCTGCAGTGCAGCTAGAAACTAGATATT
Organism: Schistocerca americana; assembly: GCF_021461395.2. NCBI lineage: Eukaryota > Metazoa > Arthropoda > Insecta > Orthoptera > Acrididae > Schistocerca > Schistocerca americana. The sequence continues at coordinate 277,045,793 of NC_060120.1, forward strand.
AAACAAAATGAGCAATCTCTCAACTGCAAAGACAATAGATGGAAAATGTTTCTCATCATTTCATTATACAATTTAGTAAATATCATAAATTAAGAGCTCCACAGTATAATCATATGTTTTCAAGTCTGAGCGTGTTGTATTTGCGATGCTTTCTACAAAGGAATGGCAATAGCGAGGATAATGGCCTCCCCTTTTTTTTTCACCTGTGCCTCTGAAAGGCACACACTAATGGCTTTTTTTTCAGGCATCTTTCGTGCAGTTGGGTGCCCACGACGCATTACGTGAAGGTGGTCACTTAACGTTCTTACCGAAATATTTCCGACAGCAGTTTCCGCTACAGTGACAGTCTCATATAAAAAAATTCCACAGGTTGAGAATTTGTATTACAGATGTGTAGAAACAAAATCCTGTAAATATAACAGTGTTCAAAAAGTTTTCGTCGGCATTGTGATACATTCACGCATTTACACACATTTCATAACTCTTAAAGTACGATTCTTGGTTTCCAACATCCTTTTTCACAAGTCAGAGTCCCTAACCACTATTCATTACTCCTTACCTTATTACACATATAAATATTCGTCAACACTTCTTCAATATTTCATCATAACAGATACGTAGCATAATCAAATTTCTCATATAGAATCAGCTTATTGTTCATAAACATACCTCACCAGCATAACACACATCGTCATTGTAACAATAACATCATAACACCTCAGTGAAATCTCAAAAACGTCGTAGCTTTCTGCAATAATTTCAAAGCCTAAAAAAAATTCTCTGCTCATTTAAATAGTGTCATCTACATCAAAAGTACTTTAAAATCATAATCATGGTCCCTTACCAAATACATCATTCACCGCTCTCATAGTATCACAATGGTTCCGAAAAAATAAGAACAGTTCACAAAGTACAGACAAAATACAATTTCGTAAGTGTGAAGTAATCCATCTCTGTAATTGTGTAAACATGTGTCACTGATGTGGTAAAAAAAATGATTATCTCTCAGTTAAATGATCAGATACCTGTGTAATTTGTGTGTTAGAGAAATATGGTACCGATGTGTAAAGTTGTATAAGCAAATACCATATTAGCTAGGGCTCCTTGTGCTTGCCAAACACATGGTACACAAAATAAGTGGCTCTGAGCACTATGGGACTCAACTGCTGAGGTCATTAGTCCCCTAGAACTTAGAACTAGTTAAACCTAACTAACCTAAGGACATCACACACATCCATGCCCGAGGCAGGATTCGAACCTGCGACCGTAGCGGTCTTGCGGTTCCAGACTGTAGCGCCAGAACCGCGTGGCCACTTCGGCTGGCTTCACAAAGTAAGTGTGTACCCCCCTGAGGATTAATGTAATTATACCCTCAGGTATTACAGATTACAGCAATGGAATGAAATGTATCACGGAGAACCTTTGTAATTCAAAAATCTTGAAAAATAAATGGTTCAAGTACAAAATTAATCACTCACATGCGTGTCCTGTAGCGCTAAATGTTCGTCTTGTTGTAAGATAATTCTGTGGAAGTGTCGTAGTTATCGTCCTCTGTAAGCAAAGTTCTGCTGAAGTCAATGTACTTACCTTGTAATAAACGAAGTGAATTGCTTTGCATATAGATATCTTAGTTATTACGCTTATTGCTGTGATGAAGGAAGTACTGTGCTGTAACGTATTGTTGTGCTACAGAAAAGGCTGTCTCATTGTAGCTATACCACAAAAGTTACTACTAAAACATGTTTTACTTTCCAGAATAATTCCGAAAACTGTGCAGATATGAAACAGAAACACCGCAAAAGCAACATTGTAAATTGTCACTCATTAGTAGCGTCGTGATAAAATCGTGTAGTTGTCACATAAACTAACCACTGTGTCATCTGCTATCTCACAGAAAGTACTTTAAATCCAGAATGTATCTTCAAGTAAACCAAAATGTTGCATTAAAATCTCGTTAGCAGTACCAGTATATGTCCTAAGTATGTAAGCCTGATAGTCGTTACATAATCGTGCAACTAACAAGCAAGAATGTACAAATACAACACTGTGTCGTCTGTTCACTATAACAATGCATTCGTAATTTCTGTTTAAAAATGTTCCCTAGGTTCTAGACTGGATATTTAACTTCAAAACATTGTTGCATGTTAACAATTTCTCAGTGTGACAAATTGTACTAATGCGTGAAGTGAAAGTTTTATGGCAAAGACTAAGTTAAAAAGCAGATTATCTTTCAATAAACAGTTTTACATGTGAAATGTGGTGTAAACCTTTACTCTTCCTAGTATGCAGAGGTTCAACTTGAACGGAATTATCATGCGGTGTACGTCGGTGAGGAATGCTAAAATTTTTCTTGAGGTTAGCGTCTATGTTATTTTTCTCTGAGCCAGCCGGCGCACGCGGCTGCCTGCGGTGCGAGTCATTGTCTGTTCCTTTGTTGGCGCGCGTCGTTATTGGGATTAGGAGACCTAACTTCTACAAATTCACCTTGACGAGAAGGCCCTGCCCTGTTTGAAGCTCGCCAGTTCTGATGGAATTCAGGTCTGTCGTTTTGTCGGTAGTTTACATAGTTTCTTGTTCGTCGGTCATGTGGTGGAGAATTTCTCCCAGAATAGTAACTGTGTGGTGGACCGTTGCGTCTGAAGTTATTCTGTCTCCCTTGATAATAATTATTTTGGTTCCCATATTGTCTGTTTCTATGGTTGTCTCTGTCACATCCATTACTATGGAAAAGCGATCTTTCTCTGTAACTATTATTCTGCCAATGGTTGTCGTACGGATGGTGTCTGTTTTGGTCACGATTTGTGTTGTGAGATTAGCCTTGTTGTGTCCAGTTATTATTTCTTTCATCGTGGAATTGCAACGGATGTGACCTGTAATTGTTGTGTTCCTGTTTTCGCGTTCCGCGATTGTCAGTGTCAATTTCTAATTCTTGTAAGAGTCCATGGAAAGCTTCAATGTCGTCTTTGCAACGTCCTGCCAAAATAATATGCCTTAAATATTCAGGCAATATGATTAAGCAAGTGCGGATGAGTTCTGAAGGGCTGTATGGGTTTGAAAGATATTGATTCTTATGCAACATGTCTTCAAAATATGTGACAAGACTGGAAAATTCAAATTGTTCAAAGCGTTTCATCATCATGATGCTATGTTTTACTCGGTCTTGTGTGGCTTGACACCAATATGCTGAGAGGAAGGCATGGTAAAACTCTCCTTTACTGTGGCAGTCGTGAATGACCGATCACATTCTTACAGCTGGTTCATTCTCTAAGTAGCCACACATAAATTCTAATTTGTGTTCTAATGACCAGTTGGGTGGAAAACAATGAGAGAATTGATGAAGCCACGCTTGTGGATGAATGTCGTTGCCAGAATTCTTAAATGTTTTGAATTTACGTGTAGTAATGAACAGCTTATAGTCAAAATCATCATGTCGGCGAGTCGCATGTCGGTCATTGTTACGTCGTTTCGGCGGTTACATTTCAAAATTCGGTGTACCTTGCCAATTTCTTTCATAATTTCCGAAGTTCCGTATTTCTATGTCCCTCTTCCCGTATTGGAGCACGAATAGCCTCTAAAATATGTAATTCCTGTATTACCTGTGTCAACTGATCTTGTACTTCCCGGATTTCTCTTTGGTGTTGCGTATTAATTTGATTTAGATTTTGTTTGAATTTCCTAATTTGTTCGCACTCTTCTGTGTCATTAAAGACTACCGGTTTTGTGTCATTGAGATTATTCTACCTTTGTAGATAAATTATTTAGCTGATCCGAAAGTTCAACTACTTTCTCTGATAATGAACTAATTTCCTCCATGTGTCTTTCTGAACCAATTTTCAGTGTATCTACTGTGTCCTTTAAGTTTTCTTGAGTTTTTGCAAGTGGCGTAACCGAATCGGTAGATGCAACTGAGTCAATTTTAGCTTGCAAGATCTCATGATTTTGATGAACAATAGTTTGCAGTTCTTTTATGGCTGCTTCGTGGTTCTGTAATGCATTTTCATGCCGCGAAAAAATAGGTTGAAAATGCTCACAAATCTGTGTTTTTACGTCATTACAGACTTTTTGACATTTCGATTCAATGTTATGTAACTCAGTAGTTAAATCTTCACGTGTTTGTTCAAGTGTGGTGTCTAACTTTTGAAGCTTTTGCTGTGTTTGTCTCTGATTTTGTTCCATTGCGTCTAACTTTTGAAGATTTTTTTTCCATTGTGTCTAACTTTTGAAGCTTTTGTCCCATTTGTTGCATTAATTGTAATAACAATGCACTGGTGTCTGAAACATATTCCTCAGTGCTATTCGGCAATGCATTTGAACCGGCAATATTCGCAGTTTGAAAAGCAGAGAATGTGTCTTGGCTTATTTGAGAAAATGGTGAGGACGCAAAACCTGAATCTACAGTATTTGCAAGATTGTGTCCTGTCATTTCGGATTCCTGAGGCAAGCTGTTGCCGACCGATCGATCGATAATGCTTCCCTGTTCACTAATTGTTTCACTGTCTACACTATTGTTTGCAGCCCGCTAAATTTCCGTATGTACAATTACCAAATTACTACTTTGAACGTTAGTTAATTCATTATTCGGTGGCGCTAACACACTGCTTTCGTCTTCACTGTCATTTCTCAGTTTACTTTGGAGCCTAGTATTACGTTTTTCACGCGCCATTATTGTCACAATATTTCACACGATAACACAGAAAAGCACAATTTGAAGAGCAAAAATAAGAGAACACATTAACGTAGCACTGAAAATAATATCTCGTTAATTGCAAGCACAGCTGCGTAATACTTGCTGCAAATCTACATGCATGCCACAACTGTTTTACTGTACAACAATGAAAAACTACAACTACAAAGGATATTCTCTCTATAATTACGCGCTAGCAATAAACAAAAGCTACACTAATTACACAAACTACAAGAAAAAAATCAGAAGATTCCAGTGAGGTATCCTCGGTTAAGGGTCGACATTTGAAACGTCCCCTTAGAACAATTATACACGACTCTGCTTAAACTGACACACAATATTTTTAGCGCAACGCAATCTGACTTTCAAAAATCCCTACAAAAGAATGGCCCTGACTAACATTAACCTATACGTTTCACCAATCACTTACCTCACAAAAATCTTCGTTACTCAAGCTACTGCAATACAGCGAGCGCCACTACTGCCAGCTAAATAAAAGATTCAAACTACCGAAGGCACTAACTACTGATAGGCATAGATAGCAAATGAAAGATTTTGATAGAGAACAAACAATGTATTTACCTCAATAGTGTTCAAAAGTCATAATGTATATAGCAGTTCATGATATCCAGTGTTACAAATTTCAAAACTCCGCCATCTCTCTCCCCACATCCACCACTGCTGGCGGCTCACCTCCCACTGTGCCCCGCTACGCGCTGTTCACATCCAGCTGCCCAACACTACAATGGCAGACAACAATGCAAACTAGCCACAGACTGCACACAGCACAGCCAGTGATTTTCATACAGAGCGCTACATAACGTTGCCAATAAGAAAACACAAACAGCCTACTTACATATTATTGCGGAAATTCTTTCTTAGGAAATCTGACTGCGCCTGGAACTGGTTATGAACCCCTATATTCGAGATACCTGTGAGTTCGTCTCTATGCTCATACTTGGTCATCATACGCACAGTTATCCTGGCTGTGTGTAGACAAACGCAGAAATTTCCAAATACTATGTCGCCTCTGCTGTCTTATCAACGTATTTCGCCCTTCATATCTGTCCTCGACCTTAACGCTCTTGCCTGAACTAGATACAGAACCATTCGTTCCCAGCAGAGCAAAATCTTTTCTGTTCCACTTCATCACTCAGCTACTTTCTAGAAGTCATTTTATGTAGCAGGAACCTGCCTCTGTATATAACCTTCATCATTACATCAGAGAAACGAATAACACATCTCCAATTTGAAAAGACAGCAAACGACGAAAAAAGCATGCCAAATTTAAATGAACGCAAATCCCCAAGACTAGCGATCTTTTACAGAAGCTCGAAATTTAGCGTAGACACCATTGAGAGATGCTTGCCACGCGGGATTTGCCGAGCGGTCTAGGGCGCTGCAGTCATGGACTGTGCGGCTGGTCCCGGCGGAGGTTCGAGTCCTCCCTCGGACGTGGTGTGTAGGTTTGTCCTTAGGATAATTTAGGTTCAGTAGTGTGTAATCTGAGGGACTGATGACCTTAGCAGTTAAGTCCCATAAGATTTCACACACATAAGATTTCACACACAGAGATGCTTATAATAGTTTCCACAACGAAACTTTGTCTCGTAACTTGGCAGAAAATCCTGAGAGATTTCGGTCGTATGTGACGTATGCTAGCGGCAAGACACAATCAATGTCGTCTCTGTGCGACGGCAATAGAAGTACTACGAAATGCTGCGAAAGCGCAGTTACTAAACACAACCTTCTGAAATTCCTTCACCAAAGAAGAGGAAGTAAATATTCTGTAGTTCGAATCAAGAATAAATGCCAAGACGAATAGCTCAGAAGTAGATATCCTCGGAGTAGTGAAGCAACTTAAATCACGTAATAAATGCAAATCTTCCGGTCCAGACTGGATACACCAATTGCGTTCCTTTCAGAGTACACTGATGGCTTAGTTCCATACTTACCAATTGTATACAACCACCTTCTCGACGAATGATCCGTACCCAAAACTGGGAAGTTGCAAAGGTTACAGCAGTATTCAAGGAAGGCAATAAGCGTAATCCACTGAATTATAGACCCGTCTCATTAACGTCTATATGCAGCTTGATTTTGTATTGTGCTCGAACGTTATGAATTACCTCAAAGAGAACGGTCTTTTGACACACAGCCAACACGAATTTAGAAAACATAGTTCTTGTGAAACACAACTAGCTCTTTACTAACACGTAGTTATGAGTGCTAGCGACAAAGGATTTCAACTTGCTTCCGTATTTCCTAGATTTCGAGAAGGCTTTTGATACCGTGCCTCACAAGCAGCTTGTATTCAAATTGTGAAATTGCGTGCTTATGGAATCTCGTCTCAGTTATGCTGCTGGATTTGTAATTTCCTGTCAGAGAAGTCACAGCTCGAAGTAATTGAAGGGAAGTCGTCTCGAATAAAACAAAAATGATTTCTGGCGTTCCCCAAAATAATGTTATAGGGTCTTTGCTGTTCCTTATCTGTATAAATGATATAAGAGACAAATTGAGCAGCTGTCTTAGGTTGCTTGCAGATGATGCTGTCGTTTATCGTCTTGTAAATTCACCAGGAGATGAAAAAAAATTGCAAAAGATTTAGAAAAGGAATCTGTGTCGTGCAAAAAATGGCAGTTGACTCTAAATAATGAAAAGTGTGAAGTCAGCAACGTGAGTGCTTAAAACGAATCCGTTAAACTTCAGTTACACGACAAATCAATCGAATCTAAGAGCCGTAAATGCCACTAAATGCCTAGAAATTACATTTACGGACAACTTAAGTAGGAGAAAACACATAGAAAATGCTATGGGGGAGGTGAGTCAAAGACTGCGATTTATTGGCGGAGCACTTAGAAGATGTAACAGTTCTACTAAAGAGACTACCTGCACTATACTTGTCCGTTCTCTATTGGAATACTGCTGCGGGATGTGCGATCATCATCAGATAAGATTAACGGAGTACATTTAGAAAGTTCAAAAAAGAACAGCACGATTTGTATTATCGAGAAATAAGGGGAGTGGTACTGACATGATACAGGATTTGGGGTGGACATCATTAAAACAAAGGCGTTTCTCGTTGCAGCGGGATCTTCTCACGAAATCTGAATCACCAACTTTCTCCTCCGAATACGAAAACATTTTGTTGAGCGGACCTACACAGGGAGAAACGATTATTATAATAAAAGAAGGGAAATTAGAACTCGCATGGAAAGATATCGATGTTTGTTTTCTCCTTGCTGATGGCTTAGCTCCATACTTACCAATTATATACAACCACCCGCTCGACAAATGATCCATACCCAAAACTGGGAAGTTGCAAAGGTTACAGCAGTATTCAAGGACGGAGTGGAAAAACAGATAATTATTGTGAAGGTGGTTCGACGAACCCTCTGCCAGGCACTTACGTGTGACTTGCAGAGTATGCATGTAGATCTAGAAGAGTAAATTACCGATAGGCTATTACACCCTCCGGCAACACACGTTGTGGATTATACACTGAGTGCCAAACTTGCGGAAGTCCCTGGATGTGACTTAAATAGCCATTCGCTCCTTCACGAGCATCAAAACTGCTCCAACACAACAGGCACGGACTCTCACCAGGCGTCTGGAGTCGTTCTGCAGGCCGTCGGCCGACCCCGTAAGACCTCTGCGGAGCCGACGAGATGTGTGCGGCGGTCTTCGCGTGAAGAAAAAAATGTTTCTGCTATAATGCAGATCCAGCCTGGACACTTTTCACCTCGAAACTTCCCGTAACTGTGTAATGTCTGGTATGCTATGAGCCAATCATCTTGTGCCGAATATCACTCCAAGCTTGAAGTCGGTTACCTCGTGACGTGCTACCATGTTCAGGAGACGCTTATTTGTACCAGACTGCTCAGATATGGTGTCTGCACTCGTGCCATACCACGCCTCTAGCCGCAGCATTCCGGTGTCATACGCGGAGAAAAGCACAATTCAGATAATTGTAGGCTATATCTCTACGCCATTGGTGTTTACAAAAGCCATTGGAAATCCTGTGTATATAAGACTAAATGATCGTTTCATTTCAGGTAATTTGTTGTCACACGTACTGTTTGGTTTTAGAAACAATTCGATAACCTAAAATGTTTTGTCCTATTTCCTCTGTGAGGCGCTGGACGGATTAAACAAAAAGTCGCAATCACTAGGCGTCCTGTTTGAATTAACGAATGTGTTTGTGTGGATAGCAAAATACTACTGCACAGTACGACCATTATGGAATAACAAGAGTAGCTCACGGTCGGTTCGTGTCATACTTTAAGAAGAAACAGGAAAAGGCCACTGAGTAGAGTAATGAGAACAGTTGTGACATGGCGTCTGATTGGGGCACGGTTAAGTGAGGAGGGGTGGGGGACAGGGAGTGGCTCAGGGGTCAGTGATGGAACTACTACTACTGTTTCTTGCAGATATAAGTGATATGCCCTCTAACATGACGGGTGATTCTACAACATTTCTACTTACTGACGACATTAGCTTGATAGTGTAGGATGGTGAGTGCAAAGTAGGTTGTGTATCAAATAGTGCGATTCCTGACTTGTAGAAATAAATTGATGCTAAATCACAGTAAGACACTCTTTACAGTTTCTAGTTCACAATTCTACTAAATCTGACCTGACTGAATTTACTCATTTTGTGAGAACTGAAGAGAGATCCGTTTAAAAGTCAAAAACCATTTAACATCCAAGATTGCATAAAATATCGTTTTTATTTAATAGAACCAGTTTCAAAAGACCATGCTGTCATCTTCAGGCCTTAAAGTATTTTCTTGTAAAATGAACATGTTTCACAACAAAAGATTTTAAGACCTGAAGATGACAACATAGTTTGCTGAAACTAGATGTCTTAAAAAAAAAAAAAAGAATTGTGGGATCTTGGCTGTTGAATGCTTTTTAAAACGACATTCAGATTTCACAGAATGGTCACATGATTAGAGAAACTGAACAATCCAAATTCATAGGTGTTGAAGTAGGTGTCAAGCTGTCATGTAAAGTCCTTGATCAGGGCCTTGTTCAAAAACTGGATGCTGCTATATTTGCCATTAGAACAGTATCTGCAGTAAATGACAACCCAATACAATAATTATTCTACTTTGCCATTTTCATTCGCTAATGACATACGACATTATATTATGGGTTAATACTTTCCATTGGCAAAGGATATTTTTGGCTCACAGAAGGACAGGTAGAGAAATATGTAATGTAAGTTTGCAAACCTCTCGTGGACCCCTCTTCAGGAGTCTGTAAATTATTTATATTTCATTATATATATTTTTATTATAAATTATTTATATTATATTAATTAAATATATTATATATGTATATATTATTTATTTTTATTGTATTTATTTTATTAATGTCGTTTGCTGTAACAACAATGAGCTTATACGGAAGAAGTGGCAGCTTTCACTCAGTTAATACCAGGCAGAAACCCAATCTGCATTTGGATCGCAACCCCTGATTCTTGTGCAGAAAAGCGTGCAGTGTTCTGCTGAACCCATTTTCAATAAACTATCACAAGAATTAAAAAATCTGAACAGTAATGCTCTCACTTTCAAGTCTAAACTAAAGAATTGTCTCATGGATCAATCCTTATATTCTCTCGAGACCCTGCTCGAAAAAAATTGAATCGATTCCTGTGTTTTATTATTAATTTTTCTGATACATGCTCAGCAGCTTGTCGTTTGCCTAAGTTTATAGTAAATTTTATCGTTAACTTCTCTGGTGTGAACTTCATGTGCTGAATCGTTCCATCACCCTGGAGATTTGCTCCTCAGTTTGCTCCTAAGGAAGTAGAAGTGTGAAATAAAAAAATAACATAAAAATTCCGAAATGGCAGAACCAGACTTTTGATGGCTGTTCAGTTTGTATGTCGAAGTAGGACTGGATTGTCGCCGAACGTGCAGCGTGAGGGACTGGACCGGTTGGCTGCGCCCAAAATAAAGACTCGTCTGGGACGGCGACAGTGACGTGGACGGGGCGTCGGCGGTATCCGGGGCGGATGGGGCGCGTCAAGTGCTGGCTGGGGTTTGGTTTCAGGCCGCCCCACCACGTGCTCGCCGCCTCGCGTGCTGTGCCGTGGCGTGCCGTGCTCTGCCGTGCCCGGGGCTTCCCCGCGCCACCGCGGCCGCGGGTATATTTACGCGGCTGTCGCAGTGTGTTTGCTCAGCCGCGCGCCCTGTCAGCGGGTGACTGACTTCTTCCCGAGGGCTCTGCTTTATAGCCCCGCACCTGACAGGTCACGGCGGCCAATCGCTCGCAACAGTATCCGCCGAAGGACGAGCGGGCGGAAACGTACGTATTCGTTCTGAGAGGGGGTTCCGCCCGTCTGCATTCCTTCGCAACGACGAACCGTGACTGAGTCTATACGAGCTGGCACATTAAAAAGAATATGGAATGATTAAAAACCAATGATGTCCAAGCAACAAATTGTCACTCGCATTCTACTTTGGCATCTGTCATTCACCAGCAGAGCGAGCTTAAGCTACGACAGGACGTAGCGAGACTTGTACTTTACCCATAGGATACTAAAGTTTGTAATACCTAGAATACCGATATTGTCTGCAAGAGGACTATTACGAAACAGCTTGTACCAAAGTGCATGGATTCTAACGAAGACAGGTAGCTTCCTGTTCATGTAAATAAGAAAAACCGTTTAATTCATGTGAGCATTTGTATTGTAGAAAGAGGATACCGGCCACCCATAACAACATCCTCTCCATTGCTCTCTTGATACAAGACTCAACAGTGGCGACGACGACACTACAGGAAGAACACTATCTTTCTTTATCAGCAGTTATCCGTTGTGGGCGCCGCAACTTCCTCTCCTGTTCATCATCTTTATCTCAAAGTAGCACTTGCACGCAACATGCTCCAATCTTTGTTGGATATCTGCCAATCTACGCCTTCCTCTAATTTTTCCTCTAAGGCTCCATCCAGTACCATGGAAGTTATTCCCTAATGTCGTAACACGTGCTGTCCCGTCTTTGTAGTTGGTGTTCTTAAACATGTTCCCCATTCTGCGGAGACCCTCTTCGTTTCAGTCCATTTGATTTTTATCATCACTCTACAGCGTTGCAGCTCAGAACGCTTCGATTATCTTCTTTTCTTCAGTTTCCAGGGCCCACGATTCACTTTCGCACAAAGCCATAGTCCAAAAGACGTTCTCGGAAAGTTCTTCCTCAAATTAGTAAGACTTCTTCTAGCAAGGAGCACACTGCATGTGTTATTTTGCTTCCAATACAACGGGAGTCGCTCGTTTTTTCAACTACATGACTAAACTCAATTTTGCAACTCCTCATTACTTTCTTCCTTTTCTTGTGTGTGTTCGCCGTCAATACATATTCTGTGCTTAGTATTCAGTTCATTGCCGTTAATAGGTCCTGTAAATATTCTGTCTTTCTCCTTGTACATATTGTGCGTTACTTCTCTTTGTCTAAAGCTTAAATACGTTTTTTCTAAGAAAGTTTTACGCTGTCTAACTCTCTCCTCAGGGCAAGAAGTCTGATGAAAGCGTCTTGACTTTTCTTGGAAGTCTCGCATGCATTATCAAACGCAACAACATAACAATGTGTCTTCTGACTTCATATGTTTTAAAACAGTACTAATAGACATCGAACAGATGCCAAAATTTCTTTTTTAATTTCTTCTGTATGCTTTTTTATCAGGAACTTGGATGCATGAGATGTTAAGCGGATTCTGCCATAGTTCTCGCACTTACCTGTCCTTGTTATTTTCGGGATTATGTGGATGATATTTTTCCGAAAGGCTTATGATGTATCTCCATCCTCATAGATTCTAGAAACAAACTTGATTACTCGTTTGGTTGTCACTTTCCCCAACGGTTTTAGAAATTTTTGTGAAAAGTTATCTATGCCTTCGGTCTTATTTGATCACAAGTCTTCCAATGTTCTGTCAAATTCTAATATTATCCCCTACGTCTTACAAATCGACTTTTGTTCATCTCTTATGATGATATCAAACAATCCCTCCCACCACGTAGAGGCCTTCAACGTACTGTTTCAAATTTCTTTTGAGAACAGTGAGAGATTTCTGTTGTAACTTTGCTTCGTTTTATGCCTCTGTTCTTATTTATCTGCAGTTAGTGCCAGACTAGTATTGGTGCTGTAGAGCAGTTAACTTACGGAATATGAGAACTACGGAACAGAAAGATCGTGATGTGAAGATATGTCAGTTAGGCATAATTAGAATGTCAGTGCGACCTCTAACCTATGATCAGATGAGATGTGTTACTGCGTAAAGTTAAGCGCCGGCACTCCATTCAGAAACGATAGTGTCGAAGAGTAGCTTCAAGATTAGCGAGTTCAGTAGCAGCATCGACACTAGCTACTTAATTTGTACAATCTATGTAACCCAGACTTGGGAAATGTTTATACTGAATAACATTGCTTATTCTGCATGTAGCCCTTTGCTTGCGACGCATCTGTGTAACACAAAGTTAAATATTGTGTTTGTTCGTTTTGTAATAAAACTCATTAATACGATTTGCTTGAATGTTGTCTAGCGATACGAGAAAGCAGCTTTCCTGGACATCCCGTATTTGACGACTACGCAAGTTCTAACAAGATGAAACGCACATTTCGGCCGCAGTAACGAATAACTGCAAGTAGTAATTAATTTGCGTAAAAGTTAGAACGTGAACTGTTTTCTATTCTAGAAATATCGGATGTAAAAACAAAATCTCATTATCCCATACTCTGTGACTCTGTTCACTTAAGATGCCTTAATGTGGAGATGGAACAGGTCTGTAGCAAATAAGGTCGTCTGTAGCAAGATGAAGGTGTTTAAGTTTGTAAAACGAATATTTTAGGCAGTTATTTATCATTAATCAGTTTTATTTATGTTTAATTCGCGAACCTGCCACACCTAGAATTTCAACTGCAGGCACCACTTCTGAAACTTCCTCCTTTGCAGCTAGCTCAGCTCCAAGGAATAAGTGGGACAGAGCGTTGGTTGGGTTCTTTGGGGAAGAAGACCATACATCGAGGTCAGCGGTCTCATCGGATTAGGGAAGGACGGGGAAGGAAGTCGGCCGTGCCCTTTCAAAGGAACCATCCCGGCATTTGCCTGGAGCGATTTAGGGAAATCACAGAAAACCTAAACCAGGATGGCCGGACGCGGGATTGAAGCGTCGTCCTCCCGAATGTGAGCCCAGTGTCTAACCACTGCGCCACCTCGCTCGGTGGACAGAGTGTGATCGACTGTTACGACAGGTAAGCAGAGCCCACATTTACATAATACTCAGCAAACCACCTAATTATGTGTGGCGGAGGGTACTTTTTGTACCACTAACTTAGTCCTCAAGCCCTGTTCCACTCTCGAATAGCGCTTGGGAAGAATGACTGGCTTTAAGCCTCTGTATTGGCTGTAATTTCTCGAATTTTCTCCGCATAGTCACCACGTGAGACTTATGTAGGGGAAAGTATTATGTTGTCTGACTCTTCCTGGAAAATGCTCTCTCGAAATTTCAATAGTAAATCTCTCTGTGGTATATAACGCCTTTCTTGTAACGCCTACCAATGCAGTTTGTTGACCATCACTGTAACGCTCATGTGTCAACTAAACGATCCCGTGGCAAAACATAAGTAGTGGGACAACCTCTGTATGGCCCCACTCTGCATTGTTGCCAAATTTATTTTACATGGCGGATCCAAGATGGCGGCGATAGTTGTGGAATTGTCGCAATGACATCGTGGTGGGAAATTCAAATTTTTGTCTGAAAGTAGGTCACTTGGGCTACCTCCACTAACCTAAGTCATCCGACCGCCTCCTCTTCCTAGGAATTGATGGGGAAACGACTGAGCCTGTGCTTGATAACATGGACATAAGTCTTTATTTTGCAGGCAGTCTTTATTTAACCAATTTCAGGCAGTAGCTCCATCCAGCGTGTTCACCATGAGGTCCAGAGCCCTGCTGACCTAATACACAGTACCACACCCAGAAGGGGCAGTACTCTCTTCCATGATGTAATCCTAGACGGCGGTCGGGGGGAGGGGGGGGAGAGGGGGGGGGGGGGAAATGACGGGAAAAGGACGCAGCCTGTTCAGGGCTGCTGGAGAGAGGAAGCAGTGTACTTTATTTCGAAACAACTTATTTAGGAATGGATTTCACATAGTTCATTTATTACACTGATACAAAACACCAGTTCTGCTGTGCTTGGGGTCACAATACACACCCTACAGCCCTGCAAACTACTCATAAATTATCAAAATAACTCATGTAAAGCGCTCTGCAGAATACACAGCATACCGACCTGCAAACTAATGGTAAATTACCGAAATAGTGCTGCATAACGCTCTGCCAACATGCTCACAAAGCTTAAACAGCCGAAAATAATGGAGTGCACAAACACTCATTTCACATAAAAAACGATTTCGAACAATCGTCAACCACAATGTATCATAGGCTCCAACGTGCACACATGCCGAAGCCGTTGACACCGCACAGGCGCTTTGCAGGGCCAGCCGGACACAAGACAGCGTCGGGAAGACGAACCCTGGGGTGCAAGCCATTGCTTCAGGCCACTGTCTCCTGCAGCCAGCAGGTGAAAGACGCACCTATTTTCGGGTATACAGTTTGAATTCTATGAGTGTTATACTGATGTCTCATGTCTATGTAAATAAGAGCTAAGTCACCCTCTGGACAGGAACGTGTTTACCATTTCTGTCGCGATGCCTCTCTCCCTGCAGTCCAGTGAAAACCTAATTGCCGAGGGACTCACCCTCGCAGACGCAGCTAAAAGGTTCTCAATGTTATACTGACGTCACAGGTCTATGCAAATAAGAGCCAAGTCTCCCCTCTGAATGCGCTATAGAAATCTGTTGCAGTGCTTCCCAGAATAGCACAGGGTGCATTCCCTCTAGCGATCCTAAGGGGACATGTGAGACGCCTATGGTTGCGCATGTGTTTACTGTGAGTGACGCGTAGCTGCAAAATGTTCACATAACAACTTACCATGGCAGGTGCAGCTAAAAGGTTCTCAATGTTGTACCAATGTCTTATGCCTATGTAAATAATGGCCAGGTCTAACTCCCGGAAATCGTAAAATGCCACAGAAATAGTTAACTGTCGCTTTTGTAGGAGCTTTCTTGATGTCTCAGCTTGTCCACATAGAAAATCTTGTCCTAACAGAAGATGTTTACGAAAACAGCCCAGAATAACGCCGAATGCATTCCTCCTGATAGTCGGAATTTGGCACCCCATCCATCATGTGTTACCCTTCCTGGAAATCGTTAATTCCTGCTTTCAACAAACGTCTACAAAATGTAAACATTCTCACTGCTGTGTAGAGGCTCCTATGTCCCAGCACAAAGGATGTCTTGCGAATGAGTGGAGCATTTTGATCAGCTTTTACTTAATTTACCTGCCAAATTGCTGATGCTGCTGGCGTGGAAGCACTGTCTGCCTTTTTCCTTCTGCAGACGAGAGTTTCAGTGGTAAAACTATTTTGTACAGATTTCCATATTGCACTGGCCCTGCAAAAGTTGCCTACAGATCGTCAAATATGGAAAGACACTTGCTCAGTTACACTGCACTGCCACTGAGGACAGAAGGTTGGTTATTTCAGTGTGAGACTGATCACCACATACCATGTCGCTAAACACACAATTCGTATCCTGCACCACTCAAAATCGCCTCTTTTGCATCATGCAAATAGCTATACACTGCTAGACACTCGTACATATACCGCGAAGACAGACAGCATAAGCGCATGCACCATAGGTATACTCCTCGCAGCACTAGATATTTCCCATGATGTCGGCCGGTCATCCACCGCTGCTGACAGTCACAAGTCATCTGCTCCAAACGCATGACCAGAGCGCCCTCAGCGGACCAAAGTCAGTGTCCGAACTGTTGTACAAAGTTGGGCTCATTTCCCCTCGGTGCAAATGTGCTACTGTTTCTGGCCCCGACCTGCTTACTTTCAACATCCATCTCGAGACTCTGGGGTTATAAGAAAATTAATTTCAAATGATTTGCCAGAATATCATACCATTCTCGCGATACTTCTCGATATCATGCACATAGCAATATTGGTTGCATAGCAGTATCACTTGCGCAGTATAATTCTGAAGATACAGAGTGGAAATTATTACGCTAGAAACCTGAAACTTTAGCGAGGTGGAGCGTGCTGTAAACGACTGAGTAACTAGAAACTTATCTCGTCTGCAAAGACCTTTACGTGAAACATCGAAAAAAATTGAGAAGACTGATATTTCCACTCGCGATTACCGATGTTGGTGATGCAACAGATTCCAAATCATCCCTATAATTTACAAAGTCAACTAAGGTGTTTCTCATGTCTAGAGAACCAGTAAGCGTGTTTTCCACCCGTCTTTCACCTGCTTGATGCACTCAATACACACCTCAGTCGATGGTCTGTCAACCAAATAAAGATGGGAAATGTGAAGAAGCATCATACAGTTTATGTGGGAAGGAATAATGGTCCAGCGCAAACACGTGTCGTTATCGAATCTTCTCAAATTTCCACGCGATCATGAAAGCTGTCCAACACATACTAAGTGTTAGTTCGCTGTTCGGCCGTCTAGAGGACGAGTGTGCTGCAGCAAGAGGAATCAGAGGTAACTTCGACATGGGAGCGAAGGGGACCAGGGAAACAGTCAATTGTTTTCTTCTCGAGGCAGCATTCTGCTGTATGTCTATTGAGGTAACAGTGATACATGCGAGTTAACCACTGTATTTGACGCTTTTCAGGAAAACAGAACCATCTGCCTCTAAACTTACATGCATCTTCGTTAAAGGATAATGGAGAGTGGACGGGGTGATCGATTGATATGGAGCTGTAACGAAGTACGATTTAATGGCAGACTGATAATGCATTCTAGAGAGGGAGATGTTTCTACAGGTCATTTGACCATTTTTTCCACTGTTCTATCAGGATGCATCAGTCGCGTGACATAGCCTGCATTCGACTCGTATACAACCACGTATACTGTATGTGAATTTGAGCACTGTCTACTTGCGAGCATTAACAACAGACCTCTCAGTCATCAGAGGACTTCCATTTCATGTGTGATGAAACAGAGCCATCGTGTTTCGACACATTCTTCTAAATGAACGTAGATTTATGCGATGTACTCCATTCCCTTGTCGCATCTTGGGTATAAAATCGAGACTTCAGTTTCATAACTAAGATAACTCTAAGTTATTGATAGGTGTTTGTGAGACACTGCAATCCCCTTGTATACATATGCTTGACATATGTGCTGTTTAAAGAGTTAGTGGCGGCATGACGTGTAATTTCACGCCGCTGTGATGCGTTTATCTGTTTCCTTGTAAGAGGTATTCTCCATTATTAACTATCATTTTATGTAGGAATTATTTGGACATAGTAAAATTTCTGAATCGTGATCGGTTGTGAACAGTGGACACTAACATCTCTGGAAAACTATATTGTGAATGTATCACTGAGAGCCACTGTTTTAAGGAAGTAGTTTTTTCATTTTACAGTTTGCTACCATAGTTTATCGTAGAGAAATCTGTAAGAAGGATGTATGTCATGCGTTGGAAATATATTTCTTACATTGGAATATTCACAGCACTTCATTCTACACGACTGATAGGTCGTAAATACAAGCGATCTAACATTATAGCCTGTTTTAAGTGCAGAACCCTCTAGCCTTAGGAGTGCGTGTATTTTTCTCTTTTACCAATACCCTCCTGGTGCTGATCCCAGACACTATACCTATACTTTAAAATTGATAGTATAGTAGATTTACGTAAAATGCCGCGAACTCCATTCATCTGGAGCTCCACCACGCATAAAAATCTTCCGTTTCGTGCTCATCATAACTGTCTGCTATTACATCACAACACTTTCAAATCTGTTACTATACACCAATACGAAGTGCTAAGCTTCTCGACATGGGTGCATCTGGAGAAATCTTGTGCACTTGGATGGACGAGTACTCAGCAAGCTCTATTCATTCACAAGATGCGAAATGTAGCGGTCTACTTCTGGTCAGCTGCAGATTAAATCGGTAATGGTGCTGCAGGGTGGGTTGGTCAAACACAGTGCGAGGGGGTCTTTCAGTTTCTGATTTTGTCCTACGACTGCAAGAATGTTCTGACTCCCATCCCCGTAGAGACAGATCACCAATTAACCACTATGCTCGAGATGCTAGAAATATGTAGCGCACTGTCTGCTATACTTTGATGATGTATATGTTCGAGAATTAACAATGAATGGATGTACTGCACAGTCATCTATCTACATTTGCAATGATACTCGCAAAGTAGAGAAGGGGTAGTTTAACGATGATACTGCAATTGGGAAACATGCTGTCGCATCATTGGTTGGTGTTGAAATTACTGCAAAATTGCTAAAATTAGTCACTCTATCAACTGTGATGCTTATTATTACAGTACATTGACGGTGTATTTTCCAGCCCATCTGTCCACAGGTATGCTGTTGGTTACAACATAATGACTAACTGACATCGCTTGTTTGAGCTGGAGAAAGAGTTTTGATGGAGGGGCAACACCTTCTGGGGATGGCTAGCACTGAAACAGTGATCGCATACATTAGTGCAATATGATGAACGCAGAGCCATCAGCTATTCTGTCACTGTGACAGATGAGTTAAAATGTAGAGGTCGTCAATCACCTTCGGACAGCAGTTTGGAAACGCTCCAAAATGCCACCAAACTTTTCCAGTCACCTTATGCTGTAGCTGTCTTTTATTTAAAATCATCCATTATGTGTGGTGTGGTATGGTAGCAGCAGTAACAACATGATTTACACCGTGTGACGTCTAGTTCTCTGCGAGAAGCAATATTCCAGAACGTGTTAACGTCAGTTTAGAACCTGTCACAGACTTCGAAGTCGTGGCGAAAAAAACTAAACGTATGGCAGTGTACAAAGCGTGTTACAGCAGAAAAAACAATGTTTCAAACAACGACACAGGGTCACAGCGAGCGTCTCTTGCGACTTGTAGTATAGTTTGTGGGATATGGTCATCCTCGTACAGTACAGGCAATGCAACTTTACACTGGTCTGTGCAATGGATCAATACCTGTATATTTAATAGGATTGTCACATGTGCTCGATGTTGGCATGCAGACGGTATTTGTTTTCGATGTATGGGAGGAGAGAGATGCAGTAAAAATCTTAAGGAGTTTTCTTTGGATGAAATTAGTGGAGCTTTTATAGTTCGTAATTTTTCTCTGTTGGATGGTACAGAATAATGATGTTAGCATGTTGGGCTGATAGACGTGAATGGGCCCTGAGAGATATTGATTTGCTTCAGACTGCATTATCTGTAAGTAGTTTGCGCACGCATCACAATGCATTAGCAAAATCCTTGCCTTCTCCCAGTTCCTGTACTGTCTTTTGTACTACCTCGTGTTGCACGAGCAGGCTTCATTTGGTGCTGACCTTACATATCATACACTGTTGGCGGAGCTTCAACAACTTGTTCCTGTATCTTTCAAATGGTCAAAACACAGTCCTGTTGCACTAACTCAGGTCACTCTGTTTCTACACGAGTTGCTGAAGGTGGTGAATAAAGCTCTCTCCGACTTTTCAGTTCTGACTCAAATTGGAACGATCACATGTGCAAAGCTGCAGAAATGGCAGCAGTTGCAAGAGGCGTAGGGACTATCTAAAATTTTACTGTAGCAAATAGGTTCGAAAAGGTGACTCATTTCAAGATATGAGAGTGCTAGAAATATGATTCACCAGTGGCTGTAATCATTCAAGGACTTCTCCAACTGATAAAAAGCAGGTATGTGGTTGAATGGAAAAGATTGATTCCAAAATCATAGACCATTTCTACCAGAAAGTGAAGCACTACAGATCTGAAAAGCTAGTGTACATTTCTTACGATCTCAATCAGCACATCATCCACTGTTTGTGATCCTTATCAATTAACCATCGCCTATAACCCAGTCGATATATCACCAAACATCTGAAATGGCATCGAGACAGAATGCATTTCATTAAATGTGTGTGAATTCCTAAGGGACCAAACTTCTGAGGTCATCGGTCCCTAGACTTGCACACTACTTAAACTAACTTATGCTAAGAAAAACACACACACACCCTGCCTGAGGGCGGACTCGAACCTCCAGCGGGAGGGGCCACGCGATCCTTGACATGGCGCCTCTAACCGCACGGCCACTCCGCGCGGCAGAATGCATTACAAATACTGGAGAAACATAATATAGCGGTGGCACGAGGGAGATGCAAATACCAGTTTCATACCATATCCCTTAGCTGAATCACATTCTAAATTCAGTAATTTTATTACGTGGTTGCACCGTCGGCGACATGTAACCGCATTGTTGGCTTGATGATATATACTCCAGTGATCACCGACTACAAATCAGTGTCACAGTATTTGTCTTTAAAAAAGCACGTCATTAGAAGGTAATGCCATACCTCAATTCATGAAGCCAGTATAGCTTTTAACACGGAGACTTGTGTGCACCTGTAGGACCAAGACCACCTGTGACAGTAACATACAGTAGTTGTTGCGATAGTGTTTTTAACATCTGGCGGTTTGTTGACGATTACATCTCCCTTTGCCGGCCGGAGTGGCCGAGCGGTTCTAGGCGCTACAGTCTGGAACCGCGCGACCTCTCCGGTCGCAGGTTCGAATCCTGCCTCGGGCATGGATGTGTGTGATGTTCTTAGGTTAGTTAGGTTTAAGTAGTTCTAAGTTCTAGGGGACTGATGACCTCAGCAGTTAAGTCCCATAGTGCTCAGAGCCATTTGAACCATTTTTGAACGTCTCCCTTTCTAAGACACAGTGTTACCACTCGCAAGAAAAACTCATGAGACATATCCGCCCATCGCTGATTTTTGGTCAGATTTACTTCGTATCGGCTGCAATCAGTTATTGGCGAAGTATTATAATTAATAGTAGCGAACAAAAAAATGGTTCAAATGGCTCTGAGCACTATGGGACTTAACATCTATGGTCATCAGTCCCCTAGAACTTACAACTACTTAAACCTAACGAACCTAAGGACATCGCACAACACCCAGTCATCACGAGGCAGAGAAAGTCCCTGACCCCGCCGGGAATCGAACCCGGGAACCCGGGCGCGGGAAGCGAGAACGCTACCGCACGACCACGAGCTGCGGACAGTAACGAACATGTGATAGGTTTACCTTGAGCATCACGTTTATAATGTATGTGCTTGTGTTCTGACATGTGCAGAGGAAATGACTATGTCCAGTCATAAGGAAGATATGGATTTGACGTGGAGTACTGTGATAGCAAAGGAAAGAGTAACTCAAGTCATAAGAATGGCACAGATATTTCTATTTCCAGAGCCACAGCCATCAACAGCGTGTATTTCCGATACTTTGCTCATTGTCGAATGCTGTTCAGTTGAGACTGCAATCATAACATTTAATAGTAAGTATAGCGATCAAATATGTATGGAGCCGGTTTCCTAGGAGGATTGCCGGCCAGAGTGGCCGAGTGGTTCTAGGCGCATGAGAATCACCTTAGTTGACTTTCTAAATTATAAGGATGATTTGAAATCTGTTATACCACCGACGTCGGTATTCGCAAGTCGAAATATCAGTTTCCTCTATTCGAGGTTTCACGTAAAGGTCTTCGCACACGAGAGAAGTTTCTAGTTATTCAGTGGTTTTCGGCACGCTGCACATCGCTAATGTTTCGGGTTTCTAGAGAAATAATATCCAGTCTATATCTTCGACATTATACTGCACAAACGATACCACTATGCAAGTAATATTGCTATGTGCTTGATATCGAGAAGTATCGCAAAAATGGTATGATATTATGGCAAACCATGTGAAATTACGTATGTTTTTGCAATCCCAGAGTCTGGGAATGGGTGTAGAAAGCAAACAAGCAAGCAGGTCAGAGCCAGAAACAGTAACAGTTTTGTACCGAGGGGAAATGAGCCCGACTTTGTACAACAGTTCGCAGACTCACTTCGGTCCGCTGAGGGCGCTCTGGTCAGTGGTGGATGACCGCCCAACCTCGCGGGAAATATCTAGTGCTGCGAGGAGTATACCTACGGTGGATGTGCTCATGCTGTCTGTCTTCGCGGTTTATGTGCGAGTGTCTGGCGGTCGATAGCTGTATGCATGATGCAAAATGGGCGATTTTGTATGGCGCAGGATACGAATTGTGTGTTTACTACATCGATACAGCATGCAGTGATCAGTTTCACACTGAAAAATCCAATCTTCCGTCCTCAGTGCCAGAGCAGTGTAATTGAGCGTTTATACTTTGTTATAGACAACTGCATCATCTGTCAACAGACTTAGTGAGCATCCGACGCTTTCTACTTGATCATTTATTATATATACTGTAAACATTAACGGTCCTATCAACCTTCGGGCACTCAGGATGTTACCTTTACATCTGTCGATTTTGTTCCGTTAAGAGCGACTTGTTGAGTGCTGTCAGCAAGAAAGTCTTGTATCCAGTCACAAATGTGCTCCGATACTCGATAAGCTCGTTTTTTTTTCTTTTTTTTCCAGCAAACGGCAGTGCGTTCCTGCAGTCAAGGAACACGGTATCAACCTGGAGCGCCACTGTCTACGGCACTGTGGATTTCATGGAGGAACAGCGCGAGATGAGTTTTGAAGGATCTCTGTTTGCGGAATCCTTGTTGACTTTTATAGAGGAGATTTTCCTTCTCCAAGAACGTCATAATTCTTGAGCATAAAAAATTTTCCATAATTCTACAACAGATTGACGTCAAAGATAAATGTCTATAGTTGTGTGCCTCTGTCCTATGGCCCTTCTTAAAAACGGGAATTACCTGCGCTTTCTTCCAGTGGCTAGGTACCCTTCGTTGCTCAAGCGATCTACGATAAATTACTGCCAGCAGGAGAGCGAGTTCTTTCGCGCAGTCTTTGTAGAATTTTATAGGTACCTCTTCTGGTCCTGACGCCATTCCACTAATAAGCGGTTGTAGTTGTTTTTGTATTCCGCTATCGGTTTTCTCA
The DNA here is from genome assembly GCF_021461395.2 of Schistocerca americana. Classification (NCBI taxonomy): domain Eukaryota; kingdom Metazoa; phylum Arthropoda; class Insecta; order Orthoptera; family Acrididae; genus Schistocerca; species Schistocerca americana. The sequence continues at coordinate 277,069,478 of NC_060120.1, forward strand.
TATCTGCCATTTCGACATTCGTACAACGATTGAAAGAAGGAACCGTGTTACGATCTTCCACGGTGAAACAATTTTGTAAGACCGAACTCAGTATTGCGGCCTTTTCTTCTGTCATCTTCCGTTTCGGTGCCAGTTTGCTCACTGAATGAATGAATAGATGATTTTGACCCAGTTACTGATTTTACATACGATTAAACCTCTTAAGGTTTTTACTCAGACCGGTTGACAAAGTTTTACTCTCAAAGCCATTGAACGCGATGTTTTCAGTATATTACTCAGTAAGTATTAGTCAGGTCATGTATTGACCCAACCTCCACAAGCGGGTAACCGATTCCTTTGTTGACCAAGGCGCTCCGTTAGTGTTTTGATGGTGTATTTTACAAGGTAAGAATCCCTTCGCGAGCAACCAAGTTATTTCTTGGAATATAAAATTTAGAGATGCCCAAAGTCCGCTCCCCTGCGATGGCGTGGATTTTCTGGTTGAACTTTCCAGTGTTCTAGGTAGGGGTTGCCTTACAAAAACTTTTGCAAACTCCTTCTCAGTTGCCGCTGTCCGCCTATGGAACAAACTGCCCCTTACCTTGCGCAAAATTCGATCTCCTGCTGCTTTTAAGAAGAAGTTGAAGCATTTCCTACTATCATCCTCACAAAGTTCTCCACAAAATTAATGTACAAGGACAATCCCCTCATCTGTCAAATAGCAAAGCTAGCGTCTCCTATCTTGCTCCTGAGATGCCTTCCTCTTCATCTTTCTCTATTAGCCACGCAATCTTCTTTTCCTTTATATTTCCTTAATTATGTTTCATCATGTCTCTATTCTTCTCCTCCCTTCACCATGAGTCTCCCTCATACTCCGTGCTGCCGGCACTCCTATCTAAAATCTGTCTCTTCAATAATGTCTAATTATAACAGTACTTGTGACCTAAGAATATAAACTCTATATGTATGTATTTTTCCAGGTGTACCTTTCAAATTGTTTATTTCACTTTTTGTACTAGATGTAGTTTAACATGCCTACTAAAACATATGAATGTAAAATAAGTAGAATGCCTGGTTAGATGTAAGAGAGGGCCTGATGGCCCTAATCTTGCCAGGTTAAATAAATCAATAAATAAAAAAAAAATTAATAACAGTGAACATCACATTGCGGAGCCAGTAGCTTCACAGTAGTGATTCATTCAACGATATGGGTAGTGGAAAGGAATAAATTAAACTCGTTTTCGATAAAATTTGAGAGTGACATGCGTGTGTATCTGTTAACCTGTAGACTTTGAGCTGTATTGCTATTTTGTTCTTATTGAGATCATCGATGGCAGAAGCTGGTAGCAAGTAGGAGGTGGTATGTGAACTGTTAGCGGTGAACACATTTTGGTCCAGTGGCCAGATCCCTTCCTATGAGTCGACAGCCTTTCATTATTGGCACTGGAGTTCCGAGAAGTTTAATAGTGTCTCGTGGGCCAAATCTAATTTGATAGTGTAGCAGAGCAGAGCATTAATCCCCATCAACCAATAAACATTTCCAATTAAATCTGCGAAGCAGCACGTCGCATAGTTCGCACCTGAACTCTGTATACCGCCAAAATCACTGTGGATTCTGGCCGCTGACGGCCTGTTCCACTTCACTGCGGACAGCAGGGAAACTTACACTCTTTGTGAGGGTTCAATTTTCTGTCACCTTTGGTAGGCGTTAATATCTTCTGCAAACTCACGGCTGCGATAAACAAGAACTTTCGGTCTTTTTTTAATGGTCAAAGTTATCGTAGTTTAATAAAATACTGTGATTCTGAAACTCGTTGCTCAGAAGCTATTCAAAGTAAAAATCACAAATTAAATTCAAAATAAAGGTAATTTGTATATTTGCAGGTGGTATTTATGCCACACTTTTAGAACTTAAACTTAACGTAATGAAATAAAACTGTGCCATATTGTTCAGCATTTAATTTAAAAACAATTTTAGTAAACCTTCATATGGTATGTTCAATGGACAGCTGTAAAAAAAAAAAAAAGTAAATGCTAACAGCGGCAACACCCATCAATCATGGCAAGACGCAAAACTGTTGTCGACCGCCTGCTGTTTATGTTTCACGGCAGCCAATCGCAACCTAAGTGCAGCGCCAAATTGAATATTCATAACTTTTTTTTCACATTTGAGACAAGAGTGTCCATAAAACTTAAACAAAGATCAGTAATAATTTTTATATTATTGTTGTATACTTCCATCAACAACAGACATTCAGCTTCAAAATGAATCGTAGTTGGCTGAAATCGGATATAAAGTTCTTGAATTACGCGTAAGGCAAATGGTTGCCTTGGAAAAATAAGACAAACTTTACCGAATTTTAAATCAAAAGGAAGTAAATATTTAAGAGATAACTTTGTGAAAGCTGTTTTCTTTTGTATTAATTGATAAGTGTAAAAATTATTACTTATTTTTAAAAAATGAGAGGTCAATTTCCTCATTTTTAGTGCAATTTGAAATGGAATATTTGAATGCATGTGTCTGTTCCTTCGAAAGAAAAGACCCGACTCAGATCCTGCAGCTGTGAAACACCAGGGGTACACATTTTCACTCGTCGCCGCTGATTCCGCATAATGCCCCGCTGCAGCTGATAGCAGTCACCCCCCTTCAATTTACATATAGTGAAATGGAAAGGCTGGGACGCGAGTGTGGTTTCGTGCGAAGCCACGGAAGCGCGTAGACGCGGACGGAAGGATCGTTTCAAGCCCACGTTATAATCTTGTAGCCAAGGAAGTTGCTTCTTTCAGATACTTGATTTTTCTGACATAGAGTTTGCTTCAAAAGCAGGAAAGAGAACAGGATTTAACATCCCTCAGGCGACAAAATAATTGCAGCTAGATCATGCACTTGGACAGGACAAGAACACGGAAAGAAATTGGCCATGTCCATTTTAAGCCAACTATCCCAGTATTTGCCTTGGGCTGTTTAGCGAAACCATGGGAACCGTAAATTTGAATGGTCGCCGACCTCCTGAATGCGATTTCGGTGTGTTAACCACTGTCCCACCTTGCTCGCTTGGTTTGTAAGGAACAAGAGCTCGTTTTCATTTTCTTTTTTTAGTTGTATTTCTGAAGGGCATTAGTTTTTTGTGTTGTTTGATGCTGTCCTTTTCCTATCTTGGGCTAGTCTTTACCTTAGTGCCACTGTGGAGTCACAGTTATTCCAGATAGCAACTGCAAGTATAAATCCCGCAGAGTACGTCACTAAGAGAGTGTTATTCTGCTTAGTGCTATGAAGTCATATGAAACTGAGGTGAATGATATGCAGTCTTGCTTGATAGGAGGACTGTTAGGGCTACATTAGAGAGTATTACGATTCATTTATTTGACTTTAAGTTCCAAGTAGTGGAAGCCTGTAAATTCATGTCGGAAAAACCCAGTTTGGCTCTGTGGCGTGGACGCCTACAATTTCTGGGCTCAGGTCGGAATCACGAGGCTGATCGGACCATCCCAGGGTCGTCGGACATAGTGCAATCCCGGAAAGATTAGCGGAACCACTCTGGTCCAAGGTAAGGCTCGCTTCCCCAGTCCACTGTAAGAAAGTGCTCAAGCCGGAAGACTGTCAGACTCATACACCAGACCACTCTTGAGAGAGCAGGTTGCTACCAAAACATGCGATTTTTCCTCTTCTAGCAACGTGAAAAGGGAACCAGAAGCCGGGAACTTTTTTCCATTTGAAATGCAAGCTTCCTGTTCGTTAACAGATACGAACTGCCGCGTAAAGAGCGATGGTGATATTCAGCGGGAAACGGAAAGTAGCTCTAACCGAGAGGGCTGTTGGTAGTGAGGAAAGCAAATGTTAGAACTTGAAACAGACGCTACCACTGGCTGGAGATAGTGAAGCGAAAGTCGAGAAGACATTCTCGCCCCCTGAAAAACTAACGGTTAGCCTCAATAAACTAAAGTATAGGAAGAACAAGATTATAAAAGTAACAACAATTATGGTTTGCTGAAGTGCACCCTACCTGATTTGAGAGGCAGCACGTCCCCACAAACGAACCAAAAAGGTAGATCTCGTAACTTCAGAAATGAGTCTTGTTGCTGTCGTCTATTAAGACTGTTATTGTTGACCCCGTCAGAGAAGCGCCGCCCCACGATACCTGCCGTAGCTGCCTGCCGGCTTGAACCGCTGCAGTCCTCTCAAGATCACAAGTTCACACCTGGGGGCGCAATACTTCACGACTTGTAGCCATCTCACGCTTCGGCATCTCAACTGACAATTGTGAGACCGAACCAGCAGCACTTAAAACACTGGAAAGAATTCTACTGGACGAGCATTGCTCAATGAAGCTTCACTTATTCCAGTTTTGAACTTGCATTTGTTAATGACTTGACTTCAACTACGGTTTCTTCGATGCATTTTCATCAGATTCCTCTCTGAGCTGCGCATTAGATTCAATTAGTTGTTTCCCACTGATTTCACAGCCAGTCGCAGGAGCTCATTTAACTTTGTAGTCAAACATCATTTTTGAGTGTTTGTCTTACTTTGAAGACAGATTGCACTTTGCGAATCTGTAACCCTGCAATGTTAGATTGCATATCAGGAACCGAGCGAGGTGGCGCAGTGGTTAGACACTGGACTCGCATTCGGGAGGACGACGGTTCACTCCCGCGTCCGGCCATCCTGATTTAGGTTTTCCGTGATTTCCCTAAATCGCTCTAGGCAAATGCCGGGATGGTTCCTTTCAAAGGGCACGGCCGACTTCCTTCCCCGTCCTTCCCTAATCCGATGAGACCGATGACCTCGCTGTCCGGTCTCCTTCCCCGAAACAACCAACCAACCATATCAGGAACCATTAATTCTACTTTAGGTTCAGATTGCGTATTAAGTCTCCCGACCCTTACTCCAAGCACATTTCAGTACTTTGAAAGTATGTAGAAAATGAATAAATTATATTTTATATCCATTTAAAACCATTCTCCCCATTCATTACTTACAAACCACCCTCCACAACTCCGTTGATAAAGGTTTTTTCTTGAGGCATCCATATAAGTTCCATCGACAATAATATCATCTATGTACTCGGAACAAGATTTTTTTCTGTGCTACAGATAACAATTTCATTGATAACTGCTACGAGTAATCTGTAAAAATTTTTATTTGGCATAATTAATTGTAACATAGGGTCATAATGCATGAATACCTTTACTGAATACAGCAGCTTACAATTGTGCACTCCACAAAGCTACTAAAGATATCAGCACAGACAGCGTAGTATCACTAAGGGACCTAATAATAATTACGAGTGGCTCAAGGGCCTGGTGCAGTTATTTCAATTGGACGCCATTTCGGCGATTTGAATGTCCCTAACCCACTCCAGTATTGCTACCTAAGGAAGAGGACCCACAATTTACGTACAACCAGAACACATGTCGTGCCTGGCGAATCTAGATTAAAGACAGAGTGGCTGTTTAACCACATTAATGTAATTTACTGTGGATGGCAGTTTCAGCTGAATCGTCTGTATGTGAGCTGTTCCGTTGGTTCTGCTGAGCTTGCTTGGCTTTCCCACTTCTCCTGGGCCCTCTAATTGTCGGTGCATCTGTCTTTTGATCTGGGGAGCAAGATGACCAGCAGAGCACTTAATTTTGACAGCCTCAGTGGCATTTCAGTATTCAGATCTTGTGATTTCCCACTCTGTGTTTTATGTTTCATTTACCTACACGTATAGTAAGTGTTTACATATCCCAGTAACCAGTTTATTATGTATCAATGCTACATTTCTGTGCCCTTTTGCCACTACTTCTCTCGTGTCCTAGAATATGTCTGCGTGTGATAATGGTAAACGGTTGACAATCATGGGTTCTTCGCATGGTAGTGGCACTTTAGCTAACTTTTGTGTGAGTTATCCTGGGTTGAAGAGACGTTAGTGGCTGCTGGTCAGCAGCTACTGTGTAGGCTGGTACAGGTGGCTGGGGTGTATCTTCCCTGACTGTTTCCAGTGCTACCTGTGGACGCAGTTCGCCACCGTGCTGTGGCACTGTACTCTGGGACTTCAGTAAGTGAGAGTGTCCTTTCAAGTCCTCTCTAGCAGGGTTAAGCTTTTTTTTTTTTTTTTTTTTTTTTTGGTCATCAGTCTACTGACTGGTTTGATGCGGCCCGCCACGAATTCCTTTCCTGTGCTAACCTCTTCATCTCAGAGTAGCACTTGCAACCTACGTCCTCAATTATTTGCTTGACGTGTTCCAATCTCTGTCTTCTCTACAGTTTTTACCCTCTACAGCTCCCTCTAGTACCATGGAAGTCATTCCCTCATGTCTTAGCAGATGTCCTATCATCCTGTCCCTTCTCCTTATCAGTGTTTTCCACATATTCCTTTTCTCTCCGATTCTGCGTAGAACCTCCTCATTCCTTACCTTATCAGTCCACCTAATTTTCAACATTCGTCTATAGCACCACATCTCAAATGCTTCGATTCTCTTCTATTCCGGTTTTCCCACACTCCATGTTTCACTACCATACAATGCTGTACTCCAGACGTACATCCTCAGAAATTTCTTCCTCAAATTAAGGCCGGTATTTGATATTAGTAGACTTCTCTTGGCCAGAAATGCCTTTTTTGCCATAGCGAGACTGCTTTTGATGTCCTCCTTGCTCCGTCCGTCATTGGTTATTTTACTGCCTCGGTAGCAGAATTCCTTAACTTCATTGACTTCGTGACCATCAATCCTGATGTTAAGTTTCTCGCTGTTCTCATTGCTACTACTTCTCATTACCTTCGTATTTCTCCGATTTATTCTCAAACCATACTGTATACTCATTAGACTGTTCATTCCGTTCAGCAGATCACTCAGGATAGCAATGTCATCAGCGAATCGTATCATTGATATCCTTTCACCTTGTATTTTAATTGCACTCCTGAATCTTTCTTTTATTTCCATCATTGCTTCCTCGATGTACAGATTGAAGAGTAGGGGCGAAAGGCTACAGCCTTGTCTTACACCCTTCTTAATACGAGCACTTCGTTCTTGATCGTCCACTCTTATTATTCCCTCTTGGTTGTTGTACATATTGTATATGACCCGTCTCTCCCTATAGCTTACCCCTACTTTTTTCAGAATCTCGAACAGCTTGCACCATTTTATATTGTCGAACCCTTTTTCCAGGTCGACAAATCCTATGAAAGTGTCTTGATTTTTCTTTAGCCTTGCTTCCATTATTAGCTGTAACGTCAGAATTGCCTCTCTCGTCCCTTTACTCTTCCTAAAGCCAAACTGATCGTCACCTAGCGCATTCTCAATTTTATTTTCCATTCTTCTGTATGTTATTCTTGTAAGCAGCTTCGATGCATGAGCTGTTAAGCTGGTTGTGCGATAATTCTCGCACTTGTCGTCATCGGAATTGTGTGGATGATGCTTTTCCGAAAGTCAGATGGTATATCGCCAGACTCATATATTCTACAGACCAACGTGAATAGTCGTTTTGTTGCCACTTCCCACAATGATTTTAGAAATTCTGATGGAATGTTATCTATCCCTTCTGCCTTATTTGACCGTAAGTCCTCCAAAGCTCTTTTAAATTCCGATTCTAATACTGGATTCCCTATCTCTTCTAAATCGACTCCTGTTTCTTCTTCACCCTCATAGAGGCTTTCAATATATTCTTTCCACCTATCTGCTCTCTCCTCTGCATTTAACAGTGGAATTCCCGTTGCACTCTTAATGTTACCACCGTTGCTTTTAATGTCACCAAAGGTTGTTTTGACTTTCCTGTATGCTGAGTCTGTCCTTCCGACAATCATATCTTTTTCGATGTCTTCACATTTTTCCTGCAGCCATTTCGTCTTAGCTTCCCTGCACTTCCTATTTATTTCATTCCTCAGCGACTTGTATTTCTGTATTCCTGATAAGTTAGGAAGCTCGAATGTGTAGGACTTGGTTAGCATGAGGGTATAATGTGTTTCTTTCAGGAGTAACCATTGCAAACATACTGAGTAGTTCACTTGCGTTAGAGAGTCGTATCACACTTACTAATATTCCGTTTCCTTAGCTTGATCCTTTCTTCCATCGCAACTTGGCGATAGCAGAGGATTTGATCCAACCTATGTCTACATTCATTTAGTCTGTGTCTCTTATTTGAATGTGTTGCGTGTTTCCTATATTTTTGCGCTAGAATTCTTTTTCTGTTGTTCTGTTTTATTTCATCACACGAGTTTCGCGTTTCTTGTAACGTGCGAGGTTGTGTGATCGTACCCATGTGTTTCATATGTGTTATATTGAATCTTCAGCTCTGGTAATCCGTCTTCTTCTGCTGTAGCGTTTTAAATAATATCCCATGGTGTGAGATTTTATTTAATACGAATATCTTTCACGAGTTGTTTGGCACCGTGTTTCGTATCTGAGTTAGACCATGCGCATTCTCGACACGTGCTGCCTCTCATCCCAATATAATCACTCATTCAAGTTCATTGTTCAATTTAAATTTTATATAGTCTGGCAAATTACTTTTGTTCCAAATATCTCCATATTTGTCGTATTTCCAAAGCTGGAAATTTCTGTGGAAGTTACTGATCACATGGTTAATCGGTAAAACTAGTATTTTTCTATGCCCCAGTTCATATGTAGAAATATTCTTAAAGATTCTACTGTTCTCTCTGTGTGAATTGTTGGTATGAAAGTGCGTGTGCTTTGATGAATCCTTCCACTTCCCAAGTGTTGAAGTATAAATTATGAAGATTGTACTGTTTTGCGTAATCCATATCAGGCACTAGCATTCCTATCTGATTATCCTCTTCATTCAATATTTTTTGTATTTTTTTTAATAATTTAACCAGAAAATAAATGTTCAGTTATTTCTTAATAGCTATCCTAATATTATTTCATGCAGTCCAAGCCAACTTCCTAGTCTGGGTTTCTTCAACGTCATTGGCTTATCTGTCTCCCCTTGTAGCAACTGTCTGGCTATTAATATGATATCCTACGTAGCTTCTTAATACAATGATCTCTATCTTGATTTGGATCAAATGCTTAGAGAGAGGTAAATTTCCAATAGTACATCTTAGTTTTAATTGAGTTAATTATTTACCAGCCTGTAATTTAGGTGTCTGAGACTTACTCAGAACAAATGACCACGAGGCTCTCTTTCATCTTGACCACTGACAAGGGGAAGGCCTCAGAGACGGCCAGCTGATACGGCTCAGATTTGGTAGGTCGCTTGTGTACAATCTTAAACGAAGGAATCTAAGATATTTTGGGTCAACACCTCCACGTTTTTGAGAAAATCACCCCTAAAGGTTATGACGAGCGATCGGCTCAAAATTGGCGGAATCGATAGATAATTGTAAATAAAGCATTTTTCATCATCAGGTATGGGGTCCGAAAACGCATACTTTTCCAGAAGTCGAGATAAGAAACTTTTACAACTGCCGCTTCTCTACCCAGATGGTTAACGCCTATCGCCGACAGCGCAAAGGCCAAGGCAACTGGCTGCGAATCTCGGAGAAAGGTACTTTAATCAATTACACAACAAAACTAAACAAACAAAAAACAAATAAAAATAAAAACAATAAAAATAAAGTTCAGAAAAAGGATGATTTTGTTTTGTTTGTAAGGTTAGCCCTAACCTTGATTACCCATATTTCCCCTGATGTATAGGCAGCTCTCTGAGGTAGGTTTAGTCAGCAGCCAACGCCTGAAGTGGACCAGATTTTTTTGTTATAGGATGAAAAGTGACGGTGGCACTTAGATTTTATTAAGGGGCTTTCTAAAAATAAAAAAAAAATAAAAGAAAGTGGTAAAAAAAAGGTAGCGTGCCTGACTGTCAGCTGTACGCTGCCTACGTGTCTGAGGCCTTCCCCTTGTGAGTAGGATGAGTTAGATGAAGACTGAGTGGCAGTCATTTATAATGGCGACACTGTTGCATAGGACCTTCGCTACCCTTCGAATTTTCTGTTTAAGCAGTAAGTTTATTAGGATGTTCTAACATAGATTCTTTTCTATAGATCTAAGACAGTTTCAGGTACTTTCTTTGTTTTCGCAACGTTATGATCTGTCCGTTCGTTCATTGACGTCTCTGTTCACTATAATAAGTTTAGTGTCTGTGTTTTGCGACCGCACCGCAAAACCGTGCGATTAGTAGACGAAAGGACGTGCCTCTCCAATGGGAACCGAAAACAGGGTCATAGGTCAACCGATTCCTCCACAGGAAAACACGTCTGATATATTCAATACGACACTCGTGACGGCATGTGCGTCACATGACAGGAATATGTTGTCGACCCACCTAACTTCTATACTTGGCGAATGGGTAAAAAGATTCTTCTACCTTGCCCGATTTAGTTTTTCTTGTGGATGTGATAATCACTCCCAAAAAGTGATGAAAACATAAGAGTTTGTCACATAAACTGCAACAAATGAATGCAACAGTTTCACAGTCGGCGCCGTTACCTCGCACCGGACGGACAGATAATAATTGTCTGAAAATAAAAAATTAAACCTTTCACTCGAGGGAAGACTTGAACCAAGGACCTCTCGTTACGCAGCTGCTCACGCTAACCACGGGACCACGACGCTCCTGCGCTCAGCTTATCCCCAATATTGCTTATCTTGCACATGGATTACTCAGTTTGTATATTTCGCTTATTTTTTTCATAGTTCCACACAACTTCTTACTGTTTTCTCGATTGATCTGTGTTCAGTTTTTCAAGGCCTATCCACTGTGCCTACTCATAACTAAATCTGAGGGGGGTGCGATGAGGAGGTTCCCTGGTTAGTATTTCATTCACATGTTTGATGGCGGGATGGATATGCACATGAGAAGGAAGAAATTAGAGCCTATGGAATCTGCAGCTATCATGCCAAGAGAGGAGGTTTGACATGCGGAAATCGATGTTATAGAAACGAATCTCGTCACCTTCAGTGATGAAAATGTTGAAAACATGATAGTATGTGATTCTGGTGCTAGGCGAACAAAGAAGTCAACGATTGAGCCGGATCTTACTGGTGCTCTGGAGATGTTAAATTTGGAGTACGCCTAGCGTGCTCCACTAACAGTTTCTCAAGTTTCGAGCGAAGTACACAACCCCTCCATCCTCCTGTGACGTCATGGGAGCTCTTATCCGGATCTGGTTGCAGTGGGTGCACCCTGCAGTGCAGACAACCTTGTGTGATTGTCAGTCCAGGGATGCCAGACAGTACCATGCCCACTGGCGTACTTGTACTGAACGTACGATGAACAGCTATCAAACATTGTGGACACTGCATTGGCACGACTGACCCATTGTTGCACTGTCATGAGATGAGCATGTTCGTCTACAATGTTTCTTGCGTCATGGTGCTGTCTAAGGTGGAGTTTGGTGGAAGAAGACGAAGACTGATATATACAAGAAGTGTACCATCCACAATGTCTGTCACTATCCCACTCAGTGATGACAGCATGCCAAAACGAGATGTTGTCAGGATGAGGCACTGCAATCGCATCAGCCCATCTGACTGCTGCAGCATGACATTTGTCATGCTGTTATAACTGATGATGTGAATGTCCCTGCAGTCCAGTGGGATGCAACAGAGAAGTATTTGGTGCCATCCTAATGCAGGTGCTAGTCTGAGATGGGAGCATACTGCACCTGATGTTGACTCCCATCCACTGAACTAGCATGTGCCAGAGTGTCCAGCAGTGGTGCTGAGTGTGCAAGATGATGGGTGTCAATACAAGCCATGTCGAAGTTCTTCGATGAAGGTCACCTGTGTCACTGACAACTGCAACATTGAGTCTTACATTACTCTCCAAGTTTCCTTTACGGAAGTCCACCAATATGTCTGAATGGCATCACTTTTTGTACATGTGACAAGTGTAATGAATAGTGCAATGAAAAATTTTTTTTTTTTTTACAGAAGGTCTGATATTTATTATCCATGATTGTTTCTTATTAGTTTTTGTCGCGTGTTTCACGCCTAATGTTGTTTTGTCTGTGTGATAAACTTCGCACCATTTGACTAACTAATCAGTATATTTGTACTATTTCGTAAATGATGTATGTTGTTTTATTGCACTGAATTTCAACTATCTAGTTAAATTGTATTGAGTGTTCTTAGGTCCTTTAACTGATGATATAATTAAACACATTTTTCTAAATGATTTGACGCCATGGAGTGATCCAAATAATTATTCTCAAAAATGTTTCTTTCTGTCATTCCCAATTCTTTGAAGTCGTTTCTTTCTAGTTCTTTTCTTATTTTTGTAATCCTTGCTACTGTCGTTTCCATCTTCCAGAAATACAGGAATATTTGTTTCGACAGTCTTCTCATTCATTCGACAGAGGTGTCCAAATAAGACTAACTTTCACTTAGCCATTACTTCTCACATATTCACTACGTTTCTATAAATTCCTCATTACTTCTCATTTTCCAATCATTTGCAATCTGTATTCTGTCATTACTTCTTTTAATAACTCGTCTGTCAAGTACATCCATTCTGACCATCTTATAGTCCATCGCTAGGACACATCCATATAACAGGCATTCCAGTCATACATTGTGGTATTGTGTTTAAGTTACATTTTAACAGATATGCATTTCTTGTTTACATATTCTTTGTTAAATTATATGCTCTCTCCCTTTTGTTAACGCTTACATCTGTCGTAATTTTCTCTAGTTCATTCTGTTGTATAGTTTCTCCAGCCTATTTAAATTTGCATGCTTGCTCTATGTTACCTAGTTGTCTTTATATAAATTTTCGTTCATTTTTATATTTGTTACGTGTTTTGTTTTTTCAGCTGAAATTTTGAGATCACTTCTATTTACTGCTTTTTCCAGAAGATGTGTTTGAATATATGTCAGATTTACTGAAAGTCTGCAAAAGTCAGTCAGTTTACATTAATTCCGTTTGCGTCCCTTCTCAGAATTATTGATAAATTCTCGTGACTTATAGCTTCAAATTTCAGAAGTTAACAATATTTTCTAGACTAAGGGCGAAAAATCTAGCTTTAGATATAGTTTTAGAGTTTCATAATTTATCTTTGTTAATTATGCTTTAACACCAAATTCTCTAGTGTTTTTATCTACCATTTCTGTTTACCAAATCAAATATTTTCTTGAAATCAATAAATCACTCTATTAGAGGTTTCCAGGATAATATTCTGTTGCGACTTACTGATTTGAAGTTAAAAATCTATGTGCAGGATCGTTCCTTTCGAAAACCACTCTTGTTATTCTCCCAGTTTTGTCTAAGGTGTCTACAACTCCATCAAGGAGAAATTTTGATAATATTTTGTATGCTACCAGCACAAGTGACATTCCGTGGAATTATTGACATTTTGTTTGTCTCCTTTTTGCATAGAATGTGATTTAATGCTAATTTCCACCCTTGTGGTATCTTTTAAGTTTTCTAAATGTTCTCAGAAAGCAGTTTTGGGTCCTTTGTAGTCTTTAGTTCTCACCATTTCAATAATTCTGCTGTAATGGAATCGCCACCACTTATTTTGTTGTTTATGAGAATTTTGATGACATCATGAATTTCTATCATTCTTCCTCCATATGTTATGGTATTGCAGGAAATACCTATTTGACTATTGGAACTAGACAGTTTAAGGGCCTGTCAAAACGTGTTGCTAAAATTTCACAGTTTTCTTCTATATTTAATCCTATTTTGTCATTTTCATTTTTGAAACTAATATTTGCTGCTTGATACCCTTAAGAGCATGTCTGAACATTTGGTAAAAATTTCTAGTACTTTTCTGGTGACATTTTCTTATATTTCCATCAGCTGAATGTTTCCAAAGTATCTTTTGAATTTCCGGATTATTCTTGACATTTCTTTTCTTTGTTGTGTCAATTGTTCTTTCTTCTTCTTTTCGTACAGCTCCAAATTCTCCATACGTTCCTTGTCCTAGTAATTGTTCACACTACTCATTCCACCATGTCTTCTTTTTATTCAAAAAATGGTTCAAATGGCTCTAAGCACTATGGGACTTAACATCTGAGGTCATCAGTCCCCTAGACATAGAACTACTTAAACCTAACTAACCTAAGGACATCACACACATACATGTGCGAGGCAGGATTCGAACCTGCGACCGTAGCAGCAGCGAGGTTCTGAACTGAAGCGCCTAGAACCGCTCGGCCACAACGGCCGTTATTTTTATTCTTGGCCAGTCCACAAGTTTTCTCTGCTTAGTAATTTGTACCTGGTGTTCATACCAGGTGCCATTTTTTGCTGTGTCAGTTTCTTCTCTAAATTTTTTGTATTTTCTACTGCAATATTAGCCGTAAAGTAGTTGTACATGAACACTTTCTTCATTTTTTTTTGTTTTGGATGGGAGAAATAATATTTTATTCTTAGAGAGATAATGATCTGAATCAAATCCCCCTGCTTCGTAACTTCCAGAATATTTCTTTTAGATATGGCTATGTGACACAGATGAAATTCTCCTAGGTTTGATCGGAGATATCCAAGTTTTGACTTTTCTTGGTAGTTTTTCAGAAACGTGTGGACGTCAGTACTGATGACTTTTGCATTTCTGTTTGTTCCTAAGTGTATCAGATATGTGCCTACAATATTCTGAAACCTATTTTCCTTCCTAATATGGGCCTTGACGTAGCTGAGAAGTGTTTTAACGTTGTTTTTAGATATACTGGAGAGTTCCGGTTCTAAAAGATACCAAAATTGATTTACTTTCAGCAATTTCTTACGCTGTCATCATTTACTCATAAACGATTGAATGTTCTGTGGGATTTTTTTGTTGTTCAGTACTTTCTTGAGGTAAATAATTCATTAAAAAAGTTGGTCTGTGTTTTGCTCCAACTTTGTTATGCATTCTGTATATTATGAACCCAATCAGGGTAGCATCCATCAAATTATGTTAAACTTTCTAACACAGTGACCATAGGTAAATTTTTCTGCTCTGTAAGAGGCCTATGTTGACTGTTTTATCCAAGAACACAGTTAAATGAAGAGTATATGTAACAAGTTAATTTATGGTGAAATTTGGTTATGGAATGCTTTGTGACTGTTTTGTTTCCTGTTTATATGCTCTTTCTTCTTTAACTATTTCTTTCGTATTTTCTAGTATACTTTAGTAGAAAAAATGATTAGAAATATCCTTCTGTGTCTGTTCATTTCTTTACCTGGAGAAAGCTCTAATTGTTGATGCATCTGTCATTTGATATGGGGAGAAAATGATCAGTAAAGTGCTCTATTTTGATAGTCCCAGCGACATTTGAGTAATCGAATCTTGTGATTTCTCACACAGGGGATTGTCTATAAAGTGAATGTATACCTCTATAACCATGTTTATCATGTACTCATGCTATATTCCTACTCCTTCTCATGTCTGGCACACAGAGTGTTTGAGTGCCTATGTATGATGCTTCCAAACGCTTTGGTTCACAGGTATGGGTTCTTTGGATGGCAGCGACAGTTTAGCCAACTTCTGTGTAGAGTACAGTTACGCTGGACCAAAGAGACATTTATGGTCACTGATCAGCAGCTATTGTGTAGGCTGCTACAGGTTGCTCAGGTGTATTTTCTCTGACTTTTTCTGTTGCTATCAGTGGACCAGTCCAGCAGCAAGGAGCAGCGCTATACTCTGTGGCTAAAGCACACGAGGTTGTCCTTTCAAGTCCTCTATAGTAGTGTTATGTTAGGAAGTTGGAATGTGTAAGATTTAGTTTAGTTTGCGGTTCTAATGCATTTCGTTCACGTGAAAACTTTGAAAATCATATCACTTAGTTCATTTCAGTTAGGAAATGGTATCACATTTATCAATAATCCATTTCTCTGGCTTGATCCTTTGTTCTTCCGTGACTTAGCGCTGGGAGAGTGTTTTAGCCTACCTACGTCTAAATTCAGTTACTTTGTGTCTCTTATTTGTGAATATGTTGTGTGTTTCCCATATGTTCATACTAGAATTCTTTTTCTGTTGTACGATCTTATTTCATTTTATGAATTTCGTATTTCTTGTAGTGTGCGAGATTGTGTCATCACACCCAAACGTTTCTTATGGTGTATACTGGCCTTCGGCTCTAGTAACCATCCTCTTTTGTGCAGCCAGTTTAAATGTAACTGGGCTTTCATTTAATATAAACATTTTTCATGAATTCTCCGATTTGCATTGTGTTTCTTATCTGTGTTAGCGCATGTGGGTCCTTGATATGTGGTGAGCTTTCAACCAAATATAATGATTTATACTAGTTCATTTTTCAATTTAATGTTATGTCATGTGTCAAATTACTTTTGTTCCAAATGTTTCTGTATTTATCGTATTTCCAAAGTTTAGAATTTCCATGTAGGTTGTTAAGTCACATAGTCGAACAGTGGATCTAAGTCTGATGTGTACAAATATCGTTATTGATTCTATTCTTCTCTCTGCGTGAACTGTTGGTATGACTGTATGTGTGCATGTACTTTGATGAATCTTTCTTCTTACATACCTTACATACTTCCTATATGTTGAAGTGTAATACATGAAGTGCATACTCTGTTGTATAATGATCATTATTTTCTTGCAATTACGATTTTAATTTGATATTTTTATGTTTTTTGAATAACCAGAAAATAAATGATCAGTTACATCTTAAATGTGATGATAATGTAATTTCATGCGATTCAACCCTGCTTTGTATCCTGGGTTTCCTCAAAGCCATCCACTTGTCAGCTTCCTCTATAGTACCTGTAATATTTTTAATATATTTTATGTGCCTAATACTATGATATTTACTGTGAGTTTGATCAAATACTGATCAAAGACGTAATTTCCCAACAGTTCTTTTCAATTGAATTAATTATTCACAATCTCTAAATTGACTGAGACTTACACAAGAGTAAACTTGTTCCAAGCTCTTTTTCTTCTTGACCAGTGAGTAGGACGTGTTAGGTAAAGACAGTAAGAATTATTGCCAATAATGCTGGAAATTTTTGATTTGATTAGCTATTGACGGAGAATAAATATTTTTCCTGTCAATAGCTCTTGATGGTCTCTAACATCACAATCTGGGGAGATTCAAAAAGCATTTTGTGCTGAGTTATGAAGTAACCAGTAAGATCCTAACTCCAATTCTTTAAAGTATCGATCTTCTATGGAAAAAAGCTTCAAACAGAAGATTATTTTACAAATGATTTAATGTATTAAATATCTGACGACTTGCTCTCTTTGAAGAAACACTAGTTTTTCACCCACCTCATCCTTTATGATGTCATTAGACCTGAAGTGTGTGTAGCACAGTGATATAATTTTGCAGATTTCTTCAGTAGTACGCGTGGATCCTGCCTGCAGAATGTGTTGAGAATAGAGAATAGAATAGTAAAGACGTAATACATTAAAACGTCATGCCTTATGTTTAAGTTTTTTTTAGAAAAGTTTATTTGACAGAAATTAGAGGATATTGTTGATACACTTTCTGTCTGTTTTCCCACATAACTGCCATCCCTTTCAGTCCATGAGCTGAACTGTGGCACGAGCTTCTCTGTGCCGTCCTCGAAGAACTCTCCTGGGAAGAGTGGGGGAGGGGGGGGGCTTCATAACATCCCAATTGAAAGTCCAACAGAGCCTCGGTGACCTAGGCTGTGTGAGGATGGGCGTTGTCGTGCAACAAGTACACACCTTTCTTAGAATCCCTTTCCTTTTGTGTTCTTTAGGGGGACTCACAATATCTTTGTGCATTGATGGTCTTCCTGTGAGGCAGAAATTCGAAGAAAATCGTGTCTTTTTGGTCCCACAACACTGAGGTCACCTTCTTTTTGCTCGAGATTGCGATTTTCAATTTTTCGGCAGATGGGGAATTTGTGTGACGCGACTGTGTTTTTGTCTCGGCATGTAATAAGCCACCCACGGTGAACCACCCACGTTTCATTTACGGTCATAATAGTGATAACAATATCCTCACCGTCCAATTCAGGTCTCTCAACAAACTCAAGGAGGCTATTTACCCGACTTCTCTTCGGCTGCTGTGTCATCTATTTGGGGACCCATCTTGTGCACAATATCCGATACTTCAGCATTTCTATGATTGTCTCCTATAAGAGAGTTCCGGAGAGATGTGGAAATATCGCAGAAATTTCATCCTCTGTCAATCGGTAGTCTTCACGAACAGTTTCCTTGATTTTTGCGCCATAATGGAAAGACTTCCACTTCTCTGTTCGTCATGAACACTTGTTCTCCCTATACCACTTAAACACACTCGATCTATTCACAAAACCTTCCACATAAACCGTTTTATTCGCGAAAAATTTCGGTAGGTGTTATTCCTTCCATGAGTAGTAAGTGGAGCACAGCAGACGGCCCGCAGATGGCGAGATTTCTTACCGACATCTTTAAGGCAACTGGACACTACGACGTGAGTTCATGTTGTTCCGTGTTCCTATGATACTCCCTCTGGTCAGAGGAATCCCCCCCCCCCCTGTCTCTCCCACTCAGTGTTGCCAAACCTCCAAAGACGAAAAGCCACAACCCGTTATGTTCACCGTACATTTACCTTCTGAACGTGCCTCGTATATCAAAATATTGAAAAACAAATTTGCTTCCATTACACACCATTAGATACACAACCTCCAGCTGGGACCGTGTACCGTGAACATGAACTGCGTTAACCATTTAGTAATATGGGCCACTATAGTTACTCAAGCAACTTTGATAACCTACATATACTCATCAGCGCTCCTCTACAACACATTCTACTTTATTTAAACGATATTCCTCGGACATCGAACCAAAGCACCCTATTTAATTATAAGACCTATGACGGAAATGATGCGGTCTAAATGCGCTCCTCATAATAGTGTTCCGTCAAATCTGTTCGGTCTAATTATGTCCGATTTTGTACCATGGCATTTCGAGTAGTTTCTTTGGTAATATTATTTCATTTTTCATATTTATCAGTACCCCTGATGTGCCTTTTAACGAAGTCCAAATTATGTGTTCCGAAACCTGACGTATCTGCATTCTAAGACCTTCAAATCCTTGTGGTGGGCCGTGACGAACACGAATGGACGTTAGGATAGTATGCAATGAGTGTATTTATTCAGCTATGCAGTAACAACAGCGTCTGGAAGTGTGTAAATCATCTTTTGGTGCTACCAATTTGAGCTAACGTTTCTCCACAAGTGCTAGACGACAGATAACCTTTTAGTCAAATTTCTATTTGCCGTAAGTAATGACTACAATGTAAAAATATCTAAATAAACCTGATGATGCTGTCATAACCATCGAAACGGGTAATCGACTTTAAAAAGTACTGGAGCAGTAAATCGATGTTTCTCTAGTGTGTCATTGTGTTCAAGTAAGTATTGTCTTTCCCAGCAATAACATGATTAACCTCTACCTCTCTCGCTAGTGCTGCCATTAAACAATTGCAGATGTGGATACTATATGCAATAAACAGTTGCAGCCCCACATATTGTCGAAGTTTCAAGCTTTCATTTATTTTGCGCCATTCGCTACTAGTTTCGGTCAATGACCATTATCAAGCTTAGCTGGATAATGGCCACTGACCGAAACTAGTAGCGAATTGTTCAAAATAAAAAAAAAAAACAGGTGAAGGTTTCACCAAGAATTTTAACCATTATTTGGCGGCTGAATATCACCACCTACGAACATACACAAATGAAGTTTAAAGTGACTGCGTGTATTTTGAAACAGGCAAAATTACTAGGAACGAGGGGATTCCTCGAGGGCCGAAATTATTGTTGGTATGCGTCATGATAATATAAAGCAGTTGCTGTTATAGACCGAATTGAGACAGATGCATATCCCATCAGATTGCAAGCAACATTATGTATGTATGAATTTATATAATGTTGTAATTATATATGTTTATGAATGGTGCTTCCAAAATCATGCTATCCAGCTGGTCGTAAAACTTTATGTTGCTTCGATTCAGCGTCATTATGTGTTCCATCGCAAAATTGAAACAATGGGTGTATATGAATACTCGAACAGGAAACGTAGCACAATGGAGAGAAAGAGGCTGAAGAAGAAGGTTGGTAGAAACCACTGAAGCATTGATAAATTGCGTTTCGTGCTACACGACTAGAGACCACTTTTCAGTATTTAGCTATTGAAGATTGAGAGGAAAACTTTCAAGGTGAGTTAGCTGCAGGTGTGATGTCAGAGGACAGTGACTTACCTCCGCCTGTGATCCTGTTCACTCTCCAGACCACGAACTTCCTTTTTCCAAAAGCTCAAGCAGTTGCTCCGTTTTATCTATCAGTAACACAACTTTTCATCGTATTTATGTGTACACAACTGACATATTTAGTTGAAATAACGCAAGACGCAATTTACTGTTCCAATTTCACTGATGTGCAGCTTCTGTTTAAGCCCAAAGTGTCATCAAAACGAATGGATTTCGTGCAATGGGATGTTCTTGTTGGTTTGACACTAGGATTTTTACAGCTCTACCCATAATTTGTCTGTCGCTGGTTTCGGTGTTCTCAGATGGGTTCCTAGCACCTGGCATATTTATTGCCCAGTGTTGTAAGATTATTGTCCAGGATTGATGTGGCAATTCGAATTGTACAATCACAGAGCCAACGTGTGTCAAATTTGAGTTGTTGGATGTCTCACATAACAGTGAGCTGTGTTTTTAGATGAGCCTTAAGTATAGAACGTGTTTTATTCTATTAAATATCACCTAAAAATTCATAGCGCCTAGAAATTATTTTTTAAAAAGCATCTGGTCGCTTTTAATAACAATAATGCGAGTAGGGAATTAAATGGCGCAGTTGGTTTTTCAAATGAAACTACTTGTTCTTCATATATCCAGTTACACACATCATTATTCACGTGATGGATGTAACAACAAGACTTTTCACAAAAAATTAAGAGCGCCGTGTTATCTGCAGCTGTTGTGATTTGTTTCATTTCGGACATAGGAAAATGTGATATTATAGTGTGTGTTACAAACATTTGTGGACAATGGAAAACTGATCCGATTCAAAAATGTGCTTCGATCTTCCATTTGGGAAGATGGGTAATAACAGAAAAATACAAACTCTATCATACAAAAGTATAAAGGTTGGGATGTGCTTAAATTTTTTATATTCTGTGTCCGACTTTTTTACTACCACAGCAAAGGGTCATTTTAAATTGCACCAGCAAGTAACACAACATGTATACATTGAGCATATTTTGTATTCAGCGTAATTTCTGTCACACTATGATACATATTTACAACAGATTAAATTTAAGACTTAATATTTCTGGTACAATACTTAGGCAGACTACATCAATGTGTTTGCAAAATTTTGTATACAACATCTGTAAGCGTAGCACAGCCGTCAAAATTAGCAGACAAATTTTCGTCGCGGTCGCATCGGGACCACAGCAAGCACATGGCTCCGAAGGAAAGTTTATTTATTACGTTGACACTGTCGACGGACGGCAGTCATCCGACCGAATTCTCCAACTCGCGGCGTATTCTTAAAGTATGGATGCACTGAACGTACAGTAGGACAAATATCTTTGGTAATGTTTACATCTTAATGGTAAAAGGCACGAACAATATACAGTACGTTGAAAATAAGAGTCTCGGTCTCCGTCGGCGCGTTGCAAAAGTTTTTTTTTTTTTTGTCCCCCACCGCACCTCACCACAGCACAACACAGCACTCGTTACACGCCGTCCATCTTGTGTTCCAGCACGATCCCAGACGTGAGAAGGCACACGGATATTCTAGTCGCAAACAGCCCGATTGGACGGCTTGTAGGATAATAGCGGCAGGTTGCTCCTTATCAGTAAGAAGCTGAAAGAAACAGGAAGAAATACTGTTTTTATCCTCGAAGAGAAGAACGATGTAATTTTGTTGAACGACTGATCTTGTCACAGACTAAAGGTAGTAAGTGATGTCCACCAGCTGCAGTAATTTTTGCATTGGAATCGCTTCCTATTCAATTCTATAACCTCAGTGTGATCTTCCAATCACTTTGTTTACACAAGGCAAAACGTGATCACAGTAGCATTACTAAGTGATAGGAACGAAGGGAGTCGTGTTATCCACTGTGGAAGGCACTACCTTATTTCAAGGAACTAATAAGCTCCAAGGAACATGTCAAGTGATGCTAGTGAGTGAAGATATCAATAAATACGCAGAATTGTTTTACTTAAAGTTTCATTCTTGCAGGTAATAGTTTTTTTCCTTCCAGAATCTGGATCATACTATCACGCTGCAGAGATGTTCCTCATATGAAAAAACAGATAACAGTAATGTTATTTGAAGATTATCATTGTTAGCCACAGTGGAAAACAAAATTCCAGCTCCTCTTTCTAGATTCATTGTTATTATAATATCTGGCGATGTAATGAACGCTCTTGGCCCACGATATCGAAATGTGTGGTCCTCATAGATAGTTTCCTTACTTTAAAATACTGTATTCTCTTTCCAAAGCCATATTTGACTCTCGCTATTCATAGAGAGCCATATGGATGACAGTGGTGTTACATCCTGATCAAGAGCATTGAGTGATGTCAGCCACAGTGGAAGGCACAGTTCGATTTCCGAAAGCATACACTGGAAACTGGAGGAGCTGAGGGCATCAGCCCATGATCTTGGGGAACTGGATGTACGGCTATCAGTCCCCTAGTGTCGATCTGGGTAAGCGGAAACGGAACACCAAAAGATCTGAGGGTATCAGTCCTTAGGAGTCAATCTGGAAGTACAGAACTGGGTTGTAACAGCTGGGGGTATGAGTGCTGGTGCGTCCACGTCCAGCCTGCAGAGCCTGTGGTTGGTGCCTCGGGCGTGGGCGTCCTGCGGCGTGCTGGTGAGAGGGCCGGCGGTCACGGCGAGTGCAGCGCCAGGTCGAGGCGCTGCGCAGACGCTTCCAGCGGGCCGAGGGGTGGTCGTCAGTAGGCGGTGGCGGCGCCGTGGTGGTGGTGATGGTGGTGGTGGTGCATCATGGGGTGGTGGCCCAGGTGGTGGCTCAGCTGGCTGACCGGCGAGTGGTCGTTGCTGGGCGGCGTCGGCATGCTCTGGCACACGTACCACTCGGACAGGTTGGTCGCGCCAGCCTGCCAAAACAAAAAGAAAAACCGCTCCTGTCACTACCGCTAATTGGTCTCTGGGCAACCACAGCTTAATTTATCCATAGTTTTCAAAATTTTGTGGTGAAATCTTCTTGTAGCTGCTGATCATCATTTATTGTGAGAACAAGGTTCAACCGGTTTCGCGGTAATGAATTGCATCTTCACGTTCATTTGGCTGGAATACATTATTGTACTAAGGTAATGCGATCTCACAACGTTCTAAAAGTCACATATCCTGGCAGCATAAGATGCAATGGATATTGAAAGAACCATCAGTAACCTTAGATAATTACGGGTCATCACTAAGGGATATACTAATTTGGGCCAATGTTGAAATCCTCATGATACTAAGTCAGTTTTCTCCATGACTTACTAACGGCTGCGTCTGCACGCGAAGTCATCATTTCCTCATCGCAGCCGACATAGCTGCTTCTCTAAGTAACATCAGGAATTGAACACTGGCCCAAATTAGTGCGACTCGTAATTATCTAAGATTGTTGATGCATCTTTCAACATCCGCTATCAAGATATGTGCCTTATAGAGCGTTGGGAGATCGTTCTCGTTTTATAGCTTATGTAATCCAGCGAAATTAACCTCAAGATGAAAATCATTATCGCGAAATCAGTTGAACCTCGACGTCACAACACATGAGGTTTGGCAGCTACAAGCGGACTCTACATTTTTTTTTTTTAGAAGATTTTACCACAAAAAATTTTTAAAAGACTTTTTAACTAAAAAGTACTGTAAAAGCGACCACGATGCATCTACGAGATCAGACTAACAATATCAAATGGTGAAGATGATGATTATGGGTTCAAAGGTACTAAACTACTTCGATATCAGTCCCTCGATTCAAAGAAAAATGACTTAAAAGGATATGAAATGATGAAAGGAGAATTTTCAGCTCCAGGGTCTGTAACCATGTCATTGTTATTGAATGTTGATGACAGTAGCTTTAGTGAGATATAAGTGAGATGAAATCCGCACACCTAGAAACTGTAGTAGGTATCTGAAGGAAAAACCAAGGAGGGTCACCATACTCTGTACAACGAAAATGGGGCGAGAAATACGATGGGGTGAGAAAATGCGGTCTGTTAGGACTACAGGGTCAATTAGGTTAGACAGCTAGACAAAGAAAATACACACATAAAAATTCCAAAACGTACGACAGTGCAGAGGGAGAAAGTAGCATGCGGACACTACAGGCACATTCCCCAATGAGTGGAAACCCCCGCAACTAACCCTGACACCGAACGGCGAGACCCATTACATTTTTTTATAATTTTTTTGTTGTTGATAAAATCCGCTTTCCCTCGGGAAACTTCTAACCTGTCGTCCGAAAGTATCTGAGATAGTTAGGTAAACAGATTAACTGCTCGTCTCAGATCATGCAACAGAGCACATTCTACGAGAATATGGGCCGCAGCTCCATTGAGGGGAATCCCCTCGACGCAAAAGGAACTCGTGGACAGGCATGGTGTGACCTACACGCAGTCTCGGCAAAGTACGATGGCAAGGACGGCCAAAGGATAGAAAGGATTTCTAAAAACATAAGGAGCATACTGTAACCGGCTGTGTTCGGCTTCTTGGAGACGATTTTCAGCCATTCATGGACTTCATGTTCACAAACAACGATGCAACTTTTATGGATGACAATGTACCATGTCACCGGGCCACAGCTGATCGCTGTTGGTTTGCAGAACATTTTGGTCAGTTAGAGCGAATGATTTGGCCACCCAGGTAGCTCGAAATGAATCCTCTCGAACATTCATGCGACGAAATCGAGAGGTCAGTTCACGCACAAAATCCTGCACCGGCAACACTTCCGCAATTATGGACGGCTATAGAGACAGCATGGCTCAATATTTCTGCAGGTGGCTTGCAATGACTTGTCTAGTTCATACCACGGTGATCTGCTGCACTGCGCCGGGCAAAAGGTGGTCCGACACGATGTTAGGAGGTACACCATGACTACTGTCACCTGAGTCTATTACACGTACGTGGAGAGCGCACATCTGTAGTGATAGTTACATACTCCTGTAGTCAGCTGATAGCTGGACCTCAAGGTTCTATTGATGGGGGTGTACTTGTCTTTGTTGTTAAGTCTATAAGATTAGTTACATAGACTGCGACTTACACAAGATAAACAGGTACACCAGAACAGCAAACTTATAAAACGCCACAGCAGTGGAAGGTACTGAAAACGAACTCCATCTTTGCGCAGTGAAGTCTGGAAACTAGATAACTCATGTAACAGAAATATCTATTCTGTTCCTTCGACACAATGGTCAAAAACTGTTTTTCTCCTTGAAGTACTCGAATGAAGAGGAAGCACAAGAACCACCAGAAGAATCAACAAACATACCTCAGACATCTTTACTACTAGACATGGCCAAATTAGCTACAGAAAAACCGGAATGATCGTCCAGTGTACCTGTGTTAAGTTATGCCCCATTACAAATGAATTTTCCAGTAACTTATTTTAGTATTTTACGAATACGAATGTATTATACAGTATACAAAAAAATGGCTCTGAGCACTATGGGACTTAACATCTGAGGTCATCAGTCCCCTACAACTTAGAACTACTTAAACCTAACTAACCTAAGAACATTACACACATCCATGCCCGAGGCAGGATTCGAACCTGCGACCGTAGCAGTCGTGCGGTTCCAAACTGAAGCGCCTAGAACCTCTCAGCCACAGTGGCTGGCTATTATATAGTATACAAGTCGTGTTAAAATCAAAAGAAAACTATCTTCAACTCGGAGGTTGGTTGGAACACAACAGTGATTTTCTAGTCATGGTCATCTCCAAAATGAGTCTCCATTTTATACCATCCCTACTTCGGCCATCATCACTAATATGGCAACCCAAATAGCAAAATTCATTTACTAGTTTTACCTTCTCGTTTCCCAATATAGTTACCCAACATCACCTTATTTAACTGGACTACATTCCTGCACCCTTGCTTTGCTTTTGTTGGTGTTCATCTTTTATGACGCTTGCAAGACGCTGTGCATTCGTCTCAGCTGCTCTTCCCAGTCCTCAAATCCTTGCTGCCTCTGACAGAATTACAGAGTCATCGGCAAAACTCAAACTTTTTGTTTTAATGCCTATAGCAATGTTTTTTTTTTCTTTTTTCTTTTCTTTTCTCTATCGGTGTACCGATGAACAACACTGGAGATAGGCTACAACCCTGTCAACCATTGCTTCCCTTTCATGCCTCTCGACTTTCTAACTGAAGTCTAGTTTCTGTATAAGTCGTATATAGCTTTTGGCTCCGTGTATTTAACCATGCTACCTTCGGAATATCAAAGAGCGTATTCCAGTCAACATTGTCAAAAGCTTTCTCTAACTCTATAATTGCAATAAACAGAGGGTTGGCAATACATTGCAGCTTCATGCCCTCGCAGTACCAACACAGCAAGGTCATGTTGGTTGAGGTCTTACTACAGTAAGCAGATTCAAATGTATTTAGGTTGCAGCAATTACTCGGAGATGAAGAGGCTTGTACAGATTAGGCTAGGGTGTAGAGCTGCATCAAAGCAGTCTTCAGAATGACAACAACAACTTTAAGTTTGTGAACTCGTACAGGTAGCTCCACTTCGGCCCATTGCGCTGCAGAGATACCCGCGCCTAGCCCACACCGGCGGCTCGCATACTACACAGTGTACGGCGACTTACGTGCTGCTGCTGGGGCGGCTGCGGCGGCGGCGGCTGGGGGTGGTCCGGCGAGGGTGGACCCGCCCCCGCGGACGCGGCCGAGCCGGACGAATTGGAGTCGTCGCCGTCGGCGGCAGCGTCGTCGTCGCTGTCGTAGGCGGGGTGGCCCGGCGGCGGACTCTTGCAGCCGTGCACCTTCATGTGCTTCCGCAGCGACGACGGGTGAGTGTAGCTCTTGTCGCAGCCCGCCACGCGGCAGTTGTACGGCTTGTCCGACGTGTGCACGTGCGAGTGCTTCTTGCGGTCCGAGCTGTTGGCGAAGCGCCGGTCGCAGCCTTCGAACTCGCACTTGAACGGCTTCTCGCCTGAAACAAAAGCACCGACAACACGCTCAGCCCACCTGCTGCCAACCGACGAGATACGCAAGATGCCGCCAAGCTTCAAATGGCTCTGAGCACTATGGGACTTAACTTCTGAGGTCATCAGTCCCCTAGAACTTAGAACTACTTAAACCTAGCTAACCTAAGGACATCACACACATCCGTGCCCGAGGCAGGATTCGAACCTGCGACCGTAGCGGTCGCGCAGTTCCAGACTGAAGCGCCTAGAACCGCTCGGCCACACCGGCCGGCTGTCGCCAAGGCCAAGATGGCAGTTACATCAAACACACTCGAGACACAAGACCACAGTAGCAGAATCAAAGTCGAGTGATCGGTCCAGCCCCGTACGTTACAGACTTTACTAGGCTGAATATTATTCAGGTGCAGCAGCCTCGGGAAATCATCTCTGGGCATAAAAGGAAGAACAAAATCGACGTATAAACATATTTCCGGGAAAATACACGGAGTCTGCAATGAAACAGTTAGTACTGGTATATCATACAGTATTAATTAATTCCATGTCACAAACAATGTTCAAATTTTCCGACACGGAATGCAATGCAAGCATTCACACGATGCACGATGGATTGCCTTAAAATTTAGAATGTTTCAGGCTGCAGTTTTCATGACGGTAACCCGTTTCCAGTCTATGCGACGCTCTTCCATATATCCACATACGTCAAAACCGAAACCTCCTCGTCCTCTCAGCCGGATGGAGTAGATGTCGTTGAAGAGTTGAAGAACAATGGTAGTACATAACTGACTGCCGTTCATGCACCTGTTTTTACACATAGGTGTTCAAACTTTTAAAATATAAAACTGAACGAAGACTCCAACAGTCCGCAATACCTGCATTTATTGAAGTCGATTAGAGATTCACACAACCGGTTTCGCTACTTTTGACTTGCATTATTCTAGTGTGTATAATGCAATGGCATATGGTACAGCGAGCTATACACAACGCCGGATAGTAGCAGCTGGCGTAGTCAAGCAAATTGTCAGCCTTTTTCAAATGGTAAAAACCCTCATAAGTGATGAATGCGTCTGTGATAGAATCAAGATGGACTGTCATCACTTAACCGATGAAAGAACGCTCCAGTGGGCCTTTCTCAAGCAACAGACGGTGGCCTTCGTAAATGTTATCCAGGAAAAAGTTGTTTACGAACGACATCTTCTGTTGCTTGACATAGGCCCCCTTAAACATCTTTTCATCGGTTATGTGATGACAGTTCATCGTGATTCTAACACAGAATGGACATTCATCAGCGATGATAGTTTTACCAACTGAAGAAGGCTGAGACGTTCGCCTGGCATGCTGTAATAGCTCCCTATACCATATGACACAGCAATACACATTCCAGAAGGGGCAACTTATAACCTGAGAAAACGGTTGTGTGACAGTCTCTTCACTTGTCGCCGGTCCCGTTCTTGCGGGATCTTTCTTGGCCGCAGCGATATCGAAGATCTGTTGTTTCACCGGATCCGTGATATTCACGGTACACTCGTGAAATGGTCGTACGGGAAAATCCCCACTTCATCGCTACCTCGGAGATGCTGTGTCCCATCGCTCGTGCGCTGACTATAACACCACGTTCACACTTACTTACATCTTGATAACTTGCCATTGTAGCAGCAGTAACCGATGTAACAACTGCTCCAGACACTTGTTCCCTTATATAGGCGTTGCAGACCGCAGCGCCGTATGATGCCTGTTTACATATCTCTGTATTTGAATAAGCACGCCTGTACCAGTTTCTTTGACGCTGCAGTGTAAATAAATTTCCTGAACCAAGGAGACAAGGTTGGTTGGTTGGTTTGGGGAAGGAGACCAGACAGCGTGGTCATCGGTCTCATGGGATTAGGGAAGGATGGGGAAGGAAGTCGGCCGTGCCCTTTCAGAGGAACCATCCCGGCATTTTCCTGGAGCGATTTAGGGAAATCACGGAAAACCGAAATCAGGATGGCCGGACGCGGGATTGAACCGTCGTCCTTCCGAATGCGAGTCCAGTGTGCTAACCACTGCGCCACCTCGCTCGGTAAGGAAGGAAGGAAAGAGAGAGACAGAGAGGTAGAGAAGAGCGTTCCACTCTCGAGCGATGGGGGGAAAAAATATTGGTGCGAGGTTCTGTTGCGTTTTATTATACCGTATGGATCATTATTCCCTATGTAAGTGAAAAATTCCTTCGACATTCAGAAGAGAAAGTAATTGATTGAAATTTCGTGACAAGATTGTGACGCACCGACCTTAGATAGTGAGCGCAAGTCTGAAGACTGCCCTACCAGACCACATAGACGTGATGATTTGCTTGCAGCAGACGGCTGTGCTGCCTGCCAAGTATCGAAGTTAAGGCTGTAGCCGTGATTTTTTGACGCAGGAAATTGAGACTAAAGATTTGAGAGAGGACTGAAAGCGAAATGTAAGAGACCAACCACAGTGGGGGAGGCAGCATCAGGGCGGAGGTTGGGTGAGGTTGCAAGTCAGCGGGCCACGGCCCTGGCGGGCCCATTACGATCCCATCATCTGATAGACGCCGCGCCACGCAGCCTTGTTAGCCGGCAAGTTAACGGGCATTAGCCGCCGCTAAACGGACTGGCCGGCCCTGAATAATGCACGCCCCCATTGCGCATAAATCTTATTAATTATCTCTTAATTTCATTTTCATGCCTCCGAGCCTACGTGATCCGCTCACGCGGCGTGAATGATGTTCCGTTTATCACGTGTCCGTAACAGGAGGGAAGAAAGGAATCTCGCGAGTCTAACAGGTGTTTCTGACTGTTTTTCTAACGGCATGCTGTACAAATTTCCGACTCAGTTGCGCAACATGCAAGCAGAAATTACTATCTGACTAGATATTTACAATCAATTGCGTTTCGCGTCGGATAGAGTGGATTCTTAAAGAACGTTCTGAAAAAAATGTCGTTCGCAGACAATGCTTTTGATAAGGAAAAAGTGTAAAAATGGCCGATGTTCTGAAGAAAGTAAGAATTTCCGCAGACAGCGAAAAGCAGTTTGGAAATGTTACAAAAATGCGACAAAATATGCCGTTAGAAGATTGACAGCAGTCGAAGTCCCCATTCATAAATGAGACCGACAAGGATGTGCATAGGCGCTAACTATTTTCAAGGTATACTTTCAAAACGCACCTAGAATGGATGAAAAAAATGGTTCAAATGGCTCTGAGCACTATGGGACTTAACATCTATGGTCATCAGTCCCCTAGAACTTAGAACTACTTAATCCTAACTAACCTAAGGACAGCACACAACACCCAGCCATCACGAGGCAGAGAAAATCCCTGACCCCGCCAGGAACCGAACCCGGGAACCCGGGCGTGGGAAGCGAGAACGCTACCGCACGACCACGAGATGCGGGCAATGGATGAAATTCCAGTCTGCTAATAATTATTATTAATGATGACATGTTCTTTACACTGCGGGATCAGCATTACCGACTGGCTTTCATTGTGTATCTTGATTAGATCTCCAATATCTGTTCATGTCAAACGACTGAATTTAATGCAATTGGTGTGCCTCGGGCAGCGCAAGCCACCTTCCTCTACCGACTCCACTGCGCTCTTCCCAGACAGACTGCGGTAGAACCCCCGGTAGTAGTGTTTGGAAGTCACAGGAGTCGACATCAAAGGCGCAGTTAAATACCGCCCCACGAAATAAGAATTTTGGTGCGTCTGCCTTACGACAGAAGGCGACAGGACCTTCTTCACTTTG
This sequence comes from Schistocerca americana, assembly GCF_021461395.2. NCBI lineage: Eukaryota > Metazoa > Arthropoda > Insecta > Orthoptera > Acrididae > Schistocerca > Schistocerca americana. Next base: position 277,100,222 of record NC_060120.1, read on the forward strand.
CTCTCTCCTGCGCCACTTCCGTAATGACCTGATAATTTCACCCATTTTTAAACTCATCTAGCATTCTATGGGTTTTACTCTCTTTCTGTCTCTTGCCTGCAACTTCTCCTTCAACGACTCTGCGTTGCATTCAGTTTCTTCACGATATACGAGGTCGCAGTCATAATGTTTTCGTAATTTTTGTAATTTTCGCTTTCTTTCCTCCCCAGTTCTTAAAAGTATTTCCACATTCCTCATTCCAATAGCGCATTTCATGGAAGCATTTTTCTCCACAAGCATTTTTCAAAAGTATTCACATATTTTGCCTTCTCCTTTTTGACTGATTAACTGTAATATAAGACTAATCTGCAAACCAAACGCTTGACGACGCTTTTCCTTACCTAAAGGACTATTTTCGCTGTAAACAATCCGTTCACCTTCTCAAAAACACTTCCACCTGCAAATGTTCCACGTCTTAGCTTCATGAAAAAAAATTTTTTTTTCCTCAGTTGTGACCATAATTTATAAATATTGTTCCAACATCTTTCCTTCCAATCGTATTTCAAACATTCTCGTTTAATGAGATGTATCCTCATTGCATTTCCTTTTCCACTTCTACGAGTCACTCCGTTATGAATTGTACTTTGATTCAGACACCGTTGTATATTTAATTCTCTTTATCCTTTCTTCCCCTGCTTCTTTAATGCTGTCAGTTTCTCAGTATAACTATTGATCAGTGTTGGGGATAAACACCATCTTTGTCTGACTCCTCTTCCCATAACGAGCAATTACATTTGATCGAAGCTGTGCTTCCGGTGTCCTTGGCTGATATTCATTAATACCGAAAGTTAGGAGCGAGCCACGTGGCGAGACACTCTGGCAGGCACTTAAATGTAATTAGTAGAGTATCCATGTAGATGTGGACGGTGGTTCAAATCCACGTCCGACCATTCAGATTTAGGTGTTCGGTGGTCTTCGTAAATCGCCGGGATAATTTCTTGGTAACGTCGCAGCCGAATTACTCTCCTGTGTTTGCCCCATCCGATCTTGTGTTTCGTCCGTAATGACCTAGTCGTCGACGAAACATTATACCTAAATCTTCCTTCAGAATACTACGCTGTCCCTTAGGGCGATATTACACTATCAAATTTTCTTTGAAAAAGCTTCTTTTTCAAATAAAATTTGGTAGTGTAATAAGGAACTTTGTGGAAGTTAGGCGTTGGTAAATTTTCTTTGACCAAATCTAGCGTCTCGCCTTAGATGTACTCAAAGGAAGCGTTCGTTTCTTGTTTAGTGGGTGGAAAAATGTAACCGCTTGGGGCGCTAGCATCATTGAAACTGTCTAACATTTAACGTCTATTAACATGGCTTCGATATTTACATGTTGCGTCGCATCTACAACGAAATTGAAATGTACGAGGTGGAAGAAGCACTGTATAATTTGCGCCATCCCGAATACAAAAATAGAATAAGAAGAGAGTCTATAAAAAAAAAATTTCGGAGATCATGAACCGTGAAGTACGACCAGGATGTACTCTCGAGGATATAAAGGAGAAAATCTACAACTTTTGTAGAAATAAAAATATTTCTTAATGGCTACAGCGTATACTAAACAGTTGTTCGCCTTGAGATATTCCTCCTCCTGCGCTTTATAAGCATCACCTGTCTCTGGCATTATTTTCGTCAACATGCACTGCGGTATTGGAGTGCTATGGCATATTCTCCTGTTGCAAGAAATCGCAGTATTACCAGTGAGTCTGTCTTTAGCGAATGTAGCGCTTCTGAAGTAAGTGTTCTGCTTCGTAATGTGAGGAACCACTTTCTTGAGCACATAGTGAGGTGTACTCTCGTCCACTCACAAGTAATTTTCGTACAACTTTACTTCCGCGACTTGCAGCTCCCGTAACAGATTTTGTTGGATGCTTTTAGCATCTCGCCGCGAAACCCACGTCTTCACTCACGTACATTTCATTTTTCTTTTCTTCCGTTCCTCTTCTAAATGTAAATACATGCAGTGACAAGTCTTCGCCGGTCATTCTGGAGGAACTACGGAGTCAAAGATCTTTGTCAGAGAAAATCTGTGATGACAGTGTAATACTCCTATTTGCGCTTTGTGAAATACCTTTGTCAAAGTAAATATGATGAATATTTGATCACATTTCATTGTCAAGGAAAGTCCGATAGTGTAATACCGGCCTTACACCGAGGACAGAGACGACGTTGTGCTAGCCGCAGGAGAGAATTTCCCCTCCGCTTCGTCCCCTCCCCCTCCCTAACACTACCGACACCGGAAGTTGCCGACACGGCCGTGAAAGCAATCACCGGAACGCTAATTAAGCACCGGCGTCAGATGAAGCTGTTGCTCCCACAGCCGTCCGGCCGCACAAGAGAGGACGCGGAGACGGGACGAGGCGGCTCGCCTGGGGACAATTCACGCGGCTGATCGAAAAGGTCCCCTCGCCGCAAGAAACGCGGGGTTGGCGGTCAAGGGCCGCCGTGCCGGGGAAGCGGCCGCGAGCTGTGAAATCACGCGCACGCCTCGCCGCCCCCACCAGCTCTGCCGACCGCTCCCCCGCTCGTCACGAGATAAAGCCGGCCGTGCGGATTCGCCATCACGTTCTCACTCCCACACCACCCACACGTACATTCCGCAAACTACTGTATGATTACATGATGATGGCGTCCTCTTGGGTAAAATATTCCGGAGGTAAAATAGTCCCCCATTCGGATCTCCGGGCGGGGACTACTCAAGAGGATGTCGTTATCAGGAGAAAGAAAACTGGCGTTCTACGGATCGGAGCGTGGAATGTCAGATCCCTTAATCGGGCAGGTAGGTTAGAAAATTTAAAAAGGGAACTGGATAGGTTGAAGTTAGATATAGTGGGAATTAGTGAAGTTCGGTGGCAGGAGGAACAAGACTTCTGGTCAGGTGACTACAGGGTTATAAACACAAAATCAAATAGGGGTAATGCAGGAGTAGGTTTAATAATGAATAGGAAAATAGGAATGCGGGTAAGCTACTACAAACAGCATAGTGAACGCATTATTGTGGCCAAGATAGATACGAAGCCCACGCCTACTACAGTAGTACAAGTTTATATGCCAACTAGCTCTGCAGATGACGAAGAAATTGAAGAAATGTATGATGAAATAAAAGAAATTATTCAGATTGTGAAGGGAGACGAAAATTTAATAGTCATGGGTGACTGGAATTCGAGTGTAGGAAAAGGGAGAGAAGGAAACATAGTAGGTGAATATGGATTGGGGGACAGAAATGAAAGAGGAAGCCGCCTGGTCGAATTTTGCACAGAGCACAACATAATCATAACTAACACTTGGTTTAAGAATCATGAAAGAAGGTTGTATACATGGAAGAACCCTGGAGATACTAAAAGGTATCAGATAGATTATATAATGGTAAGACAGAGATTTAGGAACCAGGTTTTAAATTGTAAGACATTTCCAGGGGCAGATGTGGACTCTGACCACAATCTATTGGTTATGACCTGTAGATTAAAACTGAAGAAACTGCAAAAAGGTGGGAATTTAAGGAGATGGGACCTGGATAAACTAAAAGAACCAGAGGTTGTACAGAGATTCAGGGAGAGCATAAGGGAGCAATTGACAGGAATGGGGGAAATAAATACAGTAGAAGAAGAATGGGTAGCTTTGAGGGATGAAGTAGTGAAGGCAGCAGAGGACCAAGTAGGTAAAAAGACGAGGGCTAGTAGAAATCCTTGGGTAACAGAAGAAATATTGAATTTAATTGATGAAAGGAGAAAATATAAAAATGCAGTAAGTGAAACAGGCAAAAAGGAATACAAACGTCTCAAAAATGAGATCGACAGGAAGTGCAAAATGGCTAAGCAGGGATGGCTAGAGGACAAATGTAAGGATGTAGAGGCCTATCTCACTAGGGGTAAGATAGATACCGCCTACAGGAAAATTAAAGAGACCTTTGGAGATAAGAGAACGACTTGTATGAATATCAAGAGCTCAGATGGAAACCCAGTTCTAAGCAAAGAAGGGAAAGCAGAAAGGTGGAAGGAGTATATAGAGGGTCTATACAAGGGCGATGTACTTGAGGACAATATTATGGAAATGGAAGAGGATGCAGATGAAGATGAAATGGGAGATAAGATACTGCGTGAAGAGTTTGACAGAGCACTGAAAGACCTGAGTCGAAACAAGGCCCCCGGAGCAGACAATATTCCATTGGAACTACTGACGGCCGTGGGAGAGCCAGTCCTGACAAAACTCTACCATCTGGTGAGCAAGATGTATGAAACAGGCGAAATACCCTCAGACTTCAAGAAGAATATAATAATTCCAATCCCAAAGAAAGCAGGTGTTGACAGATGTGAAAATTACCGAACTATCAGCTTAATAAGTCACAGCTGCAAAATACTAACACGAATTCTTTACAGACGAATGGAAAAACTAGTAGAAGCCAACCTCGGGGAAGATCAGTTTGGATTCCGTAGAAACACTGGAACACGTGAGGCAATACTGACCTTACGACTTATCTTAGAAGAAAGATTAAGGAAAGGCAAACCTACGTTTCTAGCATTTGTAGACTTAGAGAAAGCTTTTGACAATGTTGACTGGAATACTCTCTTTCAAATTCTAAAGGTGGCAGGGGTAAAATACAGGGAGCGAAAGGCTATTTACAATTTGTACAGAAACCAGATGGCAGTTATAAGAGTCGAGGGACATGAAAGGGAAGCAGTGGTTGGGAAGGGAGTAAGACAGGGTTGTAGCCTCTCCCCGATGTTGTTCAATTTGTATATTGAGCAAGCAGTAAAGGAAACAAAAGAAAAATTCGGAGTAGGTATTAAAATTCATGGAGAAGAAATAAAAACTTTGAGGTTCGCCGATGACATTGTAATTCTGTCAGAGACAGCAAAGGACTTGGAAGAGCAGTTGAATGGAATGGACAGTGTCTTGAAAGGAGGATATAAGATGAACATCAACAAAAGCAAAACAAGGATAATGGAATGTAGTCTAATTAAGTCGGGTGATGCTGAGGGAATTAGATTAGGAAATGAGGCACTTAAAGTAGTAAAGGAGTTTTGCTATTTGGGGAGCAAAATAACTGATGATGGTCGAAGTAGAGAGGATATAAAATGTAGGCTGGCAATGGCAAGGAAAGCGTTTCTGAAGAAGAGAAATTTGTTAACATCCAGTATAGATTTAAGTGTCAGGAAGTCATTTCTGAAAGTATTCGTATGGAGTGTAGCCATGTATGGAAGTGAAACATGGACGATAAACAGTTTGGACAAGAAGAGAATAGAAGCTTTCGAAATGTGGTGCTACAGAAGAATGCTGAAGATTAGATGGGTAGATCACATAACTAATGAGGAAGTATTGAATAGGATTGGGGAGAAGAGAAGTTTGTGGCACAACTTGACCAGAAGAAGGGATCGGTTGGTAGGACATGTTCTGAGGCATCAAGGGATCACCAATTTAGTATTGGAGGGCAGCGTGGAGGGTAAAAATCGTAGAGGGAGACCAAGAGATGAATACACTAAGCAGATTCAGAAGGATGTAGGTTGCAGTAGGTACTGGGAGATGAAAAAGCTTGCACAGGATAGAGTAGCATGGAGAGCTGCATCAAACCAGTCTCAGGACTGAAGACCACAACAACAACAACAACAACTGTACAAATCGGGGCACCGGGCTCACTGTACCACTATTAGCGATTGCCTATCGTATTCAGTTGGCGTATTGCGCCTCTCCTCTCTCGTATCTTACTCTCGTGATCAGCACGCGATGTGCTCACAGCAGAATTTTTGGCACTGTCTTCTCTGAATATCGGTTCTCTCGATGTACACAATAGTTTGGCGACAACAATGTTAGATTTATGCGTAGAACTCTGCACCTAGTTTAATAGGGTGTTGTGCAGTGACTAGGGCTCTACTTCCTGCGGGGGTTGGTCCCTCAGTTTTAAAGGATAGGGTCTCTTACTGGGGACACCATTTATTCTCATAAATTGGGGCTCCAGGGCATGCTTTTGATGGCCTTTGGGCAGTAATTTAGGTCCTTTAGTCACTAATGTCTTAACCCACGTTCATTCAAACTGTCCTTTTTCTAGCTACTGTTTTTTACACCGGCCGTTGACCTGCCGTTGCTCGCCGATTTTGCGAAGAGCCTCTCGCATTTCCTCTCTTATCAGATCATCTACGTAATTCGCGTGACTAAAACATAAGCCTTGAAGGGTGACAGCGTTTAAGAATACCATGCCAATATTCCATCAGCCTCCAGGGAATCTGCTAATGCCGCACAATTGTAGAAACAGCAGATTTTCTCGAAAGAATTTTATTATCCTCCAACAGCCACTATTTTCGTGACGTCCTTTTTCTACGTCTACATCTATATTCTGCAAGCCATCTCGCGGTGTGTGGGAGAGAGTATTTTGTACAGCACTATCACTTCCCCCATTTCCTGTTCCAGTCGCGAATAGTTCGCGGGAAGTATGTTTGCCGGTAAGCCTCCCTGTGGTTCGAATCTGTCTAATTTTATCTTATCAACTTTTCCTGAAGTGCACATGCGAGGAATCAATATATTTGTTGACTCTTACAGGCACGTACTACCTCGGAACTTTAACAACAAACAGCGCCGTGATGCAGAACGCCTCTCTTGCAGCGTGGAGTGGACTGTGCATCCCTGTGACGCTTTCGCGCTTACAAAATGAACCTGTAACGAAACGCTCTGCACTTCTTTGGATTTTCTCCATTTTCTCTACCACTCCCGTCTGGTACGGATCTCAGACTGAAGAGCAATATTCTGGAATTGGTCCAACAGGTATTTTGAAAGCTTCTTCCTATGTTGAACGACTACATTTCCTGAGGATTCTTCCACTGAATCTCTTGTATCTGCCTTACTCGAGATTAATTTTGTGTGCTCGTTCCATTTTAAGTCACTCCGTTAGGGGTGTTCGATTTATTGTTTAGCTGGCGTTTCTCTTGGTTGTAACAGTCTCAATGCATACAGTATAAAATTATCAGCAACACCAGAATCTTAAAAAAATGTAACATTAGTAACTATTAAGCTCTTATCAATTTGATTGTTGTCCTTCTTCTCGTGTTGAGATACTTGCCCGCTTCTTCCACTTATTTTTAATAAGCCTTAACCGCTTAAACGCGGAAAGTGATCCATACATTTCCTACCGATGCGAAGGAGCTCCCATCAACAAATTCCATTTCTTGTTATATAAGACATAGTTATCGTTTTCGATCATGCCTTGATTGCAATAGATAATAATTATTTACCCGGCCGCTGTGGCCGAGCGGTTCTAGGCGCTTCAGTCCGGAACCGCACTGCTGCTACGGTCGCGGGTTCGAATCCTGCCTCGGGCATGGATGTGTGTGATGTTCTTAGGTTAAGTTATGGTTAAGTAGTTCTAAGTGTAGGGGACTGATGACCTCAGATGTTAAGTCCCATAGTGCTTCGAGCCATTTGCACCATTTGAATAATTCTTTTGCGTGCTTTATTTAACCGGACGACAATCACACTGCAACTGCCGGTCTGAGCTGTAACATACAACTATCTTGAAATACAGTTTAACAAGATAAATTATCTGTTACAGCGTAAGAAGTGTTAGATAGATATTTTGAATGAGGTGAAGACATCGTTGTTGAACCTTCTATTAACAGAGATATAGAAAGTTATTTCATGCTATGAAACAAGCTTCACAGCATGAAGTAACTTTCTGTATCTTCTTTATATGTATAAACAATTATGTAAGGTTGGCACTACTGCGAAGCGCGTCTTCTAGGGTGCAGCAGTACTGACAAGTAGCATACGAAAGATTCACTGGAGCGCCGTAATGCTGACTTATGAAACGTGTGGAAAGCAATATTTGCCTCCGGTAAAAAGCGGACAGGGTCGCATTATAAACTTGCCGCCGTAAATAAAATCAAGCCGGCAGGCCCGCATCCTGCCGTTTCAGCGATCGCGGGGTAGAGCCCGCCGTAAAACCAACTCTGTCGCCACCAATGGCCCCGCCGCTTCGCCGAACAGCTGTGAGAAAATGTTTTCCGACCGTACAATAGCAGCGGAGGGCCGGTGAGCCGAGGCGGAGATCAAGAGGGTCAGTGAAAACGGAACGAAACGCGAGAAAAAGGAAGCGAAGGAGGGGAAAAAAAGGTAAGAAAGGAGGAAGCCGCTAGCAGTAAGTATCAAAAGGGAGGAGCGTCATCCATCACGGTATTAGGAGCGCGTCCGCTCCAATGGCGCGCGGGCTCCAGAGTCTAAACTGGAGAATAATACAGTCCCGAGTACCGGGGCCGCGACCCTGCCCCCGCTGGAGGAGGGTGGACGAATCCCGGCACATTCGCTCCGCACCCACTTAGGGCGTAAATTGGGGTAACGAGCAGACCCATTGTACGGCTGCGTCTGCCTGTCGCGGACGTTTCGAGCTTCATCTGCTATCGTCATCCCGGCCGGAAGTGAATAGTCACGGGCAATCTGGGAAATTTGGGTATCGGCGCCAACCACCTGTTGATCTTCAAATAGCCATCTTTCCTTCTTTACTGTATGTTACCTCCCTTGGAAACTCTTGAGGCCCTTACACGTGGAAAGACTCCTACATGAAATTGCGCATTTCATTCAACACATGTTGGGGGAAAGCAACGCAGTGCACAGATCCAATGTTTGAGATCGGAAAGTTATTAGAGAAACACAGAAAATAATAAGTATCAGTCTATACGAAATCTTTATATTACGAAAAATTAACTACGTTGCAAACCTGAACCAAATAGTGTGATATACTAAAATATGTATACATGGAAGAAGCCTGGAGATACTGACAGGTTTCAGATAGATTATATAATGGTACGACAGAGATTTAGGAACCAGGTTTTAAATTGTAAGACATTTCCAGGGGCAGATGTGGACTCTGACCACAATCTATTGGTTATGAACTGTAGATTAAAACTGAAGAAACTGCAAAAAAGTGGGAATTTAAGGAGATGGGCCTTGGATAAACTGACTAAACCAGAGGTTGTACAGAGTTTCAGGGAGAGCATAAGGGAACAATTGACAGGAATGGAGGAACGAAATACAGTAGAAGAAGAATAAGTAGCTTTGAGGGATGAAGTAGTGAAGGCAGCAGAGCATCAAGTAGGTAAAAAGACGAGGGCTAGTAGAACTCCTTGGGTAACAAGAACAAATATTGAATTTAATTGATGAAAGGAGAAAATATAAAAATGCAGGAAATGAAGCAGGCAAAAAGGAATACAAACGTGTCAAAAATGAGATCAAAAATGAGATCGACAGGAAGTGCAGAATGGCTAAGCAGGGATGGCTAGAGGACAAATGTAAGGATGTAGAGGCTTATCTCACTAGGGGAAAGATATACTGCCTACAGGAAAATTAAAGAGACCTTTGGAGAAAAGAGAACCACTTGTATGAATATCAAGAGCTCAGATGGAAACCCAGTTCTAAGCAAAGAAGGGAAAGCAGAAAGGTGGAAGGAGTATATAGAGGGTCTATACAAGGGCGATGTACTTGAGGACAATATTATGAAGATGAAATGGGAGATATGATACTGCGTGAAGCGTTTGACAGAGCACTGAAAGACCTGAGTCGAAACAAGAAGAATTCGGTGTAGGTATTAAAAACAATGGAGAAGAAATAAAAACTTTGAGGTTTGCTGATGACATTCCAATTCTGTCAGAGAGAGCAAAGGACTTGGAAGAGCAGTTGAACGGAATGGATAGTGTCTTGAAAGGAGGATATAAGATGAACATCAACAAAAGCAAAACGAGGATAATGGAATGTAGTCAAATTAGGTCGAGTGATGCTGAGGGAATGACACACTTAAAGTAGTAAAGGAGTTTTGCTATTTGGGGAGAAAATAACTGATGATGGTCGAAGTAGAGAAGATATAAAATGTAGACTGGCAATGGCAAGGAAGCATTTCTGAAGAAGAGAAATTTGTTAACATCGAGTATAGATTCAAGTGCCAGGAAGTCATTTCTGAAAGTATTTGTATGGAGTGTAGCCATGTATGGAAGTAAAACATGGATGGTAAATAGTTTGGACAAGGAGAGAATAGAAGCTTTCGAAATGTGGTGCTACAGAAGAATGCTGAAGATTAGATGGGTAGATCACATAACTAATGAGGAGGTATTGAATAGGATTAGGGAGAGAAGTTTGTGGCACAACTTGACTAGAAGGAGGGATCGGTTGGTAGGACATGTTCTGAGGCATCAAGGGATCACCAATTTAGTATTGGAGGGCAGCGTGGAGGGTAAAAATCGTAGAGGGAGACCAAGAGATGAATACACTAAGCAGATTCAGAAGGATGTAGGTTGCAGTAGGTACTGGGAGATGAAAAAGCTTGCACAGAATAGAGTAGCATGGAGAGCTGCATCAAACGAGTCTCAGGACTGAAGAACGCAACAACAACTAAAATATCATTAAATAGCATGTAATTTAAATGTTGCTTTCGACATTAAGATGGGAAATTCCTTAGTACACTATCAAGGACTAAGAAAAGACTGCGGTCAGTCCCTTTTGTTGTTTGACGTGAACACAAACATGATTGAAGTGATGAACTGAGGGTTGTATTTAACAATGATATTACGACAATATAGTCTGCAGGCGAACAGGTGTCAATAACATGATACGAACGCAACGGAAATGCAAGGACAATATTTACAAAGGACTAGAAGTATGGTTAACGTCGAAATAGCACAATTTGGGTATCCAGGGTGCAATGCATCTGTTAACAGGTCCATCGCTGACATCAAAGGTAACATCTATTAATATAAGAAATTAAATGAATGACTCGACTAGCACTTTGGAAACATAGGAGGCAAACAATCCGGATGCACAGCATTACGATGTATGTAAACGCACTCAGTTTTGAGGAAGTGAACAAGGTCATTAATGCAACAAAGTAAGAGAAGAACACAAATATCGGAAATGATATTTTTACGATAAACCAAAGACAAATTTCGTAGTAATATCCATAGGGAACTTAATGACAGATGAAGAACGCAACAACCAAAAGCGAAGCTTGTGGTATTTATAACAGATTACCCAAGATCGTCTCCACGGGAGCATTCCTCTACATAGAAACCTAAAAGAAGACCAGACGTTGGGCTTCCGCACGCAAGGTGGAGCCAGTAATTGAGAGAGATATAAAACAGCATTATTTGAATTCTAAATATGCTTATGTTTCGTAGATACAGAGTTAGTGCGACCTCCAGCATGTCACCAGATGAGAGGAAACGCAGATACCAACTAAAAATGCAAAGAACTGTAAGTAATCACATATTTACACAAAAAGCGAGAAGTGAGGTGTTTTATAATCTACGAATAATACGTATCAAAACAAAAGTGTGTCATAATTGTATCTTTATAGATTCCATTGATGATGCTTTAAAGTGAAAAAAGGCGAAACGTGCCTGGGTTAATAAAATACAGTACAGCAAGAGAAGGCGTTTTTTACTTACAAAATAAATATTTCTGTGCTTGCTGCAGAGGATGGCCACGCAAAAAAACTCGTTATAAGACGGCTTTAGTTCAGTTGTTCCGGGAGAAGAGACCAAACAGCGAGATCATCGATCTCATCGGATTATTGAAGGATGGGGAAGGAAGTCGGTCGTGCCCTTTCAAAGGAACCATCCCGACATTTGCCTGGAGCGATTTGGGGAAATAATGGAAAACCTAAATCAGGATGGCCGGACGCGGGATTGAACCGTCGTCCTCCCGAATGCGAATCCAGTGTTCTAACCACTGCGCCTCATCGCTCGGTTTTTTCATCTTATTTTAACTAGAAGAAGAAGAACAAACATTCTTCCTAAAAATCGTTTACGGTATCTACTGGTCTATACGTGCTGGCCCAGATACTTTTTTTACAAGTTGGATTCTCATGTCTAATAGATCCGAAGTTTGAGCAAAATATTTCTGCTTACTATGGGCGTCTGCACGCAAATAGAGAAACGGAAGAAGAAAACACATTGCGCAAGGGAAAAGTAAATCGCCTCATATCGTGAAGTGAATTTCAGAAAATTAAATGCCAGCCAAAGCCTTAACACCAACAGACGCTGTTTGCTTAAGAGAGTCTTATCCGTCCATGTCTGGCTGCACCTAATTTGTCGCTTCCTTTCCTGACCATCGAAAGACTCTTAACCGTATAAAAAGGGAATAAATTGAAGTATTATAGATCTTCAAACGGCGGAACCAGAGGCGACCCAAATTGCGCCGTGGGAGTTGGCAGTGTTTACGATCCACCGGGCTGCAGGTGTTTAGTTATCAGCAGAGTGGCGTGCCACTCGGTTTTATGGCCACTAAAAGGCTGCAGGTGCTAGAACACAAGGGCAACAAATACTAGCACAGCTAAGTACAGTACTGCCGCCTTCTCCAGTTGTCCCCAATGGACGGAGCGTCAGGCAGGTGGCTAGATTACAACTTGTTGTGACCGCGGTGTCCGATAGCGCACGAGTTTGAAATGAGATAGATGAGTGAAGAATTCCGGAACTAGAAGACACAGCAGTGAGCCTTGGCAGCTGAATGATCGACAGATGTGAGTGCTATTTCGAGCACACAGGACCCATTTCCGTTAGGGATTTTGGCATTGCTAGATGACTGAAGAACATACTTTCGATGAACGAAAAAAAAGGAACAACAAAGGAAAATATCACATTCGTGTCACTGTTTCAGCGGATGCAAGTCGTCGAACGCGTATAGGTGATTTTATTGTTTTCCAATTCTTAATGAACCAAACTTCCTCGGGGGAAAAAATGTTTTACGTCAGAACAAGGCAGCTGACTTGGACAACATATTAATACAGAAGACAAAGAAATTCTGACCAATGACATCGAAATTACTTGCGGAATTCTGCAACAAATGCTTAAAACAGAACAATATTCCAAAAATATGGAGTAAAAGCAAAACGAGTGTTCTTTTGAAAAGACCTTTCTAATTCTCGAAGCAATCAGCCTATCTCATTATTATGCGATCCTTAAAAGATATTTGCAAGGATGCTTTCGAACCGTCTGTCTTACTGATACCTGAATAGGTCGGTTCCAGACCTCAAAGAAATTATGGAGCACGTCATCAAACTGAGCACGTAGAGGATCAGATTGAAATGGGGATGGTGAGATCACTGGAGTGGCGTTTACCGAACTTTCATCAGCTTACGATACAGTAGAACACCTCACAATGCTTCACAAGATCTACACTCAGACACAGGGCTATGGTTTTACAAGAAGAATTGCCGCCTTGCAGCACAATCTAAAGTTGTACGTTGAATTCCACGGAAGAGACAGCCGTTGGAGAGATCAAAGAAATAGTTTATCCTAAGGGAGTGTATTGTCACCGGTTCTCTTCATCATTTACACCAATGATCAGGCAAGACCTAATCCAAGCAAAAGTTTCGTTTGTGCTGACGACCTTGCTTTGACGGTGCAGACAGATGATTTTGAAAAAGTAGAGCAGTTGCTGACAAGAACTGAGGGAAAGTTTCCTGATTACTGTAACAAGGACCACCTGAAGCCAAAAAGCTCAGGTCTGCCCTTACCACCAACGAAACAGACAGGGAGGAGGACGACGGAAAGTGATTAGGCAAGGCATCGAGCCGCAGCATTGGTTGCTATCCAAATACCTTGGAGTTACCTTTGACAGATCACTCACTCACAGGTGACATTGCCTTAGCACCCAACACAAGGTGTCAGGCTGAAGCAACATCACTCGCAAACCTGCTGGTAGTAAGTGACATGTTCAACGCCAGGTAGTCCGTGCTTCTGCAACGGCACTCTGTTTCTCGGCTATTGAATATGACCATTGTCCATTGTGTTACTAATTTGCACGCAACAAAGAAGTAAACTTAGCCCTTAATGGTACTCCGCGGCTGGTTACTGGATGTCTCAGACCAGCTCCTGTTGATAAATTGTAATGCATGGCAAGCACTGCTCCTACTGACATAGGTAGGAGGGGGGGGGGGGGGGGGGGGAGAAAGCCGAAGAAACTGAGTTACACCCACTGCACGGATGTACTCCACCAAGGCTTAATCGAAGTCTAGGAAGAGCTTTTGGCAGTCAAAATCTACACCAAATACATCAACCAAGAATGCCACGTGTAATAAGTAATCTCCAAACAGTGGTAAAGCCAGTAGAATGCTTACCAGCCGGACACAAATTGGACTGGGCCACACGGAGATCACTGGACAGTTTACGAACGGGCGTAAGCAAATCTAAACGTAGCCTAATGAAATGAGGATACTTGAAAAGGGCTACACCGTGTGAATGTGGAGAAGTACCAACAACAAAACATCTGTCAGGGTTTATGTTGCCAGTGATTTTTGCAACGAGGAGGAGGTGTTCAAGGCACAAGAAAATGTATCAGTTGCTAGTTTCTGGGCAAAGATTGTTTTATTTCAATTTTGTATAAATAATAAATGTATAAATTCCTTCTCTTTTCTTACGTGAAGTTATTTATTATTAGAATACAATGTATATATTCCTTCCGTGGGGATCGACAGCCTCTAAATGTTTAATAAAATAAAACATCATTCGTTGTAGGCCGTATGTGCTTCACTAAAATCGTTTTATTAGCTCATTTCGGGCCTGAGCACATATGCTATGTCGTCTATTACATATAGTGTTCGTCAAGTTTTTCTATGTATGTGACATAAAAGAATGTGATGAGCACGATATGTAGTACATGATATAGCAAACGTGCTTGATGATGCCTCGCAGCCGAAAATAGCTAATAGCACGATTTTAAAAAAGCACAATACAGCCCACAAGGAACAATGTACTCTTTTATTAAAGAATGCAAGGTGTATGCACCTGAGTCGAGTTCTAAGCGCTTCTGTCTGGAACAGCGCAACTGCTACGGTCGCAGGTTCGAATCCTGCCTCGGGCATGGATGTGGGTGATGTCCTTAGGTTCGTTAGGTTTAAGTAGTTCTAAGTTCTAGGGGACTGATGACCTCCGATGTTAAGTCCCATGGTGCTCAGAGCCATTTTTTTTGTTTTGTTTTTTGTTTTGAATAAACCTTCCGTTTACGAGTACGATAAGTCGAAAGTGAGGGGTGACAAGATGTACATGTAGATAACGTCCTACAGGAAAATGCACGAGCTGCAATGGAATGAGCTCGTCAAACCAGTTGTAGTGGAGAAGAACGGAAAACTTTGCTATGTTGAGAGGATCTGAGAACATGTAGTGCGCCTGTTAAGGAAGTAGGATTCAAGTACAACCTACTTCAGCGTGATGCCCCAGCGTTCAGGATTCTGACGGAAGACGTGGTAGTGCTCGGATTGTAAGAAGTTGGTCAGGCATATACGAAAATATAATGCTCACAAAACGTAATTGGGAACCTATGGAAGAAAAAAATGTTGTTCTGGTGAAAAACTATTCTGTTCTCTTAGAGAACTAGTACTCGAGGGAGACTGTGTATGAATAGTGCTGTTTCCAACATGTGTTCCACATAGGGATCTCGACAGTTAAAAATGAGAGATTAGGGAGCGTACAGAGACAGACCGATGCATACTTACATTCCATTTGTAACTGAATGCGATTGAGTAGGTATTAAATATTGTTGGCGTGAAGTATATTTTGCCTTTGTAGAGTACCTTGTAAAGGTTAGGTGTAACGAAAGATGGCGATGCGGAGAAAGAAAGAATATTATTCTACCATTATAAATAAACAGATCATCCCAAGTGATGATCATTTCTCTGTTCCTCCATTCTGTAGACTCTGACTTAAAAATAAGTAACCTTAAGTGATAAGGTGATTGCAATTGAAGGAAAATACACAGTTTGACAAAAATTAAAATATACTAAAAGACGGTATATGTATATTTTAACTGTTTGGGTTAAACAGTCTACATCACAATTTTTATTTTATTTTCAGTGTCTGGTTTCAGCCAGTACAGACCATCTTCAGATCTAAAACCTTGTTGCAGCTACGATGACGCAACAGATGCCTGTAATTAAAGCAAGCCCATACTAATATGAACTTCTGTACCATGGTTACGACAGACGATGCGCAGCAGCAGCTGCGACGAGTTTTTAGATCTCAAGATGGCCATTACTGACTGAAACAAGACATGAAAAATATAAAGAAATGTGGTGTAGAGGTTGTTATTGAGACGACATACAGATATACTTGTGGGAAGGGTGTAAAACGTGCCGTCTGCTGTACTAGAACGGGAGCCCAGGCTAAAATTGTCTATTACGGTATTTCAGAATCTTTAAACAATGTTTACCTTCCACCTTGTTTTTCCGATTGTTTGAAAGGGTAAGAGCGGGGATGGCGATCGGTGGAGGGTGGTGAGGGGGGGGGGGGTGGTTAAGAATATGCAGTACCACTGAACACACAGCGCCACAATGGTTTTCTTGCACTGTACATTTCTTGAGCCGCATGGTACTGGCAGAGAATGAGCACTGTTATAACGTTTCTGGTGCGTTTCCAGCAGTGAAGCGTGTGTGTGCTGGCTGGAGCAGCAGGTAGAGAGGGGCGTGTTTGCTCGGGGGGCCGCCTCATTATGTTTGCGTTCTGCACATCATCGTCGCTCCATTAATCTAACTTTAAATTCCTACAGATCGGACAACTCCTCTGCCCTGTCTAGTTGGCGGTTAAAAAGAACACGAGCCAACCACTCAGGAACACCGACAAATCTGTTGCCCGGCTCCAATAGCACTTGCTTTCTTATTCGCTTCTAGCCACGACCGAAAAATTGTTATTATTTCATGTGACACTTAAAAGAGCTCGTAGAACAATTTAGTCTGCCAGTTCCATTTTCCAAAACTCCTTCATCATACCACTACTTGTCTGTCGCCATTCTAGACCGTTTCTTACACTCAGGTTCCTTTCCGTCAGGTGTTTGGGCGTGAACCTCCTGCCCACATGCAGTCCGCTTGTAATCACAGACACATCCATGATTTCATTCTGGTTTTTCTGGGCCCCTTTAGGACGTGGAAGATTTACTTGGATAATCTAAAGTTGTCCATTTGGGCTAAATGTTCTTAAAATTTAAGAACTCTTATCCATGCAACGTAACTCAAATCGTTTCTTCGGGGAGTGCAATTCCTCTGAGTTTTTGTGCTTCCTGTACTTGGGCCTGTACATTTTCCCCAATATCTGTCGTTCCATTTTCTCGTTGGCATTTACATTCATGGGTAATGGCGATGCCTCAACTGTGTAGAATGATTCTGAAACAACTTTCTGATAGTAGCGATGTTTGGCCTTCGCAGCAAGAGATGATGTGCAGACTTTACTCAGTTTTTCTGTACTTGATTTAATGGCCACTCTACTGCTGCCAGTGTTTCCGCAGAGTTTAAACTGTGTGGTGTCGTCACACATCGTCGTCCGAAATTTGGAGGGCAGTTTCGACGGCGGTCTAGTGTTGCTTCTCTGAGGCATGTCTATCTGCAGTGGCAGAATACTGATTCTTTTAATGCTGCACTATGTGTTCCGGATATTTCTTTCTGTCATTATTCCTACTGTTAGTAAAGAAGAACACAGAATTATTGGGTAAATCACAGCACCAAGTACTGATCTAAAAGGTTTTCTGAAAGCCGCTCCCACAGCATAATCTTATGACGTCAACTGATATATAAAATTTTGTGTTAGACCCAGATTTTTATGGAGAATTCAAGTCACGGTTGCAAGACATGAAAATATCAAAGCAGTTAGTTACTCCCTCAAAATGGAATTTTGAACGAAATTCTACAGAACATCACGAGTGCACCTTTCCGGAGATAATCTCCATATTTTGTACTGGACACACATTTTTATGGAGAGCTCAGAAATGTTTGCAAGTTATGAGAATATCAGAGAAGTTCTTTAGTCCCGAAAAATGGAATTCTGTATAACATCACAAGTACACCTTTCTAGAAATAATGTTATCGGAATAACAGTGCAGCCAGAGGATACAAAATTGAGTGATATTAATTTGAAGAAATGTTGCATTTATGGCAGCAACAGTGAACTGGAGGAACATAACACTAGAACACAAGCTAAGATGATGTATCAAATATTTTTGTTCGAAAAAACTAGACGAGCGACATGTGCTAAGCTCTAAAAATTCCACATAAGGATAATGATGGTAACGATTCTACATCTCTAGATGGGATCAGGTGCACATTCATTCGCTACGAAATATAATGGAAATATTTCGTACGAAATTGAAAAATGTAACGGCTGATTATACGAAAATTGATTTGGCGTATCTCTTCGAACGGAATGCACTAGCATCCAGTCCGTTATTCAAGGGTATACGACTCCATATGGCTAAACTGTAAATAAATTGATAGAAGCAGGCAGAGAGGTACACGATGCCTTAGTAGAGCAGATCTGATTTCAGTCACTCCAAAGTAAGGATTTTAAGGCGGTTCCCTTAAACACATCAGACTTGTTCCGAAATAGAAAGGGCACGACCTACTTGATGATCGGTTCTCCTCCAACTAAGATATATTCAACATGTAATAACTCAAACGTCGAAAAGATAGTTATCTCCAAATTTTGCTTTTTCTCCTGTAAGTTCAAGAGACACTGACGAACGTGAGGAAAGGTATCGAAGGTTTCATGATTAAGGGAAGCATCCACGCTTTAGAGTAAGCAGTGAAAAGTATACGCAGAACGGGCGAGCCAGTACTTGAAGCAAAGCATACCAAGAAGTAGTACCAACCTCTCCTGTATTATATTGGACTGTCGGCAGTCAAAACACAGTGACTTTAGGCCCGCGTTTCTATGTTTCGATGCGGCCCCGATTTCTTATCCGGTTGCAACGTCTTCACCTCAGAGTAGCGTTATGGCCTAACTATCTGATTTCGGGGACGAAAAAGTAAGCCAAAAGACTAGTCGGCCGGCATTAGTACTAAAAACGCCTCAACTGCCACAGCTGTCCTATGAGTGCAAATGGCGTCACTGTGAGTACGCTACCGCCTCAAGGACGGCAGCGATAGAATAGCTCGGAGGCGTATCGGCTGCCCCAGATACGGCAGCGCCTGACACCGTTCGGCGCTCGCCGGTATAGCTACCGCATTAAAAGATGGCCGCAGCGAAACTCGGTCAAGTGCTGCTCCATCTGATCTCACTCATTCTGTTCGGCGGTGCTTGTGGACTGCATTCAAGAGCAACTGAATTAAAGATAGCTTCGGTAGCGAGCGCCTACAACGAGCCGGCCGGTGTGGCCGTGCGGTTCTAGGCACTTCAGTTTGGAACCGCGTGACCGTATCGGTCGCAGGTTCGAATCCTGCCTCGGGCATGGATGTGTGATGTCCTTAGGTTAGTTAGGTTTAAGTAGTTCTAAGTTCTAGGGGACTGATGACCACAGATGTTAAGTCCCATAGTGCTCAGAGCCATTTTGCCTACAACGATCTTCGCCTTTGTACTCGTGTGGTCCAGAAGCAAACGCTCAAAACCCTCGAAGGTGGTGAAAGGTCGCCTGGGCTGACGAATCGAGCTGTGCCTTGAAAATCAGCCTGCTTGCCACCAGGACGCTGTTCTGACAGGTTGAGTACACTGAAAAAAAATGAGGCCCTCAGCCATTTGCCATCACCTCTCATCGGCGAACGATCCAGGACCGCGCTGTCCTCTCATGTGCATCTGTTTGTCACCCTACTTGCATTCCGAATTGTGTCAAAATGTTTTCGGAAACACACCAAGGACATCATGTGGTTTGTGTGTACTCCAGTTCACTTGAACTTAACCATATTACTTCTGGTTGTCATCCAGCGAGATGAGAGTGGCTTGGGGTCATTTCAGGCCAACCTCCCTGAGTTGTAAGCAGTCATGGATTAAGATGACTCCACAACGTTCTCGGTGACTCACGAAGTCTACAGTAGGGCATCCTGGGTATCTAGCTTATTGAACACGACCCATTCGAACACCTCCCGCTGTATGACCGAACTATATCAAAGTCCTCTTAACTGTAAACACTGCTATAAAGTTCTATCTAGGATAACTGAATAAAGCTACCTGAGTTCCAGCCTCTGGTAGAAACCTACCATCTTGAAATGTTTTGAGGCAAATAGGAGCCCTGGACGACAATAAGTACTCCACAACTCACTACCTTCGTGTCTCACGAAGTTAGCAGCTGACTGTGGAAGAGGCACAAGACACAGGAAATTGAAAGCACTTATTCGATACCTGTCCTACGACGGGAGGTAAACCTCGGAAGATTTTAGTAGTAAACTAGCTGAGTACCTGGCTTTTCCCAGGTATTCCAGTCATTTAGTCCATCTCCTCCTTCCCCATCTCTCTGTCCACCTCCAACACAACGTCAAGTCTGTCCACCCCCTCTCTCTCTCTGTTCATCTCCTCCTGCCCCTCTCACTGTTCATCTCTTCCTCCGCCTGTCTCCATCAAATCCCTCTTTCCTTTCTCTGTCTATCTCCCTCCTCCTCTCTCTCTCCATTTCCCCCTCCCCTATTTCTGTCCGTCTCCTCCTTCTAGTATTTCTCCTCCTTTCTTCTCGCTCTCTGCCATCTCTTAGTCCTCCCTTCTCTCCCTAGGTTACAAAATTCACCCCAATAGGAGGCTGGTGGTTCTTACTCCTATAGTATTTGTGCAGTCCTAACGCAACGACTGCACACCGACCAGCGCAGCGCCAAGAAACGGCACCAAGAAGGCGCTGACCCGCGCACAAATGGAAACTGCGGGCAGCGCCACACCTCCAGGAAGACACAACTCAGCGCCGCCTGTCAACGATGTCTTAGCCAGCCCACCGCTGGTCAGCCCAGTTCGGTCGCAGACTTCGAGAACATCAGTACTGAGTTATAGAGATAAATGTAATTGCATGTAGGAGGCACAGGAATCACCATCAAGCCACCTGACAACAAAAGTTATGTTTCTTTCCTTTTTAGAAATAGAGCGTACCAATAATCTGCAAGTGTTTTGTACAGATCACTTTTGGATTGCTGCCACCGGCCATCGCCGTTTGCCTTCTTCCTTGTTTGCGTCGGTGCTGATTCAAAAAATGGTTCAAATGGCTCAGAGCACTATGGGACTTAACGTCTAAGGTCATCAGTCCCCTAGAACTTAGAACCACTTAAACCTAACTAACCTAAGGACATCACATACATCCATGCCTGAGGCATGGTTCGAACTAGCGACCGTACGGTCGCGCGGTTCCAGACTGTAGCGCCTAGAACCGCTCGGCCACCCCGGCCGGTTGGTGCTGATTCTCACAGTAGCCGACACAACAGTATTTCTTTCCAGTTCATAACTAATATGTGTACCAAATTGATTCAAATCGTTCCAGGGGTTTAGGACGAGCCTTTTACCTGTGGCTTTGCCCCCATGCGCACGTGTCAAATGTATTTCACTCGTATTCAACATATTTCACGCATATTGTACACGTACTTCACCTGTATGTCTAGCGGGTATCGGCCTGTAGTTTATTTTGATGCAGTTCAACGTTATGATGACGTATCCTCTGAACATCGTGTGCATAATGACATAATTTTGTAGCTACACGCACTGGTAAATGTCCCAACTGTCTGCGAAATGCTTTGTAAGCAGAATTGGTAAAAAAAGTAAAAAATAGCATATGTCAAGCAAAATGCGGCAGTTCTTCACGCATCTCAGTGTCTACGACGTCATATCTCCTAAACCGAGCCGGCCTGTGTAGCCGAGCGCTTCAAGGCGCTACAGTCTGGAACCGCGCGACCGCTACGCTCGCACGTTCGAATTCTGCCTCAGGCATGGATGTGTGTGATGTCATTAGGTTAGTTAGGTTTAAGTAGTTCTAAGTTCTAGGGGCTGATGACCTCAGCAGTTGAGTCCCATAGTCCTCAGAGCCATTTGAACTTTTTTTTTTTTTTTTTCCTAAAGCGAGGCCTACGAGAAAGACAGACCGCGGTGCATATGTCACGAAGGTAGGCCTGCGCTCACTCGCTCGCTCAACTCAACAGACAAACTACATGTCTACACCTGTTAACTCGTAACTAGGTGTGTATGTACAAACGAGAATTGCATTTTCTACTGGAATCCGCTATTATGTAGTCTTAATTGTTGCTAGTCCTTCAATGGTCGGCATATTGTTATGAGTCCTACAGTGATCGGAAGTCCATAGACCTACTTATAGTTTGTTACGGCTGTACTGGTGTACAATAAAATTAAAATCGTGGCATAATGACTATCAGTTGCATAAGGCACCACTTCTTGGATGAAATGAGGACTGCTGAGCAAAAGAGACGCTATAAACAAGCCAATTGTACCATTTATATCGACTATTGATCTTAAATCAAACTTTGTTGTAGTACTGTTAATCAGTGAGACTTCATAATAGCGGAGTCCAGTAGAAGATGCGATTCTCGTTAGTACGTAAACGACCAGCTGCCAATTAACAGGTTTAGAGTCGCAGTTTGTGTACTGAGCTGAGCGAGCGAGCTCAGGCCTACCTTCGGGACGTACGTGCCGCGGCCTGTCTTTGGGGTTGGGTTGTTTGGGGAAGGAGACCAGACAACGAGGTCATCGGTCTCATCGGATTAGGGAAGTACGGGGAAGGAAGTCGGCCGTGCCCTTTGAAAGGAACCATCCCGCCATTTGCCTGGAGCGATTTAGGGAAACCACGGAAAACCTACATCAGGATGGCCGGAAGCAGAATTGAACCGTCGTCCTCCCGAATGCGAGTCCAGTGTCGGCCTGTCTTTCTTCGGTTCTAGGCGCTCAGTCCGGAACCGCCCGACTGCTACGGTCGCAGGTTCGAATCCTGCCTCGGGCATGGATGTGTGTGATGTCCATAGGTTAGTTAGGTTTCAGTAGTTCTAAGTTCTAGGGGACTGATGGCCACAGCTGTTAAGTCCCATAGTGCGCAGAGCCATTTGAACCGGTCTTTCTTGTAGGCCTGGTCCTAAAGTAAGTGTCGTACAATGATGTATTGTTTCTAGTACATTGAGTGATAGATGTGAATAGTGTCTGCAAAACATTTCACGAATACAGTTACTAGAAAAGAAGTAATAAATTAAAACGTCATGCTTCATGTGGCAGTTTAACTGCATAAAGAACCAAAATGCAGTAAGCGATAAACATTTTTCTTTTCATCATTTTATTGGGGTCGGGAGTGAGAAAAAGTTTCGTAGAGGTTTGAAATTATATGCGAAGTTTGCTGTAAGTCTCTAGGCGCTCTCATTCTTAAGTACTGGATGAATGAAGTATGGGTCTTCTCGCGCCGTGGGCTACACTGCTTTTTAATCCCCCCTTCTTTTTTGATAGGCTGTTCTTCCCCTATGAGTGATTCTTTACATACATTAAATTACATTCGTACCAAATATGGTTGAAATTGCTGCAGTGGTGTAGGTGCAGATCAGAAACACACATACATATATACATACATTAGCACGTACACCCATTTCTGTAATTTGTATGGATTTGCTTTAGTACTCCAGTGTTTTATTTACAGGCCAACACGAGCTGCTTAGCGGGCAGCGCTCCTGTTTACAGCACCGTACCGCGCTGTCCTGTGTCGCGTCCCGTTGTGAGGCGGGGGCAGCCTGCACAGTGATACGGCGGCAGTAACGTGCATGCACAATCGATTAGCGCTGCCCACAATGGCGCAATCACAACAGTAGCCGGGCGCGCATATACATCACGGCGCACAGTGCCCGCGACGTCTAAAGGCTCCCGCGCCATCAAGTATTTCCCTGACAGCAGAGGGCCGGGCAAAGCGAGAGCGAAAGCACAGGCAGACAGCCGCCTCTTCTGCTCCAGCAGTGGCAGCAGCCAGCAGGGCTGTCCAAGCCGTCTTGTGCCACGGCGCAAATGCCGCAGCGCCTGGCTTGCTCACGTGTCTGTGCGACCCCCACAGACTAGAGACCTAGCCAGATATAATCAAGATGGCTCTTCTCAAGCCGGTCGTTTTGACCGAGCGGTTCTAGGCGCTTCAGTCCGGGTCCCCGCTGCTGCCTCGGGCATGGATGTGCGTGTGGTCCTTAGGTTAGGTAGATTAAAGTAGTTCTAAGTCTAGGTGTAGTATCACTGCCACAGATACTACAACAACGCCGCGCCAACACAAGGTTGGCAGCTCCTCATCTGCCGAGCACAGCGCACTCTAGCGGGCTGTGCAGCTCGTCGGAACTGGAGTGTGCCTCGTTCATTTCTTAGCTAGATTACAACCTAGGCAGACGCACTTTCATAATCGGCCCTCAGCCAGTTCTGTTTGCTTTGATTCTCTGAGGAGGGCCCATCAGGCTTAGTCCCTGAGATAATGTTGTATTAGTTCATGGTATTCCATGATACAAGATTGTCAGTTCATAGCCGCAGCTGCAGTTCTACAAACTACTGAAGATAAGTAATTTCATTGTACTATGTGTTTCTTGAATAATAATCCTTCTCTCTAACAGAGTGCCGTACCGTATATTATTGTAACCTTGACTCCTTCAGCTCCTATCAACTCGGCCCCCTACTTATTTGCATTTAGTAACGAGCTGAAAACACCCACTCGTTTTGTGCCTCTAAACAGTGAGACACAATACTAGGGAACTGATAACCTCAGGTGATAAGTCCCATAGTGCTTAGAGCCATTTGAACTAAGCTCTATTCAACTTGGGGGAAATAGTCGAGCGTTTATAGTCTCGGACCAATAAATCATTTTTACGTAATAAAGTAACGCCACGTCACAGTTACGACATTTAAAATATCACAAGACATACACCGGTTTTCGGCATCAGAATAGAGACTACACACGCCAGTTGTCCAAATCGTTACAGCGCGGAAGCGTTGGGGGGGGGGGGGGGGGGGGGGGGGTTGGTGCTCGGCTGCTATTCGAGCTAGGAACATGTGGCAAAAAGTTTTTGGCTTAGCGCAGCCCAGCGGTCATTTGCATAGCCATTCGAATATGTCTTATTGAAGCTACAGGGTGACATTTAACTATATGAAAAGACGTAAATTAGTTACAAACTATGGCGTGCACACACTTTATTCAACATCTAAACGTCACCAAAGATGTCGGCATTTAGGTTATGAAATGTTCGATATGCCTGCCATCATTGATGCGGATGTGGAGCAGACGAATAGCGAAATTCTGCGTGACCCCCTGAAGTATCTCCTGAGTGGCTATTTCCAGCTCAACAATGGTTTTCGGGTTATTGCTGTACACTTCTTCTTTAATACAGCTCCACAGAAAGAAGTCGCATGCGTTCAGAGTATGGTGGCCAATCCGAGATCCACGCTAGTGCCCTCTGGGTACCCCCGAGCCAGAATGCGGTCCCCAAAGTGCTCCTTCAGGACATCAAACACTCTCCTGCTTCGATGTGGTCGAGCTCCGTCTAGCGTGAACCACATCTTGTCGGAATCGGGGTCACTTTGGGTAATGGGGATGAAACCATCTTCCAAAACCTTCACGTACCGTGTGGTAGTCACTGTGCCATCGAGGAATATCGCACCGATTATTCCGTGACTGGACACTGCACACCACACAATCATCCATTGAAGGTGAAGAGACTTCTCGACCGCGAAATGCGGATTCTCGGTACCAAAAATTCGCCAGTTTTGCTTATTGACGAACCCATCCAAATGAAAGTGGGCTTCGTCGCTAAACCAAACCATACTAATTCCCATCATTCCCCATGACAAACCGTGCAGTTTCAACTTCTAACGCAAACCGTTCATGACGATTTTATTTCATATAGTTCAATAATTGGCACCCTGTATGTTACAATATGATAAGCATATTGAAGCGACGAACTGGAAACGGTGAGCAGGCAAATTGTACGAATCGATTAGTTCCTTTTGCAGTAGTAAAAAATGGTCTAAAATTAATGTTCAGCTAATAGCACCATTTCTCTGTCCACAGTTAGTACTTTACGCGCGAATACAGGCACACTTACATAAATCCGGACTGGAGAGAGACTGATAGCCAAATTTGGTCCACCGGTGTATCATATCTTGGTCTAAGCATCTTGCTTCGTTTGGATTTTACATTCATGGAAAACGTTGAAGCTTTTTGCAGCGCGCCACTGCTTAGAACTTCTACGAACCGATTCAATCTTTGCACGAAGGTAAAGTCAAAATTATTCTTTTAATTCAATAATCTTTATCCGTTGTCCAGATACGATGGTATAAATTCGAGCTAAATGTTGCACGTTAAGTTTGTTTTTACGTGAATTGAATGCGCGGAAACGGTTTAAAGTCAATCATACAAACGAAAAACGCATTCTTACGATAAAATTGAAAACTCATATTCAGAAATCTAACTTCATTCGGATTTTACGTGCTAGCCTTATTCGTTGCCACGATATAAGCAACAAGGTTCGAAAGAAACCTGTACCGGATCAGTCGTCGCCCGAGTTTTGTTTGCGAAGCTATGGAGGTCTGATGTCAAAATTATGGTTGGGTAAACGTTGGGAACCAGAATGAAAAACGCCCCCATTATAGCACAAAAAGGGGAGTATATCCTTTTCAGAGTTAGAGATGTAAAAAGAAGGGAAGTAGCTTTTAGACTTATCTGCCAGCTTCAAAGTCATATAAATCAAAACATTTTGACATACTCCCCCTTTTTTCAGTGCTTAGTCCTACTTCCTCAGCACAATGATTTCCCTTAGATCCACCCCCCGTTACTTGTACTGTGGGGGTTGTAAGAACAAGCAGAAGCAGATGTATGTGTTTCTGGAGAGTGGAATGCATCTACAATAGGAAGTATCCGAGAGTGGGGGTCCATCTATACCAGCAGGTATCCCACAGTGGGGTTGCATGCATCCTGAACTCTACCATGTTATTTGATTTCGTACGATGCTTTATATTACTAGCCATGGGTGCTAATACTACAAAGTGGAAAAGCACGAATATGTCAAGATGTTTAGATTTCAATGCGTTTGAAGCTGTCAAAAGCTAGTTCCCTTCTTGTACAACCCTGACTCTGCTCAGAACATATTCGCCTTCTTTTGTGCTACGATAGGAGCATTTTTCATTCTGGACATAATATAACCGTGTGGATATCGCGGTAGAGTTGTGCTATGGCTTCACGACACACAATTACGGCTTGCTTGCCCCACAAGAGGCAAATATCTGATAACGTATTCGATGCACACATACGCTTAAATTAAAGTGCTTGTCGTACGTCTGTCAGTTATTGCACGGCTAAAAAGGGGTGGGGAAAGGTGAACAGTTTTTACCGACCATTGTCCTGATAAAGGCTTTGTCACTATTAGCTACTTAGATTCTGCATCAGTGCGACCTACTTACGGACTGCGGTATTGCGTAATACAATGATATCTGCAGCAACCCAGCGAAAAAGTACACAGTCAGCTTTAGTTATACAAGAGTAGAAAATTTTCTCTCTCTCTGCCTCACACACCCAGAGAGAGCGAGAGAGTGAGAGAGAATGTATATCTGTGAGTGAACGTTCTGTGTAGACCTATTTTATAGCTAATGAATAAAACATAAACCGCAAATATTTCACAGTACTGATTTATCGTGCTAACCGGTTTTCGGCTTAAAGGCCATCATTAGGCAACAACTGAATATAGTCGTAAAACAAGATAGCTCGCAAGTGAACAAACTTTGACAGAGAGGGAGAGAGAGAGAGAGAGAGAGAGAGAGAGAGAGAGAAAGGGGGGTGGAGGGAGGGAGGGAGGGAGGAAGATGTTTCGACCAAAATGTGTGTGGAGAACACCTTGCAGAGACTATCCTACCGCAGTGTCTTACTTCTTTGTTTATTACATACCCGTAATGTATTACAAAACAAAACAAAAAATAACGGTTTACACCAACACAAATAAAACAAACGGGGTGGCACACCCATTGCTACACCTATTCTCGTACCGAGGAGCAGCGGGTGCAATCCCTGATTCAATTTTCAGCGGACACCAATATGGTCCATACAAAACATCCACGGCCATCTCCGAAAAAACTGCTCCAAGCTAGCTGTCGTCAGAGACAGGATAAAAAAAAACTGTTTTCAGTTTACCTCCACACAACTTTCCTGTTCTTGTCTATTATTTCCAGATGTGACACATAATTTGACATCAATCTTACTGCAGCACTGTATCAGGTTTTGCACTGGCTCTCTTGAGAACGGCACTTGAGATCCAAAATAAATAAGTGCTGTCTCCGCTAGAAGATAAGAAACACATATAACAGCGCTACGCTGCCTAGTTAGCACTCAAGTGCAACTTCGTTGAGGGTAGCCGCCAGCACGGGGCAAGACGTAATTTATACTTCCATCTTACGTCACCAAGTGGACATAAATCCAGCAAACGCGAAAATAAACCGGCACACGGCTCCATTCGAGACTGTGTCAGCAGTACTTGAAGACTGCAGCAGAACTATGATCAGTGTCGCGGCCAAAAAGAGCCAAACTGTACTAGTAATAGCAGTTATCATACTCTGGATTTAGAAGTAAACGAAAGACGTATCAGCGGAAGTGAAGACGCAACAAATATCAATAGATTATTAAAACAAACGCGCTACGTTAGCTCGATAAATATTTTCATTAGACCACTTCACCCACCTGAAAGTGAACAGCCATAATAAACGTAATATCTGAGGCATTTGACTATGTGAATCACAATATTCTTCTAGATAAATTAAAATTTTATGGGACTGATGGTATACCCAACCATGGATGATGTCTTGTCTAAGAGAAGGAACGTAGAAAGCTCTACTTACTAATTCAACATATTCAGTTCTGCACGTATAAAGGTACTACACCAATTATAAACCAAACACATAATGAGGAAGTAATAAAGATAGTGGAAACTTTAAAATTCTTAGGTGTCCATATTGGCGAGAATTTAAACCGGAAAAAAGCACATTTTCGAATCTTGAAGCAAATTAGTTCATTCATATTTGCACTCAGAATCATTGCAAATCTTGGGGAGAGACAAATCAGTAAGCTGACATATTGTGCATATCTTCATTCACTAATGTCATATGGAATAATGTTCTGGGGTAAGTCATTTTTAAGAAAGAAAGTCTTCGTTGCTGAAAAACATGCTGTAAGAATAGTTTGTTGTGATCACCCACCATTATCTTGTAGCCATCTGTTTAAGGAATTGGGCATTCTGACTACTGCTTCATAGTATTTCCTCATGAAGTTCGTTGTAAATCATCCACTGCAGTTCAAAAAGGGCAATGACGTACATAATTACAACACCAGAAGGAAAAATGACATTCATTCTCGACATTAAGGTTGACCTTAGGACAAAAATGGGTGTACATTGCAGCAACAAAAACCTTTGCTAACTTACCTAGAGATATAAATTTTCTGACACACAGCAAACTAAAATTTCAAAACAAACTGAAAAATGTTCTCCTTAACAACCCCCCCCCCCCCCCATCCACCCTATTCTGCAGAAAAATTTCTTTTATTGTAATGTGTAAAAGGTGTTGGATAGGAATTACTAACTCACAACTACAGGGCTATTACAAATGATTGAAGCGATTTCATAAATTCACTGTAGCTCCATTCATTGACATATGGTCACGACACACTGCAGATGCGTAGAAAAACTCAAAGTTTTGTACGGCTGAAGCCGCACTTCAGGTTTCTGCCGCCAAAGCGCTCGAGAGCGCAGTGAGACAAAATGGCGACAGGAGCCGAGAAAGCGTATGTCGTGCTTGAAATGCACTCACATCAGTCAGTCATAACAGTGCAACGACACTTCAGGGCGAAGTTCAACAAAGATCCACCAACTGCTAACTCCATTCGGCGATGGTATGCGCAGTTTAAAGCTTCTGGATGCCTCTGAAGGGGGAAATCAACGGGTCGGCCTGCAGTGAGCGAAGAAATGGTTGAACGCGTGCGGGCAAGTTTCACGCGTAGCCCGCGGAAGTTGACGAATAAAGCAAGCAGGGAGCTAAACGTACCACAGCCGATGGTTTGGAAAGTCTTACGGAAAAGGCTAAAGCAGAAGCCTTACCGTTTACAATTGCTACAAGCCCTGACACCCGATGACAAAGTCAAACGCTTTGATTTTTCGGCGCGGTTGCAACGGCTCATGGAAGAGGATGCGTTCAGTGCGAAACTTGTTTTCAGTGATGAAGCAACATTTTTTCTTAATGGTGAAGTGAACAGACACAATGTGCGAATCTGGGTGGTAGAGAATCCTCACGCATTCGTGCAGCAAATTCGCAATTCACCAAAAGTTAACGTGTTTTGTGCAATCTCACGGTTTAAAGTTTACGGCCCCTTTTTCTTCTGCGAAAAAAACGTTACAGGACACGTGTATCTGGACATGCTGGAAAATTGGCTCATGCCACAACTGGAGACCGGCAGCGCCGACTTCATCTTTCAGCAGGATGGTGCTCCACCACACTTCCATCATGATGTTCGGCATTTCTTAAACAGGAGATTGGAAAACCGATGGGTCGGTCGTGGTGGAGATCATGATCAGCAATTCATGTCATGGCCTCCACGCTCTCCCGACTTAACCCCATGCGATTTCTTTCTGTGGGGTTATGTGAAAGATTCAGTGTTTAAACCTCCTCTACCAAGAAACGTGCCAGAACTACGAGCTCGCATCAACGATGCTTTCGAACTCATTGGTGGGGACATGCTGCGCCGAGTGTGGGAGGAACTTGATTATCGGCTTGATGTCTGCCGAGTCACTAATGGGGCACATATCGAACATTTGTGAATGCCTAAAAAAACTTTTTGAGTTTCTGTATGTGTGTGCAAAGCATTGTGAAAATATCTCAAATAATAAAGTTATTGTAGAGCTGTGAAATCGCTTCAATCATTTGTAATAACCCTGTATATACTGGAAGTATGAACTAAAAAACGCCTTCATTCACAACTTTTCGTATTTCATTAAGTACACGATGCTGTGGGTCCATCATCGGGCATAATATGTCTAAATACATACTTTATTTTTTCTCCAAGAAAAGCGTTTTTCTGATGGTGATGGACCCACAGGACGTGAAATGCATCGTG
Source organism: Schistocerca americana (assembly GCF_021461395.2). Classification (NCBI taxonomy): domain Eukaryota; kingdom Metazoa; phylum Arthropoda; class Insecta; order Orthoptera; family Acrididae; genus Schistocerca; species Schistocerca americana. Next base: position 277,131,038 of record NC_060120.1, read on the forward strand.
TACTTAATTAAATTCGAAAAGTTGTGACTGAAGTTGTTATTTAATTCATACTTCCAGTGTACTGAGTACAGTCACGTTTGAAGCTGCGAAATTTGGATAAATATTTGAAAAAAAAAGATGTGTTAAATGTTTATCATGCAACCATATTCAGAAATTAACTTGGGATGGAATGTGAAATGTCTCGTTCCACGTCATTAAGATTTACGTGCAAAGTTATCCGTGGAACACGAAAGTAACTAATAAACTAACTGAGAAATAAATAGATGCGTAGTAACCCTACTAACAAGCGTAAGACCGAAAACTGCGTGACGTATCAACCGCTGCCTAGAAAACGTACGCCCCAGCATCGTCACAGCATTTTAGAAGCCCAGGCTGGCGACAAAAGCAAGTGTCTTGACAGTCCCCAGCTCCTCGCGGAACGGGCGTCTCAGCCACTGAGTTGGCGGCTGTAATCGCTCAGAAAACGCACCGTGACACGTATTGGGAAGTGAGACGTCGCAGGTCTTGCTGGCGCCTTGTTAACCGCAATCTGCCGTAAGCGGATTACAGGACCCGCTTACCGTCTCCAGTAACCGCCAGTGACACTTATCCCCGCTCCACACATCAGATACTGCGCCCGTGGCTCGGTGCCGCTAACGAGTAGAGATCGCCATGTCGTTCGATCTGGACTAGCATGGTGACTTCCTTTTCTCTTCACGTCAGGCCACGGGTTTTCAAATCAGTCACGCAGTGTACAGGTCTCGCTCATATCGATAAACTGAAATATCACGCCATCACGTGATTCTTTGTTTGGGCAGTGTATCGCCAACGGAAGTACTCCCAGAAGTGGTAAGAGTTGATACACGGAAATACTAGGTCAATCACGAGATCATTTACAAAACACTCGTGGGACCCATCCTATAACATTGCTCTCAAGTGTGAAGGAGCCACATCATATAGGACTGGCAAGGGCTACTGTGCATATACAAAGAAGAGGTAGCACGAATGGCCACTATTTGCCTTGAGTCACAGAAGAGAGCCGTGGAAATGCTGAAAAACCTGAACTGGCAGACGCTTGAAGAGAGAAGTCAATCACCCGGTGAAAGGCTACTTCCAAAGTGGAAGTGTAAATTGACGAATCTAGAAATACAACCTCCTACCATCCGGCGAAAGGCTACTTGCAAAGTAGCAGTGTAAATTGAGGAATCTAGGAATACAGCGTCCTAAGTAAAGTTCTGTAGAAAGCGCAAAGACAATGTTTCACACACTATAGCGCGCACAGAGGCATTTGCGCAGTGATTCTTCTCGCACTACATACGCGAATGAAACAGGGTGAAACACTTAACACGTGATACTATGCTAAGTAGCCTGTTCCTTGAGGTTCCCAATTGGAAAATTGGGAGATTTCATTTGTTAATTACTGTAGCATCCTTCCTACAAACCAAAGTTGTCACCTGTGACTTTCACCCATTCATACAGATTCTAAACTGAGCAGTGTGGAACATTGGTTAAGACAGTGGACAGGTCTTCTAAAGGATGACACTCAGATCCCCGACCTGCCGTTCGTCGTTCACTAAATCGCTATCGCCGGGAAGGTCCATTGGGAAACGACACGTCCGTTACCTTTCCCTAATTTTTCTCAGTGTTCCGTGAGCTTTTGAATCCACTGTAGAGATTATAGCACCAGAAATATTTTGCTGATGTTTCTCTGTTACATTTCAAGGATGGCACCTAAAACATGAGTGAAAGATACTGGTTGACTGACAGATCATGACACATCAAGGAATAACCAGCTTCGTGGTGTAGGGATGCGTGTGTGCGGGGGCGGGGAGAGGAGGTAAAAATTCTAGTGGGAGACGAAGGCTCGAATGTCGTAGGTTCAAACGAACGTAGTTGCAGCAGTTATGCAAGGCTGGAGAGTCTGCACAGCACAGATTAGCAGAAGAGCTACATCAAACCAGTCTCCAAACTGAAGAGGACAGCAACACTACCGAAACATCCATCGAGCCATGAGCCTCACACTGTTAAAACTTCGATAAAGTACCGTGAACTTGAAACAAAAAAAGTTAGTTCGACATCCAAAGCGAGAAAATGTTTCATTCCCTAATATTCCTCAACTGAATACTTTCCTTTATTTGCTGCTCTAGTTGATAGTGGGTGTAAGGTTTCTCGTCTCACACTTCATTCGACTTTTGGCACTGGAAATACATTTCAGTGCGTGTGTGAGAAGTTGTGGGTCACACGGAGATTATTGTTTCCGCATGTCGTTCCTCCCTCGCTGGGTTGGTTGTTGACACTTCGAACCAATGCAATGACTCACCAATTCCACCACTGTCATAAGTAGTATAAGACAGTTGTCATCTTCCTAGATGATGACGGAAGAAAACTGTCTAGACCAGTGGCCGTCAAACTTTTTTGCTCGAGAGCCAGTATCGACTTTGTAAGGTATCACCACGGGCCGTATGTGTACCGATTAATTGCTAACCTAAGTTGGTATATTATGAGCCCTCAACAGACTAACTATAGCAAGGGCGCAAAAAGTTGGCCACTGACCCGCCGAGTACTGATCGTTAAAAGTCGGCACCATTCGGGACATTTCCTATTGATTGTTCTCTGCCTGAGATCGCTGCCACCTTCGGTGACCCCAAAGTAGCGACAGTATACTTACGTGAAGAAGTATTGTTGTGTTGTCTATGTGAGCAGACGATTTATTAACAACAGTAGTAATATCTCATCTACATCTACATGCATACTCCGCAAATCACACTGGCAGAGTGTTCATTCAACAACCTTCGCAACAATTCTCTATTATTTAACTCTCGAACAGCGTGCGGAGAAAACGAACACTTACATCTTTCTGTGGTTTCTCCCTATGTAGGTCGGCGTCAAGAAAATATTTTCGCATTTGGAGGAAAAAGTTGGTGATAAAATTTCGTGCGAAGATTCCGCCGCAAGGAGAAACATCGATTTTAATTATGTCCGCCCCAATTCTTGTATCACGTCCGTGACACTCTCCCTCCTATTTCTCGGTAATACAAAACGTGTTGCTCTTCTTAGAACTTTCTCGATGAACTCCAATATCCTATCTGGTAAGGATCCCACACCTCGCAGCAGTACTCCAAAAGAGGACAGACAAGCGTAGTGTAGTAAGCCTGTTCAGTGGATCTGTTGCATCTTCTAAGTGTTCTGCCAATTAATCGCATTCTTTGGTTCGCCTTCCCCACAACATTTTCTATGTGTTCTTTCCAATTTAAGTTAATTCCTAGGTATTTAGTTGAATTTACGGTCTTCAGATATGATTGATTTATCGTGTAACCGAAGTTTAACGGATTCCTTTTAGCACTCATGTGGATGACCTCACACTTTTCGTTATTTAGGCTCAATATCCAATTTTCGTACCATACAGATATCTTATGTAAATCGTTTTGCAATTTGTTCTGATCTTCTGATGACTTAACTAAACGATAAACGGCAGCATCATCTGCATAAACCTACGACGAGTGCTCAGATTGTCTCCTAAATCGTTTATAAAGATAAGGAACAGTAGCCGTCCTTAACGCTACCTTCGGGAACGCCAGAAATCATTTCTGTTTTACTCAATGACTCTGTCACGAACTGTGACGTTTCTGACAGTAAATCACGAATCCAGGCACATAACAGACGAAATTCCATAAGCACGCAATTTGATTACAAGCCGCTTGTGAGGTACAGTGTCAAAAGCCTTGTAGGAATCTCGAAATACGTAATCAAATTGAAATCCCTTGTCAAATCACTCAGCACTTCATATGAGTAAAGAGCTAGTTGCGTTTCAAAGGAGAATGTTTTCTGAATCCGTGTTGACTGTGTGTCAATAGACCATTCTCTTCGAGGTAATTCATAACGTTCAAACACAATATATGTTCAAAAATCCCGCAGCATATCGAAGTTAGTGATAAGGGCCTGTAATTAGTGGATTTAAATGAAACACAATCATACATTTTGATTGAATGTCGTTTTTTCTCCTACTCATTGTTCCGTATTGCAAAAGCGTCAATTTAATTTAATATTCCTTGCGGCAAATATGTACCGCACTTTAAGATGGTCATCTCTGTAAAGCATATTCGCAAATTCATGTCACTACTGTGTCAAAATTTATACCACAGCAGCCGATCGGAACAAGTCGCGCACGAGAGTTGTTCGTACTGGAAGACAAACAGTAAAACATCCCCCTTTCAATATCATCTAACCTCGCAGTGGCCACGCTAATTAACGTCCCCCCCCCCCTCCCCATGCTTGAAGTAAGGCAACTTTATCTGGCTCGCGGCCGAATTCATCAACGTCAATTAAAGTTGAGCACATCTTAAAATATTGCTGTCTCTGTGCTTTGGGTTGCTACTGAGAGGGAAAACGACGCTGTTAATAATCTCTTAACGTTAATTGGCGTTTTTTAATTCGGATATTAATTGCTAGATGCATGCATTATACAAGGTGTGCCTGAAACGTTCGGTGAGTGGTCTCACAGAATAAAGGTAACGAGAGTTACAAATAAATACGTTTACCGGCGTTCAAAGTAATCACTATTAGCTATAGAACACAGTTCCGGCTATAGTTGTGAAGCTCTTGGAAACTGTCAGCAAACAACTCTTGCGGAATCGCTGGAAGCACTGTGATCACGCACTGTTAGATACCAGCAACGTCTGCGTGCTTAACTTTCACGCTCAACGCAAGGTGGGCGTTCTTCAGTACCCTCCTTGTTCCCCAGATTAGGCGCCAGCAAACTACGTCTTGCTTCCCCTCATTCATTGTTGTTGTGGTCTTCAGTCCTGAGACTGGTTTGATGCAGCTCTCCATGCTAATCTATCCTGTGCAAGCTCCTTCATCTCTCAGTACCTACTGCAACCTACATCCTTCTGAATCTGCTTCGTGTATTCATCTCTTGGTCTCCCTCTATGATTTTTACCCTCCATGCTGCCCTCCAATACTAAATTGGTGATCCCTTGATGCCTCAGAACATGTCCTACCAACCGGTCCCTTCTTCTCGTCAAGTTGTGCCACAAACTTCTCTTCTCCCCAATTCTGTTCAATACCTCCTCATTAGTTATGTGATCTACCCACCTAATCTTCAACATTCTTCTGTAGCACCACATTTCGAAAGCTTCGATTCTCTTCTTGTCCAAACTATTTATTGTCCACGTTTCACTTCCATACATGGCTACGCTCCATACAAATACTTTCAGAAACGACTTCCTGACACTTAAATCTATGCTCGATGTTAACAAATTTCTCTTCTTCAGAAACGCTTTCCTTGCCATTGCCAGTCTACATTTTATATCCTCCCTACTTCGACCATCATCAGTTATTTTGATCCCCAAATAGCAAAACTCCTTTACTACTTTAAGTGCCTCATTTCCTAATCTAATTCCCTCACCATCACCCGACATAATTCGACTACATTCCATTATCGTCGTTTTGCTTTTGTTGATGTTCATCTTATATCCTCCCTTCAAGACACTATCCATTCCGTTCAACTGCTCTTCCAAGTCCTTTGCTGTCTCTGACAGAATTACAATGTCGTCGGCGAACCTCAAAGTTTTTATTTCTTCTCCATGGATTTTAATTCCTACTCCGAATTTTTCTTTTGTTACCTTCACTGCTTGCTCAACATACAGATTGAATAACATCGGGGAGAGGCTACGACCCTGTCTCACTCCCTTCCCAACCACTGCTTCCCTTTCATGTCCCTCAACTCTTATAACTGCCAACTGGTTTCTGTACAAATTGTAAATAGCCTTTCGCTCCCTGTATTTGATCCCTGCCACCTTCAGAATTTGAAAGAGAGTATTCCAGTCACTCATATAGCCCTGAAAGGCTTACGCTTCGCAGGCGTTCCGCGTGACAAGGCGTTCGAGCGATTCCGCGCGAAGCGTTTGTAGTTTCCAACAGCTTAGCTAATGGTGATTACTCTGAAGGCCAGTAAAGGTAATTTGTTTGTGACTCCTGTTTCCTTTATTTCCCGAGACTGTTTACCGAACTTTCCAGATGCTCCTCCTAAAACACGGCTCAGAACAGACAGCAGATTGACGACCACTTGTCTACTAGACACTTGATACGCCAACAGTGTTCCTTCTACAGAATACTCTACAAACCACTGTGAAGCGCATGTCAGTAGCTCGTTAACTGCTTCGTCATTGCTCTAGTTTCTCAAGCTACGCCGCGTCATTGCGGTGGATGTATGTTTCGAGTGCGCGAGCATTGTAGGGCGGCGCCAGCAGCACACACCGTGACGTAAGAGCCACTCAGGGGGTGTACAGCACAGGGAGCTGAACGCTGGCTGACGGCGCCGCGAAGCTAAGCTAAGCCGCTGTGAGCCGGCGAGTAATTAAGCTCAGCGTTTGTGTGTGTGTGTGTGTGTGTGTGTGTGTGCAGTGCTCCGGGGTGCCCAACAAATCCTGCGACACGCCACCGCACGCCGCCAATAAATCAAGCGGCGAAACGCAAACTTCCAACCGCCCACCCGCCCACGCACCTGCGCTTAAACTTGTTATCGCGAGCCCGCGGCGTCTGCAGAGGCGCAATAAAAAACGGTATAAAACAAACAACCGTCGTGAGTGACTGCGGCAAGTGAGGCGAAAAGTAAAACTCGCAGCGACGACTCCGAAACTCTGGTTGCCGGGAGCAGCCTTTGAACGCTAGGAACCGTCTTAACGACGCTACCGAGTAAGGTAGCGCCGCGGTTGACACACTGGTCTCGCGTCCGGGAGGACGACGGTTCAAATTCCCGTTCGTCCATCGAGATTTAGATTTCGTGTGATTTCCCTAAAACGTGTAGGGTGAATCCCGGGATGGTTTCTTTGAAAGAACACGGCGGACTTCCTTCCCCATTCTTAATTAATGCGAGATCGTGCTCAGTAATGACCATGTTGTCGAAGGAATGTTAGGCCCCAAACTTGAAAAATGGTTCAAATGGCTCTGAGCACTATGGGACTTAACATCTATGGTCATCAGTCCCCTAGAACTTAGAACTACTTAAACCTAACCAACCTAAGGACATCACACAACACCCAAACTTGACACTGTCGTACGATTAGAACATACGGGTTCTTTACTCAGTGCCTCGGGCGCTTCCCGTATCAACGAGAAACTGTAGTCTGACAAGTAGACCAGAAAACTTTCATATAACTGACAAGTACATGACATTACTCAAATTCGTTGCTTAGACGTAGTTCTTTGGTGCTACTGGCTAACTCACGAGATACAAGGCGATCGTTACTTGTGATCAGTTAATTTTTCGGCCCCACGCAAGAGAATAGTTCCTCCTCTTCAGCACAGGCGCCCACAAAAATTCATCCTCGGGGAAGGGGGGGGGGGGAGGGGCAAGACTCTAAAACTACCATTTTTATAAATACAGGGTGAGTCACTAACTGTTGCCACCTAGAATAACTGCGAAAGTATGATAGTGGCTGAAAAGTTTGTGGGACAAATGTTGCGTGGGACAAGGAGGGCCATAATATGACGTTGGTTTTTTGGTGTTATGTAGGGTTGCGTCAGAAATATGAAGGCTGACTTTGTTTTTTTTAAATGGGATGCTATAGTTTGGTATTTATTATCTGATAGCGGCTATCGAGACAAATCCATTGATTTGTAACAGTAAGGTCTTTTAAGGTCAACGAAAGTAAAAATGGTGGCATGAACGTCCATTTACAGAAGGTGTTCGAAGTGATGACCATTGTTATCAATGCAGTGCTGCAATCTGTTTCTCAGTTCGAATACCACAAATTTTCTTGAGACTGAGAAGCTTACGTCCACGAATCAGCATCATTTCAGAAAGCATCGCGCTTGCGAAACTCAGCTTGGCCTCTCACATGATACAGTGCCAACTATGGGCGAAGGGCAATATACAGATTCCACATTTCTAGATTTCTGGAAAGCGTTTGACACGGTGCCCCACTGGAGACTGTTAACAAATGTACGAGCATATGGGATAGGTCACTGGTTATGTGATGACTCGAAGGCTTCACAAGTAATACAACCCAGCATGCTGTCGTCGACGGTGGGTATTCATCAGAGACAAGGGTATCGTCGGGAGTGCCCCACGGAAGTGTCATGGGACCGCTAGTATTCTCTGTGTACCGTACATAAATTAACGGACAGGGTGTGTAGCAATCTGCAGCTGTTTGGTGATGATGCTGGGGTGTATGGGAAAGTGTCGTTGTTGAGTGACTGTAGGAGGATACAAGATGACTTAGTTGTTGTGATGAATGGCAGATATCTCTAAATGTAAAAATATGTAAGTTAATGCGGATGAGTAGGAAATACAAATCCCTAATGTTCGGATACAGTATTAGTGGTGTCCTATTTGACACAGTCACGCCATTTAAATGTCTGGGCGTAACGTTGCAAAACGATATACCGGTAAAATGGAACGGATATGTGAGGACTGTGGCAGGGAAGGTGCTTGGTCAACTTCGGTACATTGGGAGAATTTCTTGGAACTCTCGTTCAGAAGCGGCTGCCAGATTTATTAGCAGTAAGCCGGAACAACACGCACGTAATACAGTGATGCTTTGGGAACTCAAATGGGAATCCCTGGAAGGAAGGACTTTCTTTTCGAGGAACGCCATCGAGAAAATGTCGAGAACCAGCGTTACAAGCTGTCTGCAAATTGATTTTACTACCGCTAAATGACAATTCTCGTAAGGACCACGAAGATACGATACGAGAAATTAGGGCTCATACGGAGGCATATAGAGAGTCGTTTTTTCCGTCGCTCTGTTTTGGTGTGGAACAGGAAAGGAATCGACTAGTAGTGGTACAGCGTACGGTCGCTTGCGGAGTATCTATGAACATGTAGTTGTTGATGGAAGGTGTGAAAAACACGGTAGCAGTGCCTTGGAAAAGCCAGTATCCCAGGTTGTATTAAAAACATATACTGGGTAGTTTTTACCAGTGTCGCTACGTCATTACGTCTCGCACCTACAGTAGAATAAATTATACATCCCTGTACAGGTTCCGACAATAATGGATGGCTTTATGATGATGACGTAATGGCAGTTGAAGAAAGTCTTATCTGGATTACCTTTCCATATTGGTGAACGATGCGAAATTTCCTTTGTTTGCGGGCTCAGTAGTTATCGCCGCAAATTACGGGTCAGCAGTTTGACATTTCCGTGTAGTGTATATTTAATAGTAACGCATGTCAACGCGGTGGCTTAGCACGGGAACAAAGGAAACAAGCCAAGTCCCTAGCCTTGTCAGCAGACGAGCTGTCTACGACCGTAGAGCTGATACGGCGCGTCGTAACTACAGTTTGGATGGAAATTTCAGTATTTACAGTCGTCTGACAGATAAGGATAAAGGAAACAATGGAAGCAGGCGCAGGTAAACACCTGCCGCTGAAGAAACGACAAGACATAAAGATGCTATAGGACAAACCAAGCACGAGTGGTACGCATCAAAAACACTATCTTTTCAGTAACACACTAACAGTCGGTTCTATCACTGCATAAGCTGACCCCTCGAACAAGAATGAGGCGGCATTATAGTGTGACGGTGCCTTGCAAAGCGTTGTCTGCACACCCAATGGGTGGCACATACAAAATATGTCCGGTTACGTTGAGGCAGAGACATCAGTTTTAACTACAGCGGTCCATATAGTTACGCGATCACATAATGATTGCACACATTACACAATGACAAGCTATTAATTCGGTCCGGTATCATAAATGGAAGAATACAGGCCTTCATACGTTGCTTTCGTACATGTTAAAATACAAGCTACCAATTTTCTGGTTCTGAATTTCAGACTATATTGTGCAGCAAACTAATTTAATTTTGCTATTTCTGTCAATATGTTCCCTACTCCATAACACGACGTCTGCACTCTGAAGGTCTGGTTCTGGGAAAGAGTTTCTCGCTGCTGAAGGCGAGGAAAGATTCTAGTGTCTTTAGAACTCGAAGGCGAGGAAAGATTGTAGTGTCTTTAGAACTCGAGCAAAGACCGCGCCACCGTGTCCTCCTATTGCGTGTGAGGCTGTTCCGTAGTTACATGACTCATAAACATGTGGCCATTTTTTACAGCTGTGGTTCAGCTTGGAAGGACAATAATGACTGCCCTCCTCGCAAAACCAACAGCTCAATGTGAATTTCTGTCAACGCAGATTAGACGACATTTCCAGCCTAAATACCTTGATGTCACGCTCGATCGGTCTTTAACATTTAAAGAACACCTCGAAGACACTAGCTAAAAGCTAAAGACTCGAAATAACATCGTAACGAAACTGGCTAGCACAACCAGGGGTGCTGAAGCTTCCATTGCAGGGACTGGAGTTCTGACACTAGTAAATCCTGTAGCTGAATACTGTGAACCACTAAGCAACACAGTACAAGGAAACTAAACACCCATCCGAATGAACAATATGAATTATTACGGGTATACTAAAATACACGCAGATCCCTTGGCTGCACACTATCAGTAACATTCCACCACCTGAACTGCGACGCCAAGAAGCAGCCGATGGAGAATGGAGGAAGCTGCATCAGCCAGACTAGCTCCCAAGACCTTCCAATTCATAGAGTCTTAAATGACTCTCCTCCAAACAGCTTGATATCACACACTTCACTGTGACAATATGAAAGAAACAAAAAGAAGTTTGACCTTCAAGAATAGTGATGCAGGAGATAGAATGCTGCAACAATAAAACACCATGGTGTTCAAGCTCCATGTGCCAGGATTTGATTTGATGAGAAGTGAATGGACACGACTGAACAGGATAGCCGGCCGGTGTGGCCGAACGGTTCTAGGAGCTTCAGTCTGAAACCGCGCGACCGCTACGGTCGCACGTTCGAATCCTGCCTCAGGCATGGATGTGTGTGATGTCCTTAGGTTTAATTAGTTCTAAGTTCTAGGGGACTGATGACCTCAGATGTTACCTCGTTTATTTACGTCGCAATTAGTGCTTGGTAGAAGGTATTTTCCGTTGTACAATGGATTTTTTTGAAGGTCTTACGGGACCAAACTGCTGAGGCCATCGGTCTCTAAGCTTACACACGACTTGATCTAACTTACACTAACTTACGATAAGGACGACACAAACACCCATGCCCGAGGGAGGACTCGAACCTCTGACGGGGAAGTCGCGCGGACCGTGACAAGACGCCCCAGACCGCTCGGCTACCCCGCGCGGCTTTGTACAATGGACAAAGAGTCTTTAAAGAAAAGCTTTCTGAAAAAGCTGCTTCGTCATGCACATGCAGGTGAAATGGCACTGGAAGAAGTGGATGAGGCTAAAAATAATAGGCGCAGTAAAAAATTAGAAACTATAAACATAGGATGTTCGGTGCAGAGATGATAATATCAACAAAAGATTGGGAAATATGGAGGACAGCATCAAATCACAATAATAACAATAGGAATGAATAATAAACTTTCCAGTATCAGGAAAAAGGACGATCCCACTGTGGTACCTGTAGTCAGTTATAGTGAATGGATTTCGATTCTACCTGGGAAACGCACAGGAATCAGTTTGTCACTTGTCGGGTGACGTCTTAAACTCGACTGGCGATAAAGCCCACCGAGATTCAAAGCCACACTGAGTATTATCTGTTCAGGAAAATACACGGTCCTTTTGCGTACAATCAGTTTTTGAAACGGACTGGACCTAAAGTAGGTGCCCAGAAGCGCTGCCGCCGGTCCAGGTAGAGGGGATTTACGGACGGGTAGCCAGCCGTCTGCAAATTGCGGCGCGCTCAGACCGTACATACAAGGCGCTGCTCCGTGTTTTACGGGGAACAGTCGCCGGTGGGGGGGCGTGCGGTCCCGGTTCGACCCCTGGCCGTACGTCAGCGGCGCCGCGGCGATAAATCGCCGGGTCTGCGGACTGAGCCGAGGTGAGCTGGTCTGAGGAGCTTCACAGCAGACGCTGCTGCTGGCTAATTGTTCCCCGCCACGTCGCGTCTAGAGCCGCGAGACAGGTTTGCAACATGCTTTGTGGAACGACGGTTAGCCACCTAAACTCAGCGAGGAGACACTTCCTGACCTGAATAGATGGAAACTTGAAGACAGCACTGAAGAAAGGAAACATGAAGTAGGTGAAGATGGGGTGTGAAATACTATTTTGCGACATGAATTTGACGGAGCACTGAAAGGCTTAACTCGAAATAAGGTCCGTCAGATTTATTGACACCACTAAGAGAGTCAGACACGACAGAAATGTTCCACCTGGGGCGCGAGATGTATAGGAAAGGTGAAATTTCGCCGGCCGGAGTGGCCGAACGGTTCTAGGCGCTACAGTCCGGAACCGCGCGACCGCTACGGTCGCATTTTCGAATCCTGCCTCGGGCATGGATGTGTGTGATGTCCTTAGGTTGGTTAGGTTTAAGTAGTTCTGAGGTCATCAGTCCCCTAGACTTAGAAATTAAGTCCCATAGTGCTCAGAGCCATTTGATTTGAAAGGTTAGTTAGGTTTAAGTAGTTCTGAGGTCATCAGTCCCCTAGACTTAGAAATTAAGTCCCATAGTGCTCAGAGCTATTTGATTTGAAAGGTGAAATTTCCTCATACCTAAGGAAGAATGTCGTTACTACAATTCCAAAGAATGCATATCGTGTGAGATGTGAATATTACCGAACTATCAATTTAATTAGAAATGATCAAAAAATAGTAACACAAATTATTTACAGAGGAATAGAAAGCCTGGTAGAAGCCAACCTCTGGGAAGATATGTTTCAGTTCCGGACAAATGAATGAACACTTGGGCATTTCTAAGTGTGGTGTGACAGGACAATAAAATCTTGAACAAGGGAGCAGCTGTAGAATTTTGGATACAATGAAAATCATACAGCCAACCAGTTGCACTTCAGTAGTTTATTAGAACCTTTGCCTAGGTTTATATGTGTCCAAACGTAGGTAAAGGTTTGAACAAACTTTTGACTTGTATCTTGTTGGCTGTATGATTCTAACAGTATCGACAAGTCAGTGCTGAAGATAATATGGGGAGGTCGGAAAAGTAGTAAAGAGGTACAGCATCGAACTGGAGGAAATATGTGCGGCACAACGAGAGTAAAAGAACTGATCGAGTAGCAGAGCACATCCTCACACATCACGGAATCGTCAGTCTGAAGAGTCTGGGTTTAAATGTGGGTTGGGAGAAGAATTCAGGAGATTGTAGGAGGAGGCCAAGGCTGGACTACAGTAAGCATGTCATGCAGAGATTAAGAACGTGAAACGTGACAGACTTGCATGAAGAGATGCATCAGAACAGTCTTCAGAATGGGGAGCGGAACACCTGCAATGGTTTTAGCAAGTAATGAAGACGACAAGCTTAAACAACTCGATAAGTAACGTGTGGTAATAAGCTGTTCGCCCTTATTCCACGATGACGTTTTTAGACACCCTTACGTCAATCGATAAAAACAGAACCCTTATGGGATTACTTCGTTGTTCGTCAGTCTGTCCGACTGTTAGGACCCCTTTTCTCAGTAACGGGTAGAGGTATAAAGTTCGCCGTGGTTCCTCATTTCAAAATGGAAAAAAAAAGTCGCAATCTATGGAGTGGCGCCACACCAACTCTCCTGCGAAGGAAGAGTTCAAAACCGCACTCTGAGCCGGTAAAGCCACGGCGACGGACTTCTGGGACAATGAAAGGGTTATTCTGTTTGATGTCCTTTCTCATGGTGCAACGATCAGCTCTTTAGCGTACTGTGCTACTCTCAGGAAATTAAAGAAATCGCTTCAGCGTGTTTGTCGTCACAAAAATGAAAACGAACTTCTCCTTCTCGATGACAACGCAGTCCTCATACGAGACTACGCAACCGTGAGAAGCTCACAAAACTTGACTGGACTGTTCTTCCTCATCCACTCTACAGCCTGGATCTCGCACATTCTGACTTCCATCTGTTTAGGCCAATGATGGTTGCACTACGTAGGAAGCGGTATGTGTATGCTGCGGAGGTTTTTGATGCAGTAAGACGTTGGCTACGACGTCGACGAGTACAGTGGTACTATGAGGGCATGTGGGCTGTCCCAGTAAGGTGGCGTAGGGCCATCACAATGAACAGAGATTGTATTGAGAAATAGTGTTCTGTAGCCAGAAGAGTGGGAATACTTTGGTGTACTGAGATCCTGAATAAAACCCATCTGCTTTCAGAAAAAAAAAAATGTGTTGCACTGCTTACCGATCCACCCTCGTATTAAAATGATATCGTCTCAAATCTTCTAATTAGAAATTGTCGTCATCCTCCTTTTTCATATGGGCATTATCTTGCACTTATACCCATATCGACAGAAAGCTTCCATTGATTAGGCCAAGTAGAAATTTCGTTCAAGTCTTTCGACTTTCTTTGCGATCGCTTGCATTGGCGTTTATCTGCGAACAATATCATTACCAGCGAACAACCTCATGCCGCAAGTAGGTGATATGCCTTGTGTGTAAGACTGTCAATAAGCTCACAGATTCTTAGTCGACAGTTCCATTGGTCGGTTTCACGTCAGAGCTCATATACGGAGCTCATGTCGACAGTTGACTCGTTTATGAGTCGTGTAATAGAGGCATAAAATAATCAAGACGTCAAGTGCAGAAGTGGTACAGAAGGCACCAGCGAAAAGGCAGCACCCTGTAGGGCAGGGGTGGGCGATGTGGCGGGGGATGCGGCGAGCGCGTGGCGCGCTGCGAGGGGGACTGCACGGAACTGTACCGGCGGCTGCGCCAGACAGCGTCGCCATGGCAACTGCTGCTGCCGCTGATGAGTTTATTTGCGGTGGGCGGCGTTAAACCGGCAGATTACTCTCGCCGGACACAACATGGCCGGCCGGCCGCTCCTCTAATTGATTATCCGACGCCGACGCCGACGTCGACGCCGCACTGGCGCCGTCGGCCTCGCGTCATTCTGTCGCGACGACGGCTGTAGGCCGAATACGTGAGGTCGTGCGGCGTAACCACAGAAAAGGCAATAGAGTACAAATTTAACAATGAGAAACGGGGATACAAACTCCCAGGCAACATTTCGCGAGTGCCAGCGGCTAAAAAGTGTTACAGAGCCTGCTGATACTGAAGTCGAATCTGAATGAACTGGTGCCGATATCACAAGGACCGATAACTTCGCAGTTTGACGACCGATAAACATATGCTGTATGGGATGTACACGGGCACATGTTGGCTGTATTGTGCTAAGGGAGGCACAAAAAGCGGCTATCTCCAGATGTCACTGTTATTGGTGACCCTTTGCACCATATACGGCAGAAATCTTCTTCTTATTCGGAATAAATGCTTACGATGGGGTGCAAATGTTCCGAGGTTTACTATAAGTCTAGACATCGGTAACTAGCTGGAAATCCGCACCCTACCCAAGATGATAAACGAGAGGTCAATAAAACTCGAAGATACATTAGACGTAATACGTGACACTGTAAGACGTGTTTGACACGCAGCGACCAGTAAAAGTCAAGAATGCGAAGAAGCTAAGCAGAAAGTAACAACTTTATACATTAAAGGCATAAATTTTAACAGAAGTTAGTGACTACCGACGTTACGAGACCTCTTAACATCGCCACAGGCCTTAAGCACAACAACCATCTGTTGTTGCGGGCAGCCACTCGGCTGTATACTGATTAGCGTGGCTGGCTGTAGATGCAGTAGCACTGGGTTCGTTTCCAGACAGAATTTTTTCAGTAAGAAGTATATCTGAAGTCGCGTCTGCTGACGAATTAATAACTATCGACAAGGACACGTAATGACGAAATCTTTCGCCTCATTGGGAGCCACAGAACACTTAATTTCCAGCTACTGCTGATTACCCGGGCCAAGGGTAGAAGCATTTCCCAAACGACTTAGTTTGTAAACTGTTCCCGTGTTGTCACACTCTCAAGAAAGAATCATACGTTTACACACTAGTCATACAATTACGAAGCACACTTGCACACACAACAAACAAAAATATCAAACCACACGCACAAAACAAACAAAAGACGAATGATAAACGCACTCCGATAGTTGGCAATACTACACACCGAAAACACAACACAAAATGTAAAGTGCAAGTGATATATGGGATGTATTGAATCAAATGTAGGCGAAAGAACGCCGCAAATCGACAAACTAGAGTATGGAGACTAATGAACACATCTCCAGGACCACACATATGCCGGCCACGGTGGCCGAGCGGTTCTAGGCGCTGCAGTCCGGAACCGCGCGCCTGCTATGGTCGCAGGTTCTAATCCTGCCTCGGGCATGGATGTGTGTGATGTCCTTAGGTTAGTTAGGTTTAAGTAGATCTAAGTTCTAGGGGACTGATGACCTCAGATGTTAAGTCCCGTAGTGCTCAGAGCCATTTGAACCATTTGAACCACACATATGAGCGAACAGCGCAGGAAACCGTAACACCGAACGATTATTTCACATCACGAAATTTGTGTTACAAAAGTTGCTTTTAACCTAAAAAACAAGAGAAAAACACGACAAAATGTAACATAGAGACATATTGTAACTATCACATAATACGTTTATTGTATATAATACAGGCCGCTGAAGATGCTTCACAAATAAAAGAAGCCAAACGCGTATGGTAGTAAACCAACTGCCTTGAATTAGTTGCATAGACGGGAACATACCTGCACGAATTTGAAGCCACTAAGCAACGAGGGGAAAACAGAAAAATGACTATAACGCAGTATTTGTTTTTATCTTAATTCAGTATTGTTGCTCAGAAAATGCAATTCTTTAAAAGAGATGTGATTGCTTTGTGTACAGGGCTGCATTAATAAAATGTGAGTAAGGGAAAATGTGACTAACTGGAACGAATAAAAAGAAAACACGTAATTCGGGAGGACCTGAGTACGATTTAGATCTAATGCCGAAGATATCTGATCTTGCACCATGCACCAGCGTCGTGGTTGGCAAAATGGCGCTGTCCAAAACCGGCGCCGAGGCAACTGTGCCATTGATGACCGGCTGCGGAGAAGTGCACGGTCGAATAGGCGTGCACTTGTTGAGCAACTGACCACCCAGTTGAACAAAAGGGCTACCAACAGCGTCAGCTCAAAGACCGTTCTTCGAAAGTTGCTGCGTATAGGCCTCCATTACAGGCATCTGCTTAACGCATTCGTGGTGATTGCTGTTCAACTGAGACGAAGGTTCGAATTTACACTCCATTAGTACAACTGGACGTCCACTGAGTGGCGATAGGTGGCTTTTTCGGATGAATTATGCTTTATGCCCCCTCAGACAGAAGTCCGTTGGCGTGTACGGCTTGAAAAGTCTACACCACGCAACAATTTTGGTCTGGGGAATGTTTTCCGTGGGTGATCTCGTCATTCTAGAAGACACAACTGACCAGGCATGTATGCATCCATTCCTACATGCAGTTTGTTTCTTCTCCGCTCGATGGCAGACCAGCAGCACAATGCAACCTGTCACACAGCTCACAGTGGACGTGCGTGGCTCGAAGACAACCAGGGTGAGTTTACCGTATTCCCCTGGCCACCGAAGTAACAGGAGTTAAACCCAATCGAGAATCTGTAGGACCACCTCGATCGGGCTTTTGGCGCGATGGAAGCTTAGTCGAGAAACCTCGCACAGCTGGCCACGACACTGGAGTCAGTGAGGCTCCACATTTCTGTCGGCACCTTCCAGAACCTCACCGACTCTCTCACTGCACGCCTCCCTGAAGTCCGCGCCGCAAAGTGTGGTTATTCAGCCTTTTGACAGATTGTCATTTTAATGTGACTGGACAGTGTATTATATGTGGACTTCGCATCGTTCCTAGAAAAAAAACTTATTAATAAAATTGTTAGGGCCTCCGTGGCCACTTGTTGACGTATAGCTGTTGTGTTTGGTATCGGGATCTCCGCCGAGGTTTATTTTATGATTTTTGTGGTGCTTCCCTCATATGAGTGTCAGGCACTATGGGAAGGTTCACCCTACACTGCTAGTGGCCATAGCAAATTCCGACTACAGAACAAGTATCCAAAATCAATTTTCAGTCTTGTCTTTACTGTCTACTTCATGCACTAGCGTGATCTTTCCAACGCATACACGAATCGGATTCTCTTTCTTCTATTCGACAGCTACTTCATTTCTGTTTTTATATAATTTTCATAATTAAAATACTTTTTACATTGTAACAAAGGAACTGAAGTGTAAAAAAATCGAATGGAATAAAGCAGAACAGAAATCCGACATTTCATCAATCAGCTTACTACTCTTCGCATCTATTTGCTTTCAGCCACCGAAATTATCGTTAATATTCTTTCTATTTCTTCCTAGTCCAACACTAACCTGCATAGGCATTGGGTTGAAGGATGGAAGCTCTGTCGTTGCCCTGTACAATTTACGACGTACCTACATACCACACGCGGAAAGCCAGAACGCTGTAAAAATGGCACTATTTCTTTCGAGCCAGGTATCGTCTGTAAATGACGGAACGTCGGCGCCGTGAACGCGCGGAAACACCATCGCGCACTCATTATGCGAATGCCATCAAGGAGAGCACAGGTAGACGCCGACGTTTAGTATGACGTAGCGGCCTACAAACACGCCCCCGGCGGGCGTCGCAGCATCCCCCGGCAGTCCGTATAAATCCGGCCTTCCGAGAAGGCGGCGGGCCCCATCTTCCCCGGGACTATTACAGAAACGCATCAACGCGGCCGGAGAGGCAGAGGGCCACATTTTTCGGGAATACGGAGAACAACAATGAGGGACATTCCGGAGGAGTGCCACCGCAGGTATTAAAACGCGTATATACAGTTGTGGCCCGGTCGCGGGCCCGCGCCCCTCGACAATAAATAACTCTGCGCCGCCCGTGGGGGTGGGTCCCGGTCCCTGTGCCGGGGTCACGGAGGTGGGGGAGGCGTCCGTATTGTTGTCTGTGACAGGGCGGGCCTCCCGGGCGTCTCCCATAATGACTTTGCGGGCCCCGGGTTAGCTGGCGAAAATAAACCAGGGGCTGCGGCAGCGGCTGCGAGCCACCCCCGTTATGCAGGAATGAGGAACGCGTCACCGCCGGCGGCCTAACGGATTGCCCGATCACTCTCCAAAACAGACGGATGAGGTACATGCGTGTAAAACAGAGACAGATTTATTCACAGACGATATCTTGAAAACAGTAGATGCCAGTGAATAGGCAGATTCCGTCTTCCGAGATTTCCAAAAGTCGTACTATATCAAACCTTCCACTAATAAGACCGAGTATCTTTTTGCATATGCGATAGTCTGGGTGAATTTTTGATTAGCAGAAACCACAGTACTTTACACTGGACTGCGAGTCTCCAACAAAAACAAAGAAACAACTGTCTTGCCCCAATAGTAGCGGGACGTCTTATTTTCTCATTATATATAAAGCGTTTACCCGATGTCAATGTCAATGAAATTCACCAACAGCCGTGTAACTTAAGATGGTATTTTCTTTTATTCTGGAAGCTACCAGTTTCAGCATTTCACTATGCAATCTTCAGGCCCCATATGCATCTCTCCAAATAAACGAAAATGTCATATAGAGGAATGCATCTCTGGATGTCGTGAATTCAATCATTACACTAGCGCTTCATTCGAAGATTTGATAGTTATCAGATATTCGAATGAAGCACTAGTGTAACGATTGAATTCACGAAATTCAGACGACATCCTGAGACTTATGGCTCTATATGACACTTTCGTTTATTTGGAGAGATGCATTTCGGGCCTGAAGATGGCATAATGAAATGCTGAAACTGGTAGCCTTCAAAATAAAATAACATCTTAACTTACACGGCTGTTGGCGTTGACGTTGACAATTACTCATTCAGCCGATGTCCCCTGTCCATGACGGATCAACATCAACAGCCGCGGGGGATTAGCCGAGCGGTCTCAGGCGCTGCAGTCATGGACAGTGCGGCTGGTCCCGGCAGAGGTTCGAGTCCTCCCTCGGGCATGGGTGTGTGTGTGTTTGTCCTTAGGATAATTTAGGTTAAGTAGTGTGTAAACTTAGGGACTGATGACCTTAGCAGTTAAGTCCCATAAGATTTCACTCACATTTGAACATTTGAACGGATCAACAGTGACTGAGTTTACCAGATGAGTCGATAGGGAGTCTTCTCATACAAATCACGTGTTGTTTCCACTCTCAGTTGCTTGTCCATTAACAGTCTGAACAATCTCATTACGAACATCTTTTCGTTTGTAGCCCTTTTCTCTCTCTCATGTGTCTCACGTATGCTGCTGGTGTTTTCCTATCATCTTTCTTTTTTTATTTGTTTCTCGCTTCCATACATTACTAGAGGTATGAACACATTTTTATAAAAATTTGATCTTAGTGTCTTTTCAAATTTTGCAGTTAAGTGTTCTACTTATTACTGCACATTTTGCTTGAACTTTGAGCAATTTTACATCTGTATTGTTAGCATGATCTTGTGTTTCAATACAGATATTTACATTGTAATACCTTTCCAATTATTTCGTTCGTAATCACTGTCTTCTGACCATCAAAGTTTCGTCTTGTGTAATGACATTTTAACATTTTTTCTGTACATATTTGGTATAACCGTTGTATTACAAAATACAACAAGAACAATTTCTGATATTTTTACTTTGTAATCTGCTAGTAGTACTGCATTTATACTGGTTAATTATCTAATCTAACACTTGGATAACTTTTTGATTTCCAGTTTCAATGGACATCGTCAGTGTAAATGAGAGTGAAAGAGAACCACCCTTGTTTCCTTAATTTTTATCTCATCCGTGCCTTTCTCTCGTGTATTTATTTACCATTTCTATTCGACGGTATCAGCTTTTGATTGTCCGTATGAGGTGAGACGGGTCAGCCATTACTGAAAATACATAACTTCTAACAATTCGATCGGAAATATTGACAAAATTTGCAGAAACTAATTGGGATTCAAAATTAAATGCGCTTTGTATTTCTACGAGTATATTTACTGTATAAAGTATTAGCACTGTACGAACATTGGTTCCACTTTTGAAAGGCGTGTTGGAGACTCGCGACGGAATCGTAGCTACACGTAGCTTGCCGGCCACGTGCTGTTGCTTAGGCTATAGGGTGGGTCGCTTCGCGGAGGACGTGGTACTGGTAGGCCCTGGGCGCCCAGCAGCTGCCGGCAGGTCGTGTGTAGGGCTGGGGTGATGGATGGGACGGCCTCGTCTCTCTGCAGTGGCTCTGTACTACCGTGGCCAGCGCGTCCGTCCCACACGCCTGAGCGCACATCGTCACGTTAGATTCAAAGTTCTTTCTTATTACACTCAATCACTGTTACGTATGTGTAAATGATTCATTCTGAGGGACGTACTGAAAGACATAACAAAGAAACAAACTCAGCTCTTCTTTGTTCTCTATCTTTCTCTTGTAGTCATTCCAGCTTAGCCAGTCTGCACTTTCTGTCAATCTCATTTTTCAGTCTGTATTATCTCTCGCCTGCTTCACATGCTGCATTTTTTTTATTTTCCCCTATCGTTAATTAAATTCACTATCTCTGTGCTCCCAAATATTTCAACTAGGTCTTGTTTTTTACCTACATCACTGCTGCCTTCTCTGTTTCGCCTGTCAAAGCTACCCCTTCGTCTTCAGGTGTATCCCTTTCCGCTGTTTCAGTCTAACTTTGCTAATGCTGTCTCTGAAACATTCAACAATCTCTGTTTCTTTCATTTTATCCATGTGCCATCTCCTTAATTTCCTACTGTTACGCAATTTCTTCAGTTTTAATCTGCAGTTCATAACAAATCAATTGTGGTCAGAGTCGATATCTGCCTCTGCCTCTGGAAATGTCTTATAGTTTAAAATCTGGTTTCCAAACCTCCCCAGGCCTCTCTCAAGATTCTTAAATCAAGTATTAGCGATGATTAACTTAAGCTATGTGCAAAATTCTACTAGACGCATTTCTATTTTATTCCAGTCCCGCAGTCAACATTCTTCTAGCCGGCCGCGGTGGTCTCACGGTTCTAGGCGCGCAGTCCGGAACCGTGCGACTGCTACGGTCGCAGGTTCGAATCCTGCCTCGGGCATGGATGTGTGTGATGTCCTTAGGTTAGTTAGGTTTAAGTAGTTCTAAGTTCTAGGGCACTAATGAGCACAGCAGTTGAGTCCCATAGTGCTCAGAGCCATTTTTCAACATTCTTCTACATCTTCTTTCTTCTCTTTCTTTTCCTATTACTGAATTAGAGTCACCCATTGCTATTACATTTTTTGGCTCCCTCAAGTACGTGAATAACTTGCTTGATCTCATGATACATTCCTTCAGTATCTTCATCATATGAGGAGTTAGTTCGTGTATAAAATTGTACTTCTGTGGTGGGTGTTAGTTTCCTGTCTATCTTGGCTAGTACGATGCTGTTCGTACTAGCTTACCCACATTCCTATTTGCTTGTTCGTTATTACGTCTGCTGCTACATCACAACTGTCTGATATTATGTTGATAATCCTGTACTGAGCTGATCAAAGTCCTGTTAGTAGTCTCACTGCACGTCTCACGTTCCCATTATACCTAACTTCAATTTATCCATTTCTCTTTCCTAAATTCTCTAACCTACCTAGCTACTTACCAGATTAAAGTCCCTTTTACACGATCAACTTTATTGTCCCAATTACTGAATCTCGTCTGCGTTCAGTGTTTTTTTTTAGTTTACACGTCAGCGCCAAAATTCCCGGTGTAGTGAAAGGTGACTACTGCGTAGTTTCGCACCTGAATATTGAAAGTGGGGTTATGAAGGACTATCTTTTTTTTTCGGGAAAATTGAAAAAAGCAACAAAATGCAGAAACAATGACAACAGAGTTTATTAATGACTGAAGCAGAATTCATAGGGGAAGTTCATGTCAATCGTCGTGTGATAAACTGTTCACACTCCTCATGACTGAAAGAATAGGAAAAGTATCATTCAAACACTTCCGAACATATACATTTATTTGCTTGAGAAAATATATATTAGCAGACGTATCAGACGATATGCAGAACACAGTAAATGGTACCTTTTTGCTTTATCCTTTGTATCTTCTTTTCTTGTTAAGTGCCAAATAACAACGAAAATTATTTTACTCGTCGAATAATTTTGACGTTTTCATTGTTGAAATAATTTTCATTATAATGTTTGTCTTTTCACTTTTTATTTATGCGTAGTGTAGATATTTTCACCGTAAAACGTAAATATTTTTTTGCTTTTAGGTATTTCATCTCCTCTGTAGAAAGACCACTAGTAGGAAGAAAAATACCAAGACCTTGTGCAACTTTTCAATGTGCCACCAAAACAAAGCAAACAACATCATAAAGATTCAGAAGACACGAAAGTAGAAAATCCATTTCTGTAATAGGAGTGACCTCGACCGGAATAAATTATAGTGTCCGATGTTAGCAGATGCCCCCAAAGTCCCTTGTCGCTGTACATGTGCAGTGTGCGGCATAGTCGGAAATGTATAATTCCAAAATGGTTCAAATGGCTCTGAGCACTATGGGACTTAACATCTTAGGTCAGCAGTCCCCTAGAACTTAGAACTACTTACACGTAACTAACCTAAGGACATCACATACATCCATGCCCGAGGCAGGATTCGAACCTGCGACCGTAGCGGTCGCGCGGTTCCAGACTGAAGCGCCTAGAACCATTCGGCCACTTCGGCCGGCTTATAATTCCCCACTCGGCACAATCCATAGGTCATTGACGTCACAGACACACTGGCGACGTAGTTGGTTGTTGGTTTACACTCAAGACACGAAAGGCCCACGCACTTCGTGTAGCCGATTTTGACCAGAAAGTGCCTCATATAAAACAGGATTAAGGTATCTGACATTCCAGGATCCGATCTGTGGAATGCGCTTATATTGTTTTTCCTGATGACGACATCCTGCTAACCAGTCCCCACACAGAGATCCGAATGGGAAACAATTTAACATACAGAATATTCTACACAAGAGGATACCATCACAATTAACCCATACAGCAGAGTTGCGCGCCCTCGGAGGGGGGGGGGGGGGGGGGGGGGGGGGGGGGAATCGCCTGTCGTTTCCCGTTGCTTTCAGCTGTTTGCAGTACGACCAAGGGAAGGTCGTGCTGGTCACTGTCACAAGGCCAGATCAGTGAATCATCCAGACTGCTGCCCTGCAACTCTTGGAAACGTTGTTACCACTCTTCCGGCACCACGGCTTAGTCTCGTTTCCGCACAGATACACCTACATCCACATGATTGCTCTCCAATTCAAAGTCAAGAGCTTCGCAGAGGGTTCACACAACCACATTAAAGCTATTCTCTACAGTTCCACTCTGATATCATTCCTCCCTATGTAGATGAGCGCCAACAAAATATTTTCATACTCTGAGGAGAAACTTACTGATTGAAATTTCATGAGAAGATCCTGCCGCAACGAAAGGCGCCTTGGTTTTATTGATTGAAAACCCACGCGCGTTTCATACCCGTGGCACTATCTCCCCTATTTTCCAATAATACAAAACGAGCTGCCCTTCTTTGAACATTTCGATCTCCTCCGTCAGTCCCATTAGATGCAGATCCCACACCGCACAGAAATACTCCAGAAGAGGGTTGACAAGCGTTGTGTAAGGCGCGTCTATAGTAGAATTGCTCAGAGAAACTAATCATAAAGCGAAACAGATTCAAGAAAGTCAGTTCATTCAAATATTTACGTGAGGAGCTAACCATTAACAATAGTGAGAAAGAAAGTCTAGAAATAAGAGCAAAAAAGATGAACATCGCGTTCCAAGCCATCAGAAACATATACAATAAGAAGGCATTATAATGGGACACCAAAATTAAACAATACAATACAGTGATGAGAACAGAGTCTTTGTGTGGTGCCGAAATACTAAACCTAGTACAAAAACGTGGAACACATAAAGTAATGAAAATGGAAAGAAGACTGGTTAGAAGCATACACTGCCCAACGAGAACAGGAACAGAATACAACAGACCACGACCGAAGAAAGAAATTTACGAACATGTAAAGAACAAAAGAAAAATGTCATCCTTTGAACATTTAGCGAGAATGGAAAACACCAGGCTCACAAAACAAATATTTAATAAAATAATGAAGCTTAAAGGACAACCATCGAGGTTTACACAGATTTTAAATGACCTCAAAGAAGCAAACATTGAGATAATGTACAAACACAATAGAAACTTAATGTTCAGAAGGTGACATTAAGGGAAGAACAAGAGAGGAAAAGAAAGTAGCCTCATAACATCGATGTCCTCCGAAGACAAAGATCAGAATGCATGAAGCTAATGTCGACAGAAAGGAAGAATAAGGAAGAAAGCAAGGACTGGCGTATTGATTTATCGTGCTGTGGTGCCCTTCGAATAAATAAATAAAACAGCAGTCTTTGGTTTGGTTTCCTCACAAAATTATGTGTGTGATCGTTCCAATTTAACTTATTCGCAGTTGTAATCCGTAACTAAGAATTTAGTTGAATTTACAGCCTTCAGATTTGTGACATTATAATGTAAGCGAAATTCATCCGATTCGTTTCAGTACTCATGTGAATGACCTCACACTTATTATTATTTAGAGTCTGCTGCTACTTTTCGCACCCTACAGATATCTTGTCTAAATCATTTTGCAAATTGTTGTGATCATCTGATATCTTTATATACAGGTAAATAACAGCATTATCAGCAAAGAATCTGCTTTGTAGTTGCACCTACGGTCCAGCTGTCTGTATCGATGAAGCACGCAAACCACCCAACCCAGGCATGGTGTAGGGTACCTATGAAGTATTTTTAAAAATGTGGCGTACTACACATGATTCCTTCAGTCCGGAACCGCGGTGCTGCAACGGTCGCAGCTTCGAATCCTCCCTCGGGCATGGATGTGTGTGATGTCCTTAGGTTAGTTAGGTTTAATTAGTTCTAAGTTCTAGGGGACTGATGATCTCAGAAGTTAAGTCCCATAGTGCTCAGAGCCATTTGAACCACTACACATGATTGGCACTACTCTTGATCTGGGGAGGTATTGAGTTATTTCTCTTTATTATTGACATCATCTTGCATTTATGCTCAATACAGAGAGGTGGAGGAGACGATTCGGGAGCCACTGGTTGTTTTGTGGCTGCACGTACCTCTGACAATATAGGGTGTTTAACCGCTACTAGCACTGCCCGCGCTTTTAGGCGCTAAAAGACCAGGCGGATGTCGAGAGCGAGGCAGCCCGGGGACTCTAACGCTGGTGGTTTCGCTGTCGGCCGCGTGTTGGCCGGATAGGGGGACACACACAGAGTCGCGGAGGAGTGAGGACGGAGCGCGCAACGGCAGTTGCACAGACGTCGTGTGATTGTGGTCTGCGGGGGCGGCGGGTTCGGGAGGGGGGCGGGGGCGGACGATCAATAGCAGCCGGGGCCGGCGACGGCCCTCCTGGCCGCAACAACACGGCGCGGCAGCAGTAGCAGAACAACAGGTACGCCGCGGCCGAAACAACACGGCCAGCCGAGCCGCAGCCTGCCTTTGTGCGGCCTCGCACAAGGACCACGGCACCAAAGGTTCGCCAAGCACAACACGTCTGTGGGCGCATTACACACGGATCGTTCAGCTAAAGCAGCGCACTGAATAAACGAGATAAATCTCCAATTACGAATAACAGATGGTCTGACCACGGTCGGGTAGATACTGACGGGTCAGAGATCCGCTATAGAGCATTTCCGCTATAGAGCATATCCGCTATAGAGCATATGCCTTCCACTACCTTCCCACTGAAACATACTACACTACTGGCCATTAAAATTGCTACACCACGAAACTGACGTGCTACAGGCGCGAAATTTAACCGACAGGAAGAAGATGCTGTTATATGGAAATGTTTAGTTTTTCTGAGCTTTCACACAAGGATGGCGCCGGTGGCGACACCTACAACGTGCTGACATGAGGAAAGTTTCCAAACGATTTCTCATACACAAACAGCAATTGACAGGCGTTGCCTGGTGACACGTTGTTCTGATGCCTCGTGTAAGGAGGAGAAATGCGTACCATTACGTTTCCGACTTTGATAAAGGTCGGATTGTAGCCTATCGCGATTGCGGTTTACCGTATCGCGACATTGCTGCTCGCGTTGGTCGAGGTCCAATGACTGTTGGCAGAATATGGAATCGGTGGGTTCAGGAGTGTAATAAGGAACGCCGTGCTGGTTCCCAGCGGCCTCGTATAACTAGCAGTCGAGATGACAGGCATCTTATCCGCATGGCTGTAACGGATCGTGCAGCCACGTCTCGATCCCTGGGTCAACAGATGGGCACGGTTGCAAGACAACAACCATCTGCACGAACAGTTCGACGACGTTTGCAGCAGCATGGACTATCAGCTCGGAGACCATGGCTGCGGTTACCCTTGACGCTGCATCACAAAAAATGGTTGAAATGGCTCTGAGCACTATGGGACTTAACATCTGAGGTCATCAGTCCCCTAGAACTTAGAACTACTTAAACCTAACTAACCTAAGGACATCACACAGATCCACGCCCGAGGCAGGATTCGAACCTGCGACCGTAGCAGTCACGCGGTTCCGGCCCGAAGCGCCTAGAACCGCTTGGCCACGGCGGCCGGCTGCTGCATCACAGACAGGAGCGCCTGTGATGGTGTACTCAACGACGAACCTGGGTGCACGATTGGCAAAACGTCAGTTTTTCGGATGAAGCCAGGTTCTGTTTACAGCGTCATGATGGTCGCATCCGTGTTTGGCGACATCGCAGTGAACGCTCATTGGAAGCGTGTATTCGTCATCGCCATACTGGCATATCACCCGACGTGATGGTATGCGGTGGGGTGCCATTGGTTACACGTCTCGGTCACCTCTTGTTCGCATTGACGGCACTTTGAACAGTGGACGTTACATTTCAGATGTGTTACGTCCCGTGGCTGCACCCTTCATTCGATCCCTGCGAAACGTTACATTTCAGCAGGATAATGCATGACCGCATGTTGAAGGTCCTGTATGGGCCTTTCTGGATACAGAAAACGTTCGACTGCTGCCCTGGCCAGCACATTCTCCATATCTCTCACCAACTGATAACGTCTGGTCAGTGGTGGCCGAGCAACTGGCTCGTCACAATACGCCAGCCACTACTCTTGATGTACTGTGGTATCGTGTTGAAGCTGCATTGGCAGCTGTACCTGTGCACGCCATCCAAGCTCTGTCTGACTCAATGCCCAGGCGTATCAATACCGTTATTACGGCCAGAGAAGGTTGTTCTGGGTACTGATTTCTCAGGATCTACGCCCCTAAATTCCGTGAAAATGTAATCACATGTCAGTTCTAGTATAATATATCTGTCCAATGAATACCCGTTTATCAACTGCATTTCTTCTTGGTGTAGCGATTTTAATGGCTAATAGTGTAAATGTATCCTCTTTCTAGGGAGGCCTCCACATATACGGGTACGATCTTGCCAATTAGCCAGCTATGGAAAAACCGGAGAAGGAGAGGAACGAAGCGTTTGAGACGTGATGTTACAGTAAAATGTTCCAAATTAGTTGGACTGATAAGTTATGGAATAAGGTGCTTCTCCACAGAATAGCCTTAGAAAGTGTGTTGGCGTAACCTGTTCCCAACACACCCGTCGGCAAAGATGTAACGCGATGATCGACAGCAGGCGCTGGATCAAGTGCATCTATCATGAGAGACGCCCTCGAGACAGAAAGTATTTAGATCGCCGCCGCTGACCGGAGGAGCTCAACCATTGACTCACACCAGTTTGGCGTCTGTCATCTATTGCAGTGCGGACTCTGTTCACGTCTTAGGCTACGGCAGTACATAGCGTCAAATTATAGCAAGGTTTCCAATATTGTCTGTCAGAAGGCTATTACGGATGAGCTTGTACCACAACAGACGGAAAGTTAAGTAGCAGTTATCTGTTCATGTAAGTAAAGAACCGTGTTAATCCACGTGTGCATCTGTGTTGTAGAAACAGGGCACTGTCCACCCTTAACAACATCCGCTCCCTTGCTTCCTACGGTACAAGACTCTACAGAAAGGAACATACGGAAACAATGAAAAGAAGACTCGACGCAATGATAGGACATGAGTTAAGACATCAGGGAGGACCTTCAGTATTACTAGAGGCAGCTGTAGAGGGTAACACCTGTATGGGAAGACAGAGGTTGGACTAGATCCATCAAATAACTGCGGGTGTACGGTACATGTGCTATTCAGAGATGAAGAGATTGGAGCATGAGATGAATTGGTGGACCGACACATTAGACCAATAAGAAAACAGATATCTCCCCAAAAGGATACATATAACAAATTTAAAAATTAGAGCACCGTAATAGCTGGCGTTAAAAAATGCACATAATAAAAAGGCTGCATTAAATGTCATCAAGACGTGAATTTTACATCTCATGTTGGGATCCATCATAAACAAAGGACGGTATTAAAAAAGACCATTCGCGGTGCAGTGCCTTACCTTACACTTATTTTGCTCTTTAGCCAAGAAACTTATTCAAGAGTGGATTTTCACCAAGCAGTTCACAACACTTCAAGCAGAGGTATTTATAGAATAAAAAACCGCTTCAGTTGCTAGTAATCTTCTTAATTTACTCCACGACCGGTTTCGAAGCCTAAATCTTTTTCTTCAGGTGCCACCAAATAATAATGAAAACACTTTAGTCGTTCCGGTTCACATCTATGTCAAACGCATAAGAGGGTAGGACCAGGTACCATAGAGCCCGCCTGGACAGCACGGCACGGGAATGAGTACAGGGCGCAGACGGCGCAGGAGCTAGCTGACCGCAGCCGCGGAGGCAACTGAGGCGGGGAACCGAAGAATGTAGCAGTATAAGAGCGGGAAACGGGCGTTGAATGGTATGTACGCTTAGGGTGTAAGTGTGGTTCAAAAGGCCGATACAAACTAAAACTGCAAACATCAGAATAACATACAAACATGGGGAATTGGGAAAAATGCCTAAAAGCCAACGTGACAGAGTACATCATATTAAAGAGATATACGACAAAATTACAACTAAAGCAGTGGGTACGGCAATATGTAAAAATATAGCTCTAAAAATTGACCAATAAGACAACGAGAGGTGAGGTGTGGTAAGATAATGATGTAAACCGTTAGGTTCGGCACCAGTGTATAAACTCGTCCTTACAGAGCAAAATCATCTTGGCATAAAAAGCTTAGTTAAGCTTAAAATCATATAAGCACATATAAGACAGCACTTTTTATCCATACAGTACCAAGTGTAATAAAAATAGGCGAGGAATAAAAGGGTTATATTCTAGGACTAGGAAAAGCGAGTAAAGAAAATAATCCTTTATGTAGTGGGTGGTACCCTATGGTTGGGGTACAACAGGATTAATGCAAAGACAGATTCTTTGAAATAAAATAAACTAACTTAGATATATGGGATCATCACCTTCAAGATGCAGAACGTAACAATAAATAAACATAAGTGTATGGCGATATGCCTAAAAGTCAACGTGACGAAACGCTTGAGAATAAAATGATGTTGTTGTTGTTGTGGTCTTCAGTCCTGAGACTGGTTTGATGCAGCTCTCCATGCTACTCTATCCTGTGCAAGCTTTTTCATCTCCCAGTACCTACTGCAACCTACATCCTTCTGAATCTGCTTAGTGTATTGATCTCTTGGTCTCCCTCTACGATTTTTACCCTCCACGCTGCCCTCCAATGCTAAATTTGTGATCCCTTGATGCCTCAAAGCATGTCCTACCCACCGATCCCTTCTTCTAGTCAAGTTGTGCCACAAACTTCTCTTCTCCCCAATCCTATTCAATACCTCCTCATTAGTTACGTGATCTATCCACCTTATCTTCAGCATTCTTCTATAGCACCACATTTCGAAAGCTTCTATTCTCTTCTTGTCCAAACTGGTTATCGTCCATGTTTCACTTCCATACATGGCTACACTCCATACAAATACTTTCAGAAACGACTTCCTGACACTTAAATCTATACTCGATGTTAACAAATTTCTCTTCTTCAGAAACGATTTCCTTGCCATTGCCAGTCTACATTTTATATCCTCTCTACCTCGACCAGCATCAGTTATTTTACTCCCTAAATAGCAAAACTCCTTTACTACTTTAAGTGTCTCATTTCCTAATCTAATCCCCTCAGCATCACCCGATTTAATTTGACTACATTCCATTATCCTCGTTTTGCTTTTGTTGATGTTCATCTTATATCCTCCTTTCAAGACACTGTCCATTCCGTTGAACTGCTCTTCCAAGTCCTTTGCTGTCTCTGACAGAATTACAATGTCATCGGCGAACCTCAAAGTTTTTACTTCTTCTCCATGAATTGTAATACCTACTCCGAATTTTTCTTTTGTTTCCTTTACTGCTTGCTCAATATACAGATTGAATAACATCGGGGAGAGGCTACAACCCTGTCTTACTCCTTTCCCAACCACTGCTTCCCTTTCATGCCCCTCGACTCTTATAACTGCCATCTGGTTTCTGTACAAATTGTAAATAGCCTTTCGCTCCCTGTATTTTACCCCTGCCACCTTCAGAATTTGAAAGAGAGTATTCCAGTTAACGTTGTCAAAAGCTTTCTCTAAGTCTACAAATGCTAGAAACGTAGGTTTGCCTTTTCTTAATCTTTCTTCTAAGATAAGTCGTAAGGTTAGTATTGCCTCACGTGTTCCGACATTTCTACGGAAATAAAATGATAAGCTATGAAATTGTAACAAAAAGATGGGTACTGATGGTATACTATGGCCAGAAAAGATGGCAACCACTGAGGTCGGTACTGATGTATGCATGGCCTCGTCTTTAGGAGTCATAAATAAGATCTTAATATAAAAAGCTTAGTCACGATAAAACTGATATACACAACCAGAGTATCATTGTAGAAGTATAAAACAGAACGGTGCATCACATGGCATCAACCGTTTAAAAACAAAATGAAGAGTTAAGGCTGGCGAGTAACGAAAGTGTGTCCACATGTAGTGGATAAGAACACTAAAATTCAGGTACAGTAGGATCAATGTGACGAGAGCGTCATGAAAATAAAATAGCAGAAAGTAATCTTACATATATAGGAGTGTCAACGGTAAACCAAAATGGTTCAAATGGCTCTGAGCACTATGGGACTTAACATCTGAGCTCATCAGTCCCCTAGAACTTAGAACTACTTAAACCTAACTAACATAAGGACATCACACACATCCATGCCAGAGGCAGGATTCGAACCTGCGGCCGTAGCAGTCCCGCGGGTCCGGACTGTAGCGCCCAGAACCGCACGGCCACCGCGGCCGGCGGGGTACCTAAAGGATACTGGCATGGGCCTCGATTGGCCGCCATATTCTCCGGATCTGAACACATGTGACTCCTTTCGTGGGGCTACATTAGAGACGAGGTGTGCTACAATAATCCCAAAACCATTGCTGAGCTTAAAACAGCCATCCAGGAGGTCATCGACAGCATCGATCTTCCGATACTTTAGCGGATCATGCAGCATTTCGCTATTCATCTGCGCCACATCATCGCCAGTGATAGCAGACATATGGAACACGTCATAACCTAAATCCGAATATCTGTAGTGGCGTTAACATGTTGAAATAAAGTGTGTACCCGGCGTAGTTTGTTGCTAATTTAAGCTTTTTCATATAGTT
The DNA here is from genome assembly GCF_021461395.2 of Schistocerca americana. Lineage (NCBI taxonomy): Eukaryota > Metazoa > Arthropoda > Insecta > Orthoptera > Acrididae > Schistocerca > Schistocerca americana. Next base: position 277,163,545 of record NC_060120.1, read on the forward strand.
CAGCAATTGTCACCCTGTACCACTGGCTACACAGGCAAGTGAAATTATTCAAATGAAGGTGTGAGGTTCGCGCCAGTTTCGCCGTTCGCATTTCGGCACGGTTTGCAGCTATCGGCGTTGCGAGAGCGGTATGATCTCGATGGCAGACAGAGAGGAAGGAGGGTAAGACAGAGTTTCCGCTTCCTCCCGGATAATTTATGCAACATCCTAGAGCCGTATTTTAGCCGAGTACGTAGGCCTCTTTCACAAGCCTGCTAACGACCCGTTTATGCAAATCGCGCGCGCCGGCGGATGTGTGCCGTCATTGTATTTTCGCGCTGCCTGGGTCTGCGGCGCCGGTCAGCCGAACTTCGGCCGCGTCCGCTGCAGATCTCTGCTGTCAGGGGTACGCGCTCTCCAGAACACTCCCACGGGTCTGAAAGATACTTCACTTTCAGTATTTTTCGAGGGCAGTAATGATAAATGACACCCACATCTCAGGTGAGATCGAGAGAGAACATTGTTGCAAAGTATCATAACATACCCAACGTTTTCAGCCGTGCTGTGCTACTCGACATATACACGGACAAGAGCAGAATTTTGAGGTCATTTTAAGGATGTCAGAACGCTCTTGTGAACTCGGACGGAAAGATATATATGTTCGTTTTATCAGCGCGCTGTTCGAGAGTGGAATAATATAGAATTATTGTGAAGGTGATTCGATGAACCCTCTGCCAGGCACTTAAATGTGAGTTCCAAAGTATCCTTGTAATTGTAGACGTAGCTATAGATCATACTGCATCTACACTCACGTTCTGCAAGCCATCCTGCGGTGTATTACGAATATGTACACAGTACCACAATCATTTCTGCCTTTTCGACACCATATCCGAATAGTATTCTGGAAGAAATACTGGCGATATATCTTTGTGTAAGTTATAATTTCTCTAATATCCCTGCCGAAGCCATTACACGAGATGTATGTTCGGAGGAATTAATACACGTAATTTTCTTATGCTTGCGGAAATGTAGGAATTCCTTCTTGGTAGCACCACAGTTTGTGCCTTAAGGAAGGAGCATGTTAGAGAATTCTGTAGCGCTACCGGCCTCCTTTTTTTCCTTCGCTGTCTTCAGAAACGACAGTAATCCTGATGGCACAAAACAAAATTAGACAGCATGGAAACCGCAGGACAAGACTGTGTAAAACGGTTTCTGTATCATTTACGAATTTAAATTTTCGATAGTAAAACTGTTACGTTTGTTTGAAGAATTGTAACACGTCTGATATCAGTATTTGGCTGCGCTAACTGTAATAACTGTGGCAGACGGAGTAGGAGGACTTTGAAGATATAATAAAAACATTAAAAATAACTCAGGTAGCTTTCATCGTATACAGAAAATATTTTCATACAGAAAATATGTGCAGTGTGTAGAACAGACGACACAGGAAGTCGCAATTGCTGCTGTCAAACGGTTTCCCTCAAACTTGTCGGAACGGCGTACCTACATGTACCCACACATTTAGCAAGCCACTAAACAGTACTAGGCGGTTGGTACTTCGTACCAGTGTCATTTCATGCCTGTGCAAATTGAGCTAGTTAAAGGAATTGCCTGTATGCCCCAGTAAGAGCTTCAGTCTCACTTATTTTGTCTCTACAGTGCTTGTGCGTCATCTACGTGGTAGAGCATGTTCTGCACCGTATCCAAAATACTGGTTCTGTGAACCTGCTCAATAGCATTTCTCGAAACGGTAGTCTTCTACTCTCAAAGGATTGCAATCTACGCCAACGAGGCATTCCCACAGCACTCTCGTGCTGTTCGAACCTACTGGTATAAGTCTAAAAGCGCCGTCTCTCGACCGCATCGATGCCTTTGTTTAATTTTCCTGGTGGGGCACCCTAACACTGCTGAAGAACGGGTCGCACAAGCTTTCCGTACGCGGATTCCTTTATAGGTGCAGCTGCACTTTTCCAGAACTCTCAGAATAAACCGTAGTCGGTCGACATCCCTATTACTAACCTTATGGGATCATTCCATTTCGCAACGTCACTCTTACATAATCGAAGTCCCTGGGGCCAATAGCATTCCATTAATATAAGGTGTCCTGGGAGCCATGGTCGGTATTCAGGGATATAACAGGAACGATCGTTCGAACTAGTCTAGTAAACACGGGCTCTAAAGTGCATCCCTTAAGAGCTGCGATCACTTATTCAATAGAAGACGAATATTTCACCGTAGTGAAGTGCTCATAGCTTTTACGGTGTACTTTAGAGTCCACATTTACTAAACATTTTTTGTTGTTTTGATCCACACTGCCACATCTCAAAACTATTGAAAGCAAAGAGCTTGCCGTACAAGAGATTTATTTCACAGTATCGAAGATGAAGAAGTGCTCTTAGCTCTTAAGGTATGTGGTTTATAGTACATGTTTACGAGACTTCTTTGTTTCGAACGATCGTTTTTGGCATTTCACTGAATGTTGGGTCGTTACTCCTCGGACACTCTGAATACTGTATTGCAACATTAAAAAAACTCGAAGACAGGACGTAAGAGACTGCGTTATGGCGACCTATGGCGACTCTTCCATTGACGTTATCCGGATGCAGTATGGAGATTGTCGTATCAGCAGACAGCTCTTACAGCCGTTATCAGCATTACAGACCTTGCACCCGCGACTTGTCATTCAAATAGCTTTTCAGCTGGCACCACGTGTCTGATGTAGCATCCCCTTCAAATCCTCCCAGCAAGGCCAAATCCGTGGGAGATACGGAGACGGACGCGTTCGATCATAACAGGAATGTTCCTTCTATGCATTGACATTAGCATACATTTATCCACATTTACAGGACGAGATAAAGCAGTGGTTAGCGCACTCGACTCACATTCGGCAGGAACATGGTTTTAAACCTGCTCCCGGCCATCCTGATTTAGGTTTTCCGTGATTTCCATAAATCGCTTCAGGGAAATGCCGGAATGGTTCCTTTGAAAGGGCACGACCAACTTCCTTCCTCACCCTTCCCTAATCCGATGAGGCCGAAGACCTCGCTGTGGTTCCCTCCCCCAAATCAACAAACCAAAATTCATCCACATTTAAAGACAACGGCCATTGATCGAACCAAATAGAAATTCTCCCAAGGTCATCGTCTTACAGTCACTCAACGACCACACGTAATGATTTGTAAATTTCCCACAAACAGCTAAGTCACCATCCTGCTTCGTACCGAGAGAGGTGACGCAGTGGTCAGCACACTGGAGTCGAATTCTGGAGGACGACATCTGAAATCGCTGTCCGGCCATCCATATTTAGGTTTTCCGTGATTTCCCTACATCGGTCCAAGCGAACCCGGGATAGCTTCTTTCAAAAAAAGGGTAAGGTTTCTTCCCCTTCCTATCATAACCTGAACTTACACTCCGCCTCTAACGATCTCAATGTCGATGAAAAGATAAACTACAATCTTTCTTTTTCGTCCTCCTTCTTTCATTAACAGCGAAAGCCATCAGGCTTGGAATCCAAACGGACGGGGTCGAGCGTCAGACGGCAGGACAAGCCTCAATAGCTGCCTTGGAGCACTCCACCTTGCGTGCTCACAGAAGCGGCCCCCGGTAAGCTTCTGACAACCGAATGTAGCAACTGGTGCTGTGCGTGGCTATGGGAACGCAGACACTAACATCCCCATCAGAGGGCCCTCCAGCCCGACGAGGGCTCCACTTAGCCGCGACCACAATGCGGGTGTTCAGAGTTGAAAGAACAACAGTTAGGTGGGCCGCCGCCTTTGATGCGCGCCCTGAATGAGCTCGTATTTAGTTTCAGGGCCCGGCCGGGCCGGCTGTTTTCGCTTCCTTTATACAAACCGCAGCTCTCGAGGGCGCATCGCGGCGTGCGCTGCGTTGCGCTGCTTCGAGGCTCGACGCCCGCACACCTGCTGGTCAGCTGGCCGCCTGCGGTCGCACGCCCATAGCATGCCAACACAACACGACTTCTTTTACCAAACAACATTCGGTACAAATCATCCTGTTCCGAAGCTAATGAAGCCGCTAATTTCCAGTTTGCCTGCTCGTCTTCGTTTCGGTTTACAGACGACGAATGCTTACAGCATAAGATAGTTCTGAGTCATCCATTGTGAAACTGTGTTCACGTTTGATAGGTGTAAACACCATTTCGTCTGTCTCCAATTTTTTTCAGTTCCCTTCGGATAACACCACTCCATAATTTATTTCGCAAAGTCACTCACTTGGTCAGGCTGATGTTTCTGTTCCTCTTGTATTTCGTCCACGTCCTACTATTATGACAGCAAGTGAAATACGAGGGCTTTTCAGAAACTAATGTCCTATCAGTCGCGAAATGGAAACCACTGTGAAAATCAAAAATGTTTTATTTGTAACAGATAGTTAACCCTCCAGTATTTCTCTGCATATTCGCCACACCGACCCAGACTTTTCTTGCAGCGTTGTACCAATTCTACAATACCTTCCTCATAGAAGGCCGCCGCCTGTGCTTTACGTCAATTCTATACGCTGGTCTACAGCTCGTTGTCTGTGCCAAATGGCTCTGAGCACTATGGGACTCAACTGCTGTGGTCATCAGTCCCCTAGAACTTAGAACTACTTAAACCTAACTAACCTAAGGACAACACACACATCCATGCCCGAGGCAGGATTCGAACCTGCGACCGTAGCAGTCGCACGGTTCCGGACTGCGCGCCTAGAACCGCGAGACCACCGCGGCCGGCTCTGTGCCAAAGCGCTGTCTTCATAGCCAGCGGTTCGTGTGAGCGTAGATGAACGTCAGGGAGAGCCAGTGACGGGCTGTATTGTGTGTGACCAAAGACTTCCCATCAAAAGCGCTGCAGGAGTGCGGACGAGAATTATCATGCAGAAGGAAACGCACAGTAATTATGTTACGTGGGCTGCATGCAATCAGGTGAAGTCTCTCACCGACCCTCATACATGGCGGGAGACACACTTTTCTAGGCATCTTTAAGTGCTCACTGTGTCCTCGAACTGCAAAGTGCGACGTGACGCGATAGACGGGCATACTAGAGACATTGATTGCCCAACACATCTGAGCAAAGCTTCATCGGATTTTCACTGTGGTTCTCAATTTGCACCTGATCGGACCTTATTTTCCAAACAGCACTCATATAATCCCTGTAAGAAAGAGAATGAATCCTAGTATCTTATTATAACATTAGTGGTGAAACATCTTGAGAGGTTATATCGTGTAAGTATTTGGGGGTAATGTTAGAAGCGATAAGAAATGTAGCGCTCTACCCATTAGGGGAAGGTGATTCGAAGAGAGATTTCTGGGGTGGGTTATGGCAAAATGAGCTGTATCTGCAAAATAAATAGCATACAAGATGCTACTGCAACCAGTTCTCGAGCATCTTTCCAGAATTCGGAGTCCTTATAAAGAACGTATACAGCTTTCGAATAAAGTCAGAGGCGCTTTCCTAGAATTTTGATTGGTCTGCACAGCCCATATGAAAGCGTAGCACAAATGCTTTGGGGAACTTTGTAAGAAGAAAGAAGGAAGATTAGTACTTAACATCCTTTCGACAGCTCGGATTAAGGAAGGAAATCTGCCGTGCACTTTCAAGGGAACTACCCTGGCTTTTGCCGTAAGCGATTTAGCGAAATTGCGGAAAACCTAAATGTGGATGCCGCTTGGGAATTTGAACTGCCGTCCTCCCAAATACGAGTCCAGAGTGCTGACTACTGCGTCACCTACCTCGGTGGGCAAGGAGTGATTTGGAGGACTTAGCAACCATTATGCAGTCACTGTCGTACATTCTGCGTAGATATCTTGAGAACAAGAGAGACTTGGACGCATACAGAGGTTTATAGATGGTCATTTTTCCCTCGCGCAACACGCAAATGGAATAGAAAAGAAAATCTTACGAAGAACCCTTCGTCATGTACTACACAGTGGCTGGCGACATACACATTTGTAGACGTAGATTACGAGGAGATGTTACGCATTTCAAACGACAATTTTCAATAAAGCTACTTCCCTATGACTTCTTCCTTAAAAACTCTTCTAGTCCATTGCAACTGTAAATTACCATTACTTTCGATTCGCTGGCGGATATTGCTTTGCAAGTTGTCTTCTGTAACCTGTTTTAGCACATTCTCGTGTTCGATCAAGATTTTCGCAATATCATTGTTATTCCCAAATACACGGGGTTCGGGGCATGCCTTGCTAGTCCTCTAGAATGTGGTTTATGCAAAGTTCAACAATAAACAGCTTTAGCTTAGTCCTTCCTTGACTACTAGGAAATTTCCTATTGCACTGTACATAGATGCTGTACGTTCTGATCTGATAGTAGTTATGAAATTAAATGGTATTTTACAATCTTTTAGTATACCCCAGAATTGAGTTTGTTTTCCTCTGTAGTAAACTCTTGAAATTTTTCCTATGTTGGTAATTTCTATGAATGTATCATTTTTCCATAATCTTGCTCACATCAGAACTATCTTTCTGCTGTCTTTGCCTTTCTCAAAGTCGCAATGGTTGACGTCTAACAGATACTCATTTGTTGCATATTTGTACTATTCCGGTCAGCAAGCTGTCTTTACCTTTCTCAAAGTCGCAATGGCTGTCGTCTAACAGATACTCATTTCTTGCATCTTTGTACTATTCCGGTCAGCAAGCTGTCAGGCTGATTGTACGATATTTTTCGGTGTCTCTGCCAATGATACGTTCGATATCGTGTAGATTAAAGGCTTCTGAAAAGAGCACTTAATAGCCAAAACTACTATTAACAAATATATAGTATTACAATTTGCGCTACCAAACGTACCGATATAAATAACCAGAAATATATTGGATAAATTTTCGCTCTGCTGTGAGGTGTGCGATGGTCTGAAATTTGCTGGCAGATTAAACTCCCTGTCGGACCGGATCTCAGAACTCGGACTTTCGCCTTTCGTGGGCAACTGCTCTACTCACTGAGCTACCCAACCACGACTCACAACCCAATCTCTCACAGCTACACATCCGCTAATACCTCATGTCCTGCCTTCCTAACTTCACAAAAGTCATCCTGCATACCTTGTGGGACCGTCAGTCCGGGAAGAAAGGAAAATGCAGAGAAATGGCTTACCCACAGCGTGGGGGTGGTTTCCAGAATGAAGGAGATGATGTACTAGAGGAAGTACAGCTCTGAGGACTGTGCTTGAATAGCTCAGTCGGTAGAGCACTTGCCAGCGAAAGGCAAAGGTTCCGAGTTTTAGTATCGGCCGGCACACTGTTTTAATTTGCCAGGAAGTTCCAAATAGAAATTTCGTTTTACAAAACAGGGTGAAGACTGAAATACCGCGGAGGGAATTGGTAAGAGGCAGGAGAGCGAACTTTGAAGAGCAGAAGCCTATGAAGTGTACGTAACAAAGTCTGAAGTATGGTTTGAACAACGCTCCATCTATCGAAAGAAAGTATCGATAAACATACATATCGATGGAGAAAATATCGACGTACCTGCCTACAAAAATATCGGCTGCGCATTGTAAATATGGCGCCGGCTTTAAAGCTGTACATGAGAGCTGCATCAAACCAGTCTCAGGACTGAAGACCACAACAAGAACAACATTTAAGTAATGATATATCAACAAGCTACCAGCCTGCCTATCCCCCATAGAGCAAGAATTGAAAGGAAAACGATGCGCGTTCGCGCTTGCGGATAGCCACTTTGCTAACAACGGCGACTGCAGGTAAGTCGCACAATAGGAATCTGGTTTGATCACATACCGGAGTTGCCCGGAACACTTCATATTGATTTCCCTGTTTTTTCATTTCTGCCAACTCTAGCGACCTAGCAGCTGTTCGGACAAAACTGCGTGGTGAAGCTAAGCGCTGCCGTTTTTCTTGGTATCGCAGAGCGCCGATTACGTACCGTAAAGACTAGTCTTCTCCCTCAAGATTTTTATTATCATTTTCAGCAAGTTTTTTTGAAGAACGCCGATGTGAAGAAATAGCACACTAGTTGCGTTAAATATTGTTTTTTAACGCAAGTGGCGTGCTATTTATTCACATAAATCTTGTTATTTCATTCTCACCGCCACCCTCCAGTGCAATCTGACTACTTCTTTTGTGCCACACGTATGGGCGTCACACAGTCAAAGAGCAAGACTGGACGTGATGAAAGCTCAAAAAGTAGCAACACTCCTTTACACAGTGAAAGCAAAATTACAATTTCAAAGGATTCAAATGGTTCAAATGGCACTGAGCACTATGGGACTCAACATCTGAGCTCATCAATCCCCTAGATCTTAGAACTACTTAAACCTAAGGACATCACACACATTCATGCCCGAGGCAGGATTCGAACCTGCGACCATAGCGGTTACATGGTTCCAATCTGAAGCGCCTAGAACCGCACGGCCACACCGTCCGGCCAATTTCAAAAGAACAACTTCAAATATTTACCGAAAATTGTGAAAAAATAATACAAAATAAAAATACCGGCAGTTCACATCCCTCGGCTTTAAAGACATCTCTCCAGTGGCGTACCGAGTCACTGAACACGGCTCGTCAGAGGATGTTCACGTAATTCACCCGTAACTGCCTGACGACTAATTAGAAATTCTGTTCCGTCCAGTTGCACGCGTTCGCCCAGGATCGGGTACTGCTCGTACCGGGGGCCGGCCGCTCGCTGACCGTACAAGTGGATTGGATCGTTAAGCGGCGCTGCTGCAGGAATGCGACCCGGGCCATTTATCAGCGCGTCGAGGCGCGGCGTGCAAGAAGGCGCGCGCGCTCTTCCAGACTGCCGCATCAGCGGTTCCGGAGGCGGGCGTTTCATTTGCTGCAGAGGGAAGCCCCTGACAGTGACGGGGACGGTGACAAGCGGTCTGGCAGACGCCGCTGCCGCCGTCGTAGGCCTACCTGCCGCCAAAATGTCCCGCGCGGAAAAAGCAATTACCGCAGCAGCGGCGGACACCTGGCGCTCGCCTCGCCCTCCTCCTGAATTCTAATGTGAAACCCGAGGCGGCCGCCGCCATATAAACTACCGCGGGAATACGCTTAGCGTCGCCTGACTAATGGCTGCGCCGCCGGTTAATCGCGGCGCTCTCCACGCTTCCAGAATCGATGGATCGTGTGGGAGCCGACGCCGACAACGAGTGCCCAGTTCGCATTCTTTTCGATCTTCTCTGACTGCGTTTCACTGTCTGGAGCTTTTATACGAAATTTTGTACGGTGTAAAACTGTTTTATCCGACCTTACATCTACACCAGTGTTACCTAAATGGACACCCTCGCTGCAAACAGGCGTTTATTATACTTCATTGGGGACATGTTGAAAATGTGTGCCCCGACCGGGACTCGGACCCGGGATCTCCCGCCTACATGGCAGACGCTCTATCCATCTGAGCCATCGAGGGCACGGAGGATAGTGCGCCTGCAGGGACTTATCCCTTGCACGCCTCCCGTGAGACCGACATTCCTAACTGTCCACAGTCTACATAAGTAACGTTCCTAATAGATATAGTATCTGTTTTTTCGAGAACAGTTATTTTCTTCATATATAGTTAAAGGCTACCCGCCCTTTGACCTTCGTCTGTGCGAATGCGCACAGGTTGTCCGAACTCTTACGGGAATCGTCACCTTAGTGTGCGCGAGTAATGAGTGGATGGGCAAAATATCTATTAGGAACATTACTTATGTAGATTGTGGACAGTTAGGAATGTGGGTCTCGTGGGAAGCGTGTGTGGAATAAGTCCCTGCAGGTGCAGTATCCTCTGTGCCCTCGGTGGCTCAGATGGATAGGGCGTCTGCCATCTGAGCAGGAGATGCTGGCTTCGAGTCCCGGTCGAGGCACACATTTTCAACATGTCCCCAGTGAACAATATAAACTCCTGTTTCCAGCGAGGGTGTCCATTTAACTGTTCTTTCGCGAACAGATACTACCGTTATGAATAACCAATGTTACCTGTTACCTGGATACTTTGCTTTCCCCGACATGGACCCTTTACCGTCCTATAAAATTGCCCCCCCCCCCCCACCCTATCCTAACTACTTCATTGCACCGTACGCTATCCACAAGCTCAACTCCAACTGCCATATTATTTTCTCTTATAATTTCCAATCCGACTCCGCGTCGGTCTTATATCACCGAGACATCCCACAAACTTTACACGTCTGTCAACGAGACTGCAACTGACTCACTCCCCAACACAGTGAAACTGGTCCCAGTGTTTCTCTCTCCTACCTGCTCTAATTCATGCCTGACTATCCTACGCAAGTGCCACCACCTTCATCTCCATTCTCCTTCATTCTTGTCCTCCACATATCATTTACCACAAAATCCACACCCTGCTGTATAGTTAAAACCAGTCATCTTGCCGCCCTCTGTGGAATATTAAAAGCAAGAGGGAAGAGTTCACAAGAGCGAAACCCACACTGCCATTAGTCTTTCCAGCCTATCCCGTAGTTATATGTCGTTCTTGTTGTGGTCTTCAGTCCAAAGACTGGCTTCATGCAGCTCTCCATGCTACTCTATCCTGTGCAAGCCTCTGTCATCTCCGAGTAACCACTGCCACCTACATCTTCTGAATCTGCTTATTGTATTCATCTCTTGGTCTCTTCCTCTTCCCTCCACGCTTCCCTCCAGTACTAAATTGGTGATCCCTTGATGCCTCAGAATGTGTCCTATCAACCGATCCCTTCTTCTAGTCGTGCAACATATTCCTCATCTCCCCAATTCTATTCAGTACCTCCTCATTAGTTACGTGATCTACCCATTTAATCTTCTGCATTGTTCTGTAGCACCACATTTAAAAAGCTTCTATTGTCTTATTGTCTAAACTGTTTATCGTTAATGTTTCCCTTGCATACATGGTTACACTCCATGCAAATACTTCCAGAAAAGATTTCCTGTCACTTACATCTCTACTCGATGTTAACTATTTTCTCTTCTTCAGAAATGCTTTTCTTGCCGTTGCCAGTCTACATTTTATATCCTCTCTACTGTGACCATACTTAGTTATTTTGTTGCCCAGACAGCAAAACTCATCTACTACTTTAAGTGTCTCATTTCCTAATCTAATTCCGCCAGCATCGCCTGATTTATTTGGACTACATTCCATTATCCTCGTTTTGCTTTTGTTGATGCTCACCTTATAGCCTCCTTTCAAGACACTGACCATTCCGTTCAACTGTTCTTTCCAAGACCTTTGCTGTCTCCGACAGAATTTCAATGTCATCGGCAAACTTCAAAGATTTTATTTCTTCTCCATGGACTTCATCCCTACTTCAATTTTTTTGTACTGCTTGCTCAAGCTACAACGCTGTCTTATGCCTTCTCAAGCCACTGCTTCCCTTTCATGCCCCTCGGCCCTTGTAACTGCCATCTGCTTTCTGTACAAATTGTAAATAGCCTTTCGCTCCCTGTATTTTACCCTGTGAAAGAGAGTATTTCAGTCAATACTGTCAAAAGCTAGTCTACAAATGCTATAAACGTAGGTTTGCCTTTCATTAACCTACCTAACCTACCTTCTAAGATAAGTCGTACGGTCGGTCAGTCTTGCCTCGCGTGTTCCTACATTTCTACGGAATCCAAACTCCTGATCTTCCCCGAGGTCGGCTTCTACCAGTTTTTCCATTCGTCTGTAAAGAATTCGTATTAGCATTTTGCAACCGTGATAAAAAATGTGGGGAAGTGACCAAAGAAGAAAATGAGAAAGAAAGACTTGTATGGCATTGTTGGAGAGAGTAATAGTTGCTTAGCTCATGTCATGTCTTGTGATGTATGATGATGAGACAAGTTCCCCCAAACAACAGCCAACGTCAGCCATGTACTGCCTCCGAACATAACTTCGACATCACACGTGAACTACATTCGTAGTCCACGAAAAACATTTGGACCACCCATAAGCTGCTGCTTATTGAATTGACCAGCCAAGTCAATCTCTATTGCTCTCAATGACTTGTACACAGGAACACTGCACCGCCATCGACGAGAACCAAGTCGCAAGGGCATAGCACGTTGCATGTACACGCGCACCATCTAACAGACCACGCCACATGGTGAAAGGTATGCTACTGTCTCAGCAGTAATGTACCAACTCTTGTGCCATATGTTTCTTACTAATTTCTGTCAGCATTGCTGTTAAAATAATCCTGACAGCTTTTCCTATTTAGTATAATAAAGCAATATTTCAAAGTACAAATTTTACGAATAAAAATTACCTGTTCTTTAAAAAAGGTTTACTTAAAAACGAAAAATTTTAGCACTCCTTCTACAGGTTACTGATGTTTCGGTTTTAACCCAGTTGTCAGCAGCGAATAAAAACACCTCTTATAACCGAGACTAGACTGATACCGAAAAATACCGGTTATTCAGAACAAAAATACCGGTATCGGTTTTTCTCATCCCTTGTGTCCATCCGACGGAGGGATCTCCTCCTCTTGTTGGCCAGATACTGGTGGTGAAAATTATTTCGACCACCTGGATTCGAACTCACTTACCTCAGAATCGCGCACATCTGCACACTCGTGGCTTAGCGACCTCGGCTACGCAGACGGGAACAGGAAACAAGGAAAAAACAGAAAGGAACCGATGTTTAACACTGCACACAATGTCAGAAGTGTCTTTCTGTACAACGCAGCCTGCATAAGAAAAGTTATGAAATACACGGTGATGACAGCAATATATTACCCAACTTAATATGAAAGTATGAATATTAAAATGCGTTGAAAACTATAAAAAAATACGTGTACTAAATATTTTTAAAAATCATTTAAATAAATTCTTCTGCAGCAGAAGTGAATATATATTTTCACTGGCAGCCTGTGGTAATTTCAGTTTTTAATAAACATGCGAGCGCGATACACTTAACGTCATAGTGTAGTATCTGAAATAAAGTGCTTGTTTTATGGTTCCGACGTTTATAGGCCTATCATCTTTTCTTTAAAAAAGCGAACGCTCCCTTTTTTACGATTAGCAAAACACGTGAGTACTCGAGAATTACGGCATTTTTGAGGGCGGTAAGGAGTAACCGGAGTTTATAGTGGCTTGCACGCCGAGTCCGTGCGGTGATATATCGCCAGTGGTCGCAGGCGCGCCTGCCCGCCTCAGCGAGAGCCACGGAACCCGTCCGTCGCCCAGCGCCCAGCTGCTGGGGCCAACACCTGCTGTCCGCGAAAGGCGCCTGGGCCGGGCCCGTAACAGCAGGCAGCTGCCCCAGGAGCACCTCTCAGAGATAAAGGTGCGCTTTTCCCTAGACGTTTATCGGAATTGATAATACCGCAAATTTTGAATGTAAAATGTCTGACATACTTGTTGTCGGTCCGAAGACTGCTGTCTTCTAACAGTCGGAAGATCGTGGTTAAAGCGATCGCTAAGCAGAGATGTACAGATATTAGAATGCTGGCCCCTGTTTCGACCGGAACCGAGGTTAGATTCTTCCTGCACGTCGGTCAGGAGGCCTGAAGATAGCGTAGCAAATCGCTGAAACTTGTAGCCAAATAAAATAACAGTTTGGAAATTAGACGGCTGAAACGAGTTTGATTTGACATCCTGTGCCGAACAGCCGAGTACCGCAACCATCTCTGAAAAGGTGGACATACAGAGGCTCCCTTGCAAGTCTCCACGCTACCCTACCCCATGCAAGCTTCATCATCTCTGCATAACTACTGCAAACCAGATCCGTGTGAATCTGCTTACTAAGCCAAGCCTTGGCCCCTTTCTACATTTTCTACCCCCATACTTTCCTATGGTAGGCCATAGGTCAAACGAATATCAACTGCGTTTTTTTAAAATAGGAACCCCCATTTTTTTATTACATATTCTATCTAGCAGGCCAACCATAGCGCCATCTGGTTTCCCCCTTCAAGCTAGACAGGTTTCGTTCTTTGTAGTTTTTTCGTCTGACGCTTATTTCGTGAGATATTTGGCCCGGTCACGATCAGTGGACCACCCTTTAGAAGCGGGAGCCTCACGCTGAATGACGCTCGTTAGCTAGACTGTATTGCTGTTTGTTCTTTTGGGAAGTTTCTTCGCAACACTTGGAGAAAGCTACACTCTTAGGGAAATCTTCTGTTTAGTGAATTTATGTGTTAGCTAATCATTTCTACTTCTGTCCAGCTTTATTAGAATGACAGTTGCAGCACCACTCTGTGGACCACCTCTCGTTACCATTCTGTACGAAGCAGTACATAACAACTTCATTGCAGATAGAACAACACGTCGTTCTTAACGGAAGAAAATCGACAGATGTTAAGGTAATTTTGATGTTACCTCAAGGCAGATCTCGCAAGAGAGGCGTTGTACACCACGGACAGGTTTCAGTATTGAAACTTCAAGAGAATACTTTCCGGGAAGAGTCGGACAACATAGTACTCCTCCCACATTTGTCTCGCGAAATGACCAAAACCAAAAAATTCGAGAAATTAGAGCTAATACAGAGGCTTACGATAGTCGTTTTTCTCACGAGCCATTCACGAATGGAACACGGAAGGGGGATCAGTTAGTAGTGCGGGAAGTACTCTCCGCCACAAACCGTCATGTGGCTTTCGGAGTAGTGATGTAGGTGTACACTAGCAATGACATCTGCAGCGATTTTATCTGTGATAGCCAGATATTTTGTCGTCTAAATAGCAAATATTGTCTGCTCATCATCGGAATGTGATGATATCAACAAAATTACTTAACTCGTAGGAGGAGTTAAACGTGTACAAGAAGTATGTTTTTTGTCCTCGGCTGTTCGTCACCTCATCCATACTGCTGCTAAATACATCCCCGAGTATAGCCAGGAAGGAAGATTGTAGCAAATTGGTCTGAGACGCTTCAGTTTTTTTTTTTTTTTTCACTGATTTCGTGTAACAAAAGTTGATTTTGAATGTCTGGTTGGATGAGGGTGTAATATCTATAATTTACACAGTTTGTAGAGTTCCAGCCAGATAGCCACAAATTCTATTGCTTTTCTCTTTATTGATTCATAAAAGCTGAGAAGATCTTTTCATTCATGTCGATCCCTGCTGGTATTAAGTCAATTGTTGATTCGTCCACCATTTCGCTAAACAACATTTCCATCCACATAGATCAAGTCGTTCTATGGAGTTGAAAATCTAATGTCATCTTCATAATATATACTACCAAACCATTCAGCGGATTATCATCATTATTAAAATTTGTTTCATCATCGTCATAGACTAGCATTCATTATAAAGTGTGATGTTCCCTTTTCAGATCTCAGGAACGACTGGGCGTGGTTTGTCTGAAGGTTATACAGATGCAAAGCCATCCATAATGTTAAGGGACCCTTAGGTAAACCACAGTTAGTTTATTAGAGTTGTTATAAGTACCTTCCTTGTCTGTCGCATTTCCACTTAATATTTTCGACATGACTCTTCAAAGTTAATTCAGAACTATGGAGTATCTTATGACTGATATCGTATGTCAACTTGCCTGTCAACCAAATCGGATGGCTTCCGTTACTACGGCACCTTCTGCAGTAGACGTGGAAGCAGTTTTCGACAATACGTACCGCCATCACATTAACTGTAAATCGCCCGAAACATGCCACATCTCACTTGGTTTCTTCGAGATTGCTGGATCCACCAGGAGTTTCGCTCGGGATTGCAGGGTACATCAGGAGCTTCGCTTAGAAGTCCTAAAATCTGGTGATGTTTTGCTCTGTCTGGCGTCTGGCGCTGTTGGGAGTCGTGGAGAAGGTAATCTTAACATCACTCTGCGAGTTTCGGAGCGCGAGAATATCTATCGTGTTGGGCAATAAAGTGGCACTCCAGATCGTATAAAGCAGGGCGCTTTACGAGGCACTGAGATTAAATAACGCGCCACCTAAGAGCCCGGCCAACAAATTAGCGGTACTCCCCCCGCCCCCACAGAAGGCGGGAGGCAGCAGCAAGCAGCAGCAGCAGCAAGTGCTTCCGCGCCGCACGCAGCCGCAAACACAGCCGCGCAATTAATCGGTGCCGGCGGTCAGCTGCTGCGCTAAACTCGTTACGCGAGCGCCGCTATAAATAGCGGCGGGCGCGGTAATTAACAGCGTGACGTCACCGCCGCGGGGAGTCCCCTATATTGATCTGCGACAGCGGAGCGGCGATTGTCGCCCGCCAGACGTCGCCCTAGACACGCAGCCACAACAAACCGACGCGGCGGTGGAAACCCTGGCGCCAGCAGACTAGCGCATCACATAATACTCCCGCATAACCGACCACGTCCGATGCAACTAACCGAGCCTATCTCAGAGATCTATGGCGGTAGTGAAAACGCGGGAGGTGTAGGTTCAAACCTCCATCTCAATCCGAGGACCACATTTTACGGACAAAAACTTAAAAAGTCCAACTCCATAGGGAGAAAACTGCTTATACTATGTTTGTCCACCCTCTTCTAGAGTAGTGTTGAGCACTGTGTGAGCGTTAGAATGTGTGTGGCATTAACAGGCGATATCGAAGAAATTCAAAGAAAAACAATTAATTTTGTGTTACTCCTGTGGTAAGCACGTTAGAATGACCATCACAAAAACACTGCGAAGAATCTTCACTTACTAAATTGCTGCTACTAATGCTAAAGTATTTTAATGTTTCTCATTTAAGTAGGGAGAGGTGCGCCACAAAACAGGAAAAATCAGACATCGCAGGGAAAGATTCAGGTACTCATTTTTCTGATGAACTATAAGAGAGTAAAACGGCCGAACACTTAAGTGGGAATTGCAGAATAATTATGTAGATGTGATGCGACGAATTATCAGCTTGTCCTCAGTATAGGAGCCCGTAAAAGGAAATCAGTCACAACAAGGATCAATAGCAAGCAGTTACGTCGAAGTTTGCAGAGAATAACCCAGAGAATAGGGTTTCATCAAACAAGCTATTGGAACGAAGACCGAAACTTCGAAAGCAACATTAACAACAACAACGAATATGTCTCTTCGTCATGTATTCGCCATACAAACTACGCCCCGCGGAGTGGCCGCATTGTTTGAGGCGCCCTGCAAGGATTGTTCGGGCCTTCCCGCCGGAGGTTCGAGTCCTCCCTCAGGCATGGGTGTGTATGTTGTTCTTAGCATAACTCTAGGGACCGATGACGTCAGCAGTTTGGTCCCTTAGGAATTCACACACATTTACGAACTACGCTGCTGGCCGTTAAAAGTGCAACACTAGGAAGGACAGGAAATGTTGCAATTTTATCTATTCTGCGTATACAGTATAAGAAGGAGAGTGTATGTTAAATTTGTAGATAGGGAGTGCAAAATCTAGAACACAAGGCAGCTACGTCTGGCATCAACAATCGCTCTAACCCGGCTGGCCATCGAATAGAACTCAAGTTTTCCCCATCCAGAGTTTTTCATTCGGCAGATGAGTGATGGCGTCCAAGTCTCTTGCTTGCCCACGACCAGATGCTTTCATTGCGGGAGATATATAGAGAGCGTGCGGGCCAGGGCAAGGGTCGAATATCCTCTGTACCGAGGTAGACACAGCACGGACAATATGCAGTGTTGCGCTATTTCGTTGATAAAGAACCTCACGGAAACCTCGAAGATAGGGCACAGCCACTAGCTGTAATACCTCAGAGCTCTAACGTTTGCTATCGAAATTACGGTCTGTGCGAACCAGAGGTAATCGTATTGTGCACCCAATTGCTTCCCATAGCACCACGCCAGGTTGTGGCCCCGTATGACGAGTGCAGTACGACAACGCTCATTCGCCTCGGAGCTTCCACACGTGGACACGTCCATGGTGATGCTGTGCGTAAACCAGGGACTCGTCTGAGAAGACGATGTAGCGTCACTGTGGTGCCGGCTGTTGTCTTGGTTGATCACGGCGTGCCCCTGTCTGCTGCCAGATCAAGGGGAGTCGGAAGATATGTCAGCTTGTTGGCAGTCGCCGGTGGCAATCGCCGGCCAGTGTGGCCGAGCGGTTCTAGGCGCTGCAGTTTAGAAACGCGAGACCGCTACGGTCGCAGGTTCGAATCCAGTCTCGGGCATGGATGTGTGTGATGCCCTTAGGTTAGTTAGGTTTAAGTAGTTCTGAGTTCTAGGGGACTGATGGCCTCAGATGTTAAGTCCCATAGTGCTCAGAGCCATTTAAACAATTTTTGTTGGCAGTCCACGCTTCTACACATGTTGTCGCATTATCCTTTCGGATGGCTGCGTTGGTAGAAATATTTATTTCCTGACTAAAGGTCTGTGACGTGGCTGTCCACACTTCTGGTCGGCCGAGCAAACAATACGTCTCTTGTCTCCAGCGCTAGTCGCTTTGGGCCTGTACAGCGGTGCGTATGGTGTTTATGAACTCATCGATTCCATATTCCCATGACAATCGTGGAAACCTGCGATCAAAGCGAGGAGCAACATCGCTGAACGATAAACCACAGTATCGATAGGCCTCGCTTCTGTTGTTGTGGAATTCACACACATATTAGTAGTCTGATCAAAATGACTTGATATTTGTCACTTCCTGAGAACAGACTTCTCAACGTCACGCCGGAAAAGTTCTACATTGGCAGATTACTACAACAAGTTCCTTTTCCAGAGATCTTTTTTGATATTTTTGCATAAATACACAAGTTTCACACAGAGCACTCACCAAACATTACTGGATACTTCCACACAAGACGCGATCCAGCGTGACAGAGATCGGCTTACATTACATAAGCTTCGCAGGAGATTGAGTGAAGCCGAATTTTTTAAGCTTGCAACGCATCTTTGTCGCTGGGTCACTACGGTCATAAATGTAACAGAGTATTTTATGGAGTGATGTGGCGCAGTGAAATTTTTATTTATAAACCTAACCAAAAGACTTTGATTACGAATTTATTCAATTAACTGGTTTAAATGGAATTCCTTTTTTTTTTATTTCTAATTCTTTGCCGCGTCATTTTCATCATCGTATTGGTTTTCTTATGTGCTCTTGTTTTTCTTCCTATCATTCTTATTTTTGGATTCTGCTTGTGTAACCAATAATCTTCAGTCTGCTCATCGGCTGGTAACGCAGCAGCTCTTGTAGCGACTGTGAGGATAGTTGCAGGTAACACATGACAGGGAAGTTACAGTTTGCTTTTGGCGCTGAAACTGATTTTTTTCTGTCTTGAGTTTGCTCGTAAAGATTAGCTTTAATCGCTGTGAACAAAGCGATCGTGATTTTAGTTATGAAGCAGATCGTCGACCGCCGTTTCCTCGGGTGTATTGGACACCACGAGGTCGTAGTTAGCTTAGTAAATTAGTTTAAACTGAGGGTTACAAAACGCATCGTCCGATACTATTCATTCGTTGGTCACTTAAAATCAGCAGACATTTCCGAAATACCTCACCGCTTCCCTTCTGACATTGATCCATGTTACACATTAACAGCATTTGTGAAGCGGCGCACCACGTTTTTGTGCCAGCTATAACCGAGTGGTAGCCGGAAAGCGATGTGGCAACACTGTAGCGGAAAGTGACAGACATCAACTATCAAGTAATTTTAATCAGACTATAGTAATTTCTCCCTCTTATACGAAGCAGAACAGGATTTTATCAGAAACAATCAACACTGAAATGCGATATAAAAGACATCATATGTACGCCAGTGACGGTAACACTTTCTTTATTTCACGATTGCAATTTCGACCTTAGACTCATGGATATATAATCGTCTAGGAGATCGTAGCGTCACCTGGCGAGGAATAACTGCTACTCAGACACTCGCACAGTGCATGTAGTATCAGTGAGCGTGCTGTCCGTGTGTAGAATGGGGAGGGCAGATTGTGATGCTCCGGAAGCTGGGCACGATCATTTCGGAAACTGCACAACTTGTCGGGTTTTGGAGGAGTGCTGTGGTCAGTGTCTTCAACACGTGGCGAAACCAAGATGAAGCCTCGTCCAGACATCGTAGGTTTGGGCGGCCACCCCTCATTACAGATGTCGGATGTCGTAGGCTGAGCAGACTGGTAAAACAGGACAGGCGGCAAACTGTGGTGGAAGTAACATCTGACTTTAACTCTAGGCAGAGTACAAGCGTGTCTGAACGCACAATGTGCCGAACACTACTAATGATGGGTGCCGGCCGGAGTGGCCGAGCCGTTCTAGGCGCTTCAGTCTGGAACCGCGCGACTGCTACGGTCGCAGGTTCCAATCCTGCCTCGGGCATGGATGTGTGTGATGTCCTTAGGTTAGTTGGGTTTAAGTAGTTCTAGGGGACTGATGACCTCAGATGTTAAGTCCCATAGTGCTCAGAGCCATTTGAACCATTTGATGGGCCTCCGCAGACGACGACCTGTGCATGTCTAATGTTAACACCACGACATTGGTAACTACAGATGAAATAGGCACGTGACCATCGGCACTGGACGTTGGCGCAGTGGTAGAGCGTTGCATGGTCTGATGAATCCCGATACCCCTTTCCTCACGCCGATGGGAGGGCACGAACCCGTCGTCTTCCAGGAGCACAGCTCCTTGACACCCGTACTGCGGGACAGACACACGCTGGCGGCAGCTCCACTATACTTTGGGGAACAGCCATGTAAACGTCAATGGGTCCACCGGAGCTTGTGCAAGGTTCCACGACGGCCAAAGAGTATCGTACATTGGTTTCAGATCACGTACACCCCATCACGACGATCATGTTTCCTAGCAGCAGTGGAAGTTTTCAGCAAGATAATGCGTTGTGTCATAAGCCAGGAGTGTGATGGAATGGTTCGAGGAACTCGCCAGATCTGAACCCCATCGAACAAATCGACCCTTTCTCCGAAATTCAGGGAAATTAGGTAACTTGTGTGTGCAGATGTGCAAACACCCTCTAGCGAGCTACAGTACCAAGGTCTCATTGCTTCCATGCCACGACGTGTCACTGCAGTTATCCGTGTCAGAAGTGGATATATCTGCTACTAGGTAGGTAGTCATAGTGTTCTGGCTGATACAGAATGTAGTTCACTCGTACCTACAATGAGTGGTTCCACTGGAACGCTAGTCATTTCCATTTACAAACAGGAGAGCTTCTGTGAAGTTTGGAAGGTAGGAGACGAGGTACTGGCGGAAGTAAAGCTGTGAGGACGGGACGTGAGTCATGCTTGGGTAGCTCAGATGGTACAGCATTTGCCCGCGAAAGGCAAAGGTCCCGAGTTCGAGTCTCGGTCCAGCACACAGTTTTAATCTGCCAGGAAGTTTCATATCAGCGTACACTCCGCTGCAGAGTGAAATTCTCATTGCAGATAGTGTTTGTTGGGCCCCGCTTTAATAGTATTTCATTCTCAATACCCGGCATTGTACGACTCCTTAGAGCTTAGACAGACAGTCTCTATGACTCTTGGAGCGACTACGGAGAACCTGCCACTTCCAGTCCGGAACGGAATACAACTGGCAGTAGGTACTTGGCAAACCGTCCTCCAGAGCGAGACGGCCCAGAGGCAGCACGCGGGTAGGCGTTGCCAGTCCCACTGGCGGTGAGGAGGGGCGACACACAATTTCCGAGAGGCGGACGGCGGCTGTCAAAAGCCGGCTGGCGCTACGTGGCGCTCAAAAGCTGCGCTCGCCCCGCTCCGCACGCACACGCACACGCAGCTCGCCTCTGTCTGCATACAGGCGGCGGCAGCCTCCATTTGTTTCCTTGTGATGTCAAGTGCAGCGCACGCAATCAGCTGGGGGCGGGACGCATTGTCTGCAGCTCCCCAGCGCTGCGTCTTTTTACGCCTTCCGCCGCCGCCTCCTTACCGCTATAAACATCGCCTCTCTCTCTCTCTCTCTCTCTCTCTCTCTCTCTCTCTCTCTCACACACACTCTGTTATACAATTTCCACGTCACGCGAACTCACAGCTCGTTGTAGAGATGGCACTTTTAAAAAGCGTTACGTGTCGCACGCCACATTACGAAGTCGATGACACCGCTGCTTCACACCGGAAAAACAATAAGGACCCTGGGAGAATACTTGAAGAAGCTGAAGCACAGAGGAGGTGTCTGGCTCAGTGCGACTAGCGGAAAAACTTTGTGTGTCACAGCAGCTGTCGGCCTGCTTGCCGAGGACGGACGCCTCTGCCGCTGTCCGCATAGAGATGAGCGACGTGGCTCAGGCAGTGCTAACATTCTGCATACGTATTCCGAAGCAGGGAGGAACAAATACCCGGTAACTCATTCCGATTTACGTTTGTCGTGGATTCCCAAAATCGCTGTCGGCGTACACCGGCACTATTCCTGTGAACAGGTCACTGCCGATTTGCTTCCGCATGCTTTCAAATTAGAGCATTTCCTCAGTCTCTAGTCGCGTCGCCGGGACGGAGAGCTCTAATCTTCCAGACATTCGTCCCGCTTCACCTTACCCACCACTTCGCTTAAGTAACAGTAGGCGAATGCTAGGGCGCTCCTTGCACGACACAGCTGTTTCCTTCTGTCACTCTTGGCCGAATTAATTTCTAAGCTGCTTCCTGATGAACTCAAAAGCCGAAGATACATTAAGCGCTAAGCTTTCATCCCGTTCATGTACGCTTCGCATTCGCGCATCTTTATTCGCACTTATCCTCTTCAGTATGCTGTCTTTCTCCTTCTTAACTCTGCCCTGTCAACGCGGGGTTTGCTTCAACGATCAGCCACCGACTAGCCCCTGCTTAGCACGAGCGGCACTAAGCATCTGCTCCAGACGACCTGCCTGGCGAAGCGATAACGAAGTTTGCTCTTGAATGACTCTGGCCACTAATGAAAACCGCACAATAATCCCTATTGTAGTTCCTGAGATTAGCCTTCACGAACAGACACTTACAGTACAGGATGTCCGCCCCCATTAACTGAGTGGTCAGCGCTGTCGAATGCCACGCCAAGGGGTCCGGGTTCGATTCCCGGCTGGGGCACGAGATTTTCTCCGCTCCAGACTGGGTGTTGTGTTGTCCTCATCATCATTTCATCACCATCTCCGACGGGCAAGTCACCTGATGTGGCGTCGAATGCAAGAAGTACTTGCCCTCGGCGGCCGAACTTTGCCGAATGGGGGGCTCCCGGCCCACAAAGCCGTACGCTCATTTCATTTACAGTACAAGATGAGTCAGGAGGAAAGGTACCTGCACTGAGGGGTGATAACATTAGTGATTCTGGATTAAAAAAATCTTCATAGGAACAAATTCTATGTTCCGAAAAAAAAAAGAATTATTCACGTTTCGCTGGGCCTTACAGTTTGCGCAAAGACAGCGCGAGGATACTGAAAATAGGTGCCACGCGCATGCACTGTAGCTTAGGTACTCTTTGTAGCCCAATTTGAAGTAGTTTCCTGACCTGATGGAACACAAGTGTCCTGTATCAAACTGTTCGTCTCAGCTTCCTCTACACTACCGTCGCACATTGTAAACAATAACAATGTTTCAATGACACAGAAAATATGTAACCAAGTATTATTACATAGCCGGCCGCTGTGGTCGAGCGGTTCTAGGCGCTTCAGTCCCGAACCACGTGGCTGCTACGGTCGCAGGTTCGAATCCTGCCTCGGGCATGGATGTGTGTGATGTCCTTAGGTTAGTTAGGTTTAAGTAGTTCTAAGTATAGGGGACTGATGACCTGAGATGTTAAGTCCCATAGTGCTTCGAGCCATTTGAACTTTATATTACATATGTTCTATTCGGAAACCATTTGCAGTAGGTCATACGTCCATATGAGGTTTTTTGTTCAGAATCACTTATACTATCACCCCTCAAAGCCTGTACCTTTCCTCCTGACTCATCTGTATAAACAGATATTCCTCAAGTGTTTTGATCAGTTGCAACATGTATGTTTTCTTCGTGTGTATGTTTACACCGTTTCTTTGGTTTTCTATGCCTTCTTAAATCCACATTGAACTGGTGTGCGGACTTGTGCTCCGTGCTGCTCTCCGTGCATGCCAATACGCATTTTTTTCGCTGGTTGGCTTCACGCTGCCCTGCTGTTGGTACCGTTTCTTCGGTCTGTCAGAGTCAATTCTAAAATTTTAGAAAGCATTCTGTAATTGGAGCAAAGCAGCGATTGGTATAAAATGCTAAAAACCAAATAAAAACAGTCTCGACCAGGTTTCCAGATTTTTATATCGGTTTTGGCCCTTTCCTCAGACCATCTTCAGGCTTTTCCCCGCTGCAGTACAGTAATAATACATATCCAGTACAGAGGAATGAAAATAAAAAATACGATGTTACACCCATTGCGGCTGCTGGTGGGGGCAGTCGGAGGAAGATCCGTAGAAGTAAGAATGTCACTGCTGAACAAGGCACCTTTAGTCGAGATTATATACTGTAAGCTCCGCCTATCTCTGCCTATCACTGACAACCAGTCATGCTCGAAATATGCTACATTGATTGGTTTGGTTGAACTTACAAGGAAAGTAGACAAAGAAGTAAATACATAAATTACATACATAAAATTTTACGTGTCTGTGGTGACAATCTTTAATTTATTTTATTGTTTTATTTTTTATAGAACTTTATTTTCATGACGTTTATACAGACTTATTTATAAAGCCAACACACTATTTTATTACAGGAATATTTCGTTAATACGATGTAACATTTAGACATTTTAAAGACAGTATTGTCCAAGTTAATAACCAGGATCTTTGGCAGTAATGTAAATACATGCAGATGATCGCTTAAGCGGTTTATTCTGATCACTGGAGGCCATATTGTGGCAGTCAGTCTTCGCTACTACCGTCGGGCAAAACTGAACCACGATGATGGACTTCCAAACCACGATACATCTGCTGCCTCCTCGGCATTCCGCCCTCTGTTATACCAGATATCTGTGGTGGGCCACACTGCAGTGCAACAATCGATACTGGCAAGCCGCTCTGTAGTACTTTTAAATATTCCTTGATGTTGTTTTTGTTATGAGAGTAGTTTTATGGATGTGCACTGAATGAAGATCTACAATTCCCGCTTATATGTGTATGCTCTCTGAATGTAGTGAAGAAACTTCAAACCTGTCGCAATATATACAGTCCACTCAAAATTGCAGTATATAAAATGGAATGTTGACTAGCATCGCTGTGCATATTACGTTATCTCATTACGCAAACCTCTAAATCAAAATCTTGTAAGTTCACGAATGTTAACAGACCACAAAATTTGTTTACGTGCTGTTAAACCGACTTTACATTGTTCTCATTACGTTGGACTACGTTCTGTCGATGCTTGAAAATGGCATAACGCCGAAATAGAAATCGTAACGTAAAACATTAACAACTGAAAGCATGATAACATTGTTTTAAAAAGGTACAGAAGAGTAAGCGTACTGACTGGTAAGCCTCAAACACTCGTTAAATTATGTAGTTATGAAGAAGATGCGTTCTGTAAACCGAACGAAACTCCTACACTTGAAGCCGCGTGGTCTAGAGCGCCTTGCCACGGTTCGCGCGGTTCCACCCGTCGGAAGTTCGAATCCTCCCACCGACATGGGTGTGTGTGTCGTACTTAGTGTAAGTTAGTTTAAGTTTAGATTAAATAGTGTGTAAGCCTAGGTTCCTATAGGAACTTACCAACACCTACACCTGCGCAGTTTCCGGCTAGTGTCCAGGTTCGGTTTCTGGTGCAGCACATAATTTGAATCAGTCATGACTTTCTAGGACTGTGGCGAAGTGTGCACCGGCACGGACATTGGGTGCCTACCTGGAACATTGCTTATCGCGAGCAATTCTGTAGTTGACTTAGCTATCCAGGCAGGAGCTACGAGCCACCCTCACAGATTCACCACTGCTAGCACCTAACTACTACCATAAAGGTAGGAAGGTCATCGTTTCTTATGTTTGGAAGGCAGGAGATAAGGTGGAAGTGAAGTTGTGGGTCGTGAGTCGTGCCTTGGAAAGTCAGTCGACAATAGATCACTGCATGCCTAAGGCAAGGTTCCAGGAGCCATTCTCTGCCGTGCACACAGTTTTAATCTGTGAAGTATTCTGACCTCGTGAGATTTTTTTAACACAGTGAACGAATGAAATATTTCAACGCCCCCCCCCCCCCCTCCTACCTCTCGGAATTACGTGTGATACCCATCTGGCCACGCCCCTCGTAGCACACACACACACACACACACACACACACACACACAAAATAGAAGCAAGTTTTCATGTATGAAATGAATTCAATTCCAAACGAGTTACGAGTTTGTCCACAGCACATAGAAAGCGACAACAGTAGGGATCAACAGCAGACAGCAACACCGTGCGCTACTGTACTTCAGTGCCCCCGCTTAAAGAGGCACACTTGTGTCGTGACCACCGACTCCTGACGAGGACGTCTCCATCTGTCGCGTTGCCGGCAACAAGAGGCAATCAGAGCGACTGAATGAGCGAGTAGAGGAACTACTGCTGCCCGCCGGCCGCCGGCTCTCCAGAGCGGCGGCTGGAGCCTCCAGTAATCCTCCAGGGCTGCCCGCCCGCCAGCGCGCCTTATGTATGGCCGGTGCGCCGCTATAAATATTACCTCCTCCCCGCTCCGGCTCCTGAAATATGGTTACTGTCCGGTAAACAACACCTAACTCTCGCTACACATTTTAACAAGCCACGGCGCATAAACACAGAAGTCGACCCGCGTACTAGACAAAAATGTCTGGCGGTTAAATTCCTGAAGCATCCTGAGCAGAGGGAAGCTGCTGTTTCAAGCGGTCCAGAATCGCTGCCCGTGCCAACAACTACGGATGAGATTTTTTTACCTCTCTGCTGTTTCTGATTGTGTTACCAGAGTTACGGTCGGTTTATGATGTGGAAACTCCACTGAAATGATTGTGCTGATTTGTAGCTGCCCGTGGTCCCGAACAGGTGGGTTAAGTTTTCTGGAGCCACACGGCTCCCACATAGACAGGTGAGCCACCGCCATACGGAACGCTACCCAGTGACATTAGAGCACTTTACGCTGTAAGGAATGTATACATGTCTGAAGGAGACTACAAGTTTCGCTATTTTAAAGGCCAAGAGAAAACAGTTAAAATTAAGGAGCGCCTAAGGCACGGAAGCCTTACTCTTCGTCTGAGAGAAGCACTTGCAGCCGACGTCCTCATTATTTCCAGTCTCCGTCTACTATATTTTCAGCGTCTTTTTGTTATACCATACCTCATACTATTCTCTGAAAGTGTATGTTTTAGTCTATTTTCGCATGTTATTCGTTTTCCATACTGTCTACTGGTTTCAATACACAGTACATCCTCAGGCCAAGCCCTCGCACGCAGTCGTCACGCTCGCTTCACAAGTAGGTGTGTCAAACACTCTTCGCTTCTCTAATTTTCCGGTTGTCAAGCACTGGATGATTCACTTCCTCACAATGTTGTGCTCCAGATGCACATTCTCGGGAATGTCTTCTCCAAATTAAGGCCTACAGTTGCTATAGTTGCTATAGTTTGGTACTTATCTTCCGATAGCGGCTACCGAGACGAATGCAATGATGTGTAACAGTAAGGTCTTTGAAGGTCAATGAAGGTCAGAAAGGTGCCATGTACGTCCATTTACAGAAGGTGTTCGAAGTGATGACCATTGGTATTGATGCAGTGCTGCAATCTTCTTATCAAGGATTGAGTGGTATTCCTTATCACCTTGGTACTCATCGAAGCACATGCTCTGACAATTCTCTCTCCTATATCGTCCAAATACCGAATATTCGCCGAATACGACGTATCCATCTAACGTGCCATTGACATGTAAACACCATACGACGGTTTCGCAATACAACAGTAATAGGAACAGTAAGACTACTATCGTCGAATCAAGCGAATGTGAATGATGTATTGCTTCGAAGAACAAGTCGATATGCTTCTCATTTACGGAGAATGTCTACGAAATTCAGTGAGAGCTAGAGACTAATGCGCTGAAAGATATCCTCAACGTACTCACCCTACACGTCGTACATTTAAATATGTGTATGATAAATTGAGAACAACTGGATCTTGAACGCATCGGAAACATATCCGACAAAGGGAAGTTACGAACGAGGAAACGGAAATTGGTACTCTTGCGACTGTGGTTCGAGACCCTTGTGTTAGTTCGGGACAAATCGTAAGGGAATCTGGCATGAGCCAGAGTAGTGTTGTTCGTGTTCTGCATCGCCATAAATATCATCCATACCATATCAGTCTCCACCAAGAATTAACTGGTACGGATTGTATGCGTCGCACTGAATTCTGCCGATGGGCTCAACTTCAGATTCAGAGGGATGACACATTTGTTAATTGTATTTTCTTTACTGACGAGGCTACATTCACGAACTACGGAAATGTTAATTTGCATGACATGCATTATTGAGTAACTCAAAATCCATGTTGGCTGCGACAAGTTGCACACCAAAAACCGTGGTCGTTGGATGTATGGTGTGGAATTCTGGAGGACAAAATTATAGGCCCCTATTTCATCGAAAGAAATCTTGATGGTAGGAAGTACACCAAATTTCTGCAAGAAACATTAGGACCGTTAGTGGAGAATATGTTTTGAAAGGCCTTGCATCAAAATTGATCTGGCTCAAAGTTATTCCTGAACTAAGGGAATGACGTCCAGCAATTTTCATCTTAAGTTTCGTCTCGGGATTACGTAGAAAATTTGAAGACCTGTCCTTTTTGTTTAATTTAAAACTTAATTCCCTCAGGAAATAAATGTATTGATCTCATGAAGCCGGCCGAAGTGGCCGTGCGGTTAAAGGCGCTCCAGTCTGAAACCGCAAGACCGCTACGGTCGCAGGTTCGAATCCTGCCTCGGGCATGGATGTTTGTGATTTCCTTAGGTTAGTTAGGTTTAACTAGTTCTAAGTTCTAGGGGACTAATGACCTCAGCAGTTGAGTCCCATAGCGCTCAGAGCCATCTGATCTCATGAAAATACATTTTCCTTGACAAATATACATCTCACCTTTGATACTGACAGAATCTGAAGAAATGTATTAAAACCTGTGCCACAGGCTTGACTTGCACACGTGTCTCCTGCTCGCTAGGCAGATGTAATAACCATTACATCACTGTAGCAAAATGGTTAACACAGCTGCACGGACAGCTCTAGTCCGATGCTCTCCCTAACACGAACTTCAATTCACACCTTCAGCCCACTTTCCACTTCGACCTTCGTAGGGGGCAAAATATAAGAAAAAATTTTTTTTTTACTCATAAACATTCCTTGGTGAGAATTTTACTAGAGAATTATGTTTTCTAAGGGAATTTTAGCCATTAAAGGCTTTAAATATTCATTTATTTTAAGGGCAGCACATGTTGCCACTCCCCCCTTTTGCCGTCCGCCAACTTCTTGAACCTCGGAAATCTAATTTGCTGATTCGTGAAAATATTTCGCGCTCACAGTTGGCCGCCCTGTTCGTGCGCTACATTAACTTGTTCCTTGTCCTTCCACAACCCAAATGAATGATTTAAGAGTGTCATATGGTCTAGAATTCCTAAAACCGTATTTGTAGGTAAAGGTACATGGAATTTGGGTGTTTATGATGCAGTTCTTTCATTTAATGATGCCACTGTGGGTAGAGTTAGGCTGCTTCAGAAGTTAGGCATACATCCTGGGGAAAATATGGCGATGGCATGTTCCGAATTGGATGCTGTACGTGTGAAGAAAGTAGATTGTGAAGTGACTATGACAGCTAGGAAGGCAAGAAGGCACTCAAGGAATGATAAGAGAGTCAGGGAGGATGAAGAAAATATAGATGACCCAGGATATGGTGCAGGGATGTGCTAAGGTCAGTAACAAAGTATGTTAATCTTTAATGCCAAATTCCTGAGATTTTATTTTTTTAATGATTAGATACATTTTTCAGGAACTTACCATCATAGAACAGTGAAACTTACACAGCTTACAGAAACTGGGTAGAACATCGACGACGCATTTTTAAAATAAGTTCGGTCTAATATTGTAAAAATTATGAATGAATAAATCTTCTATACGTGGAAAAAATTTTACAACTTGCAAAACATTCTCTAAAAAAAATTATGCAAGCGACTTATCTACAAATATAGGTCAATGGAGAGAGACTCTTCCTCCACGAGCCATTAAAATTTTTTAATGTACCAAAAATTGACAAATTTAACATTGTAAGTATGTAATGCACAATCTCCCCTTAAACAGTCTGTATTGCCTAGGCTCCCCGGTATTGGAATAGCACCCGATATTTGTACTTACTGAGGAAATCCTGCCTGTACCACAAGCGTAGGTGATCATTGAGCTGGTGAAAATACGTACATTTTCCGTGAGACGTATGAGCCCTAACTTCATCTTAAGTCGCTCATTGCCGTTTAAAAAATTAATTTCTTTCACAATATGGTAGGAAACGCCGCGAGTGGGGAGAACACAGCGGCGGCCAGCGGCCAGAGTTTTCCAGGAAACCGTAGCCGCAGCAGCAGCCTCGTTAGAGCAAAACCAGTAGCAGGCTCTCCATCATAGCGACCGGGCCGGCAGATTTATACCACGACTGGGCTGGGCTGGAGAGGCCCCCAGCGCTGTCGCCTTTTGTTTCTGCTGGACGCCAAGACGGACGGCGTCACGCTGGAGAGCTTTTTGTGACGCGGCGCGGCGCAAGGGACTGGCCGGTTTATTTCTGTCGTCTCGGTACCCGCGCCTCCGACCCCCACCACCGCCGCAGCCGCCGCCGCCGCCGCCGACGACGACGATTTATTTGGCGAGCCTTCTTCTCTTTTAATACGGTCCTTCCCTCCCTTGCAAGTTTGCGCAGTTCCGGAATAGCCGAGAAACGAGTAGTGGAGGGGAAGGCGGAAAATATGGCGCTCTCTTCGGCAATGGCCACCCTTTACGTATACGAAGCGATGAATAAATATAAGACCGCTGTCCCGTTGCTGAACCGTCGCAGTTAGAGAACAGCAGCGTAGCAAAAAATTTCAATGTCCGGTGTCCGCCAAAAGACTCATCGTCTCTTCTTTGAGGAACCATCCTGGTGCTGATTTGCAAGTGACCCGGTTTGCATCCGAGTAACGCTGTTCTTCTGTCCACGACATTTCGACAAACTACTCGCTTCCTCTCGTCAGGTGTGCAGAGCAGATTTCGTTGCTCACGCTTTGGGTAATATCTGACAATTAGGGAAGTTCTGGAAATAAAACTGACACACGCTATTAGCACCGCCAAGACAAACTGAAATGTCACGTCATTCTGATATTAGTCCACAGTCATTTACTGAAACTAAGAAAAAAACTAAATTAATATGTCAAAGGGAGGCCTCAACCGTTCTACTTCCTGATACACGCCTGCTCTATTGGCGCAATAAAAATAAATACTTTCTTTGTGTGGAGAAAAGAGATTAACAAGTATTACACATTTCTTACGGGAACTAAATCGATCGGGGATTGGCCTCAGGCAAAAGTGGACCGGTCAGTCGTCGACAATGACTTCATCTTCCCCTGCTATCGTTTTATTATACACAAAGCCCTTTGTTGTTATCTTGGTTTTATTACATTTGTCGCTGGGAGTCTGTATTACTACGAAATGGACGAGTAATTATTGGAACTTACTAGCTGCAGTGAAGAAAATCGCAAATAATTTTGAGATTATTCGTGTGGCAATCATTAAAACAAAACCATTTTTCGTGCGGCAGGATCTTCTCGTGAAATTTCAGTCATCAGCTTTCTCCCCTGATTGCAAAAATATTTTGTTGTCGCCCACGTTCATAGGGAGAAATGATCATCGTAATAAAATAAGAGAAATCAGAGCTCGCGTAAAAACATTTAAGTGCTCGTTTTTCCCTCTCGCCGTTCGAGAGTGGAACAGTAGAGAAACAGCTTGAAGGTGGTTCTATGAATCCTCTCCCAGGCCCTTATTTGTGAATTGCATAATTTCCACGTAGATGTAGATGTTGATAAGAAAACTGGCATAAGCACAAGAATACTAAAATATACTCCAAAGAAACAAGAGGTTTCTTTTTCTTACTTTTTAATGTTTAGTACATCAAGGTTTGCCAGCTTCTGCCTTGACGTGTATCGCGCATCTACCACAAGGAGTAGGAAAAGTGAGACATCGCTCATTTCGCCCTGGTCTTCTGTTCTCTGGTTCAGTACGACTTCGAGTATCATACAGCGCAAACATCGGACTAAGAGATCTGCCGTCTGCCTGGTTCAAACGGTGGCAGCAAATGCTCTCGAAGTGACACGCTTGTCTACGGTATAATTGTCTATGCATTTATATTCGAACACGTAAGTGACTTATTTAGGGTAATCCGCAAAATTTTTATGTTTCCTAATATCGATGCTACTGAACAGAAAAAATGCCTCTGTCATACGGCGATGAACAGGATATATTTCAATTTTTACTGCATGTCTCACGTAAGTAGAAATGACAAAACTTTTGATGTAGGCTTTTCCCATTTCTTCCGTTGCAATTTAGGAGGATGGCCAACATATGGCCGAAACAGGTTCGATTAAAAGCACGAAATGAAAATAACTGCATACCAGCAGTCTGTTGCGTTGCTAGGTCTGTATTTGCCACGAAAAACTGGCAAAATTTTGTGCTGTTTCCGGATTTCCCGGCGTAATAACTAGCTAATGGGTTAAAATGTTCTGGCCGATTAGATTGGGTCATGTTTCGACCTCTCTGGTGCAAATACCTCCGGTGTTATCCAATGTTCAGCCTTCCTGGGAACCAAAAAAATTCCTGGTGAAGGTCCGAGTAAAGGGGGTCGAAATCTGAACGGTGATTATGCAGAGAAGTTATACAAATATAGGTAAGTTATACAAAGGAGAAGCTCCTTTCAAGGTAACCCTTACATAAAGACGTGATAGTATGGTACGTGCTGACATTTGTGTAAGGAAGATCGGCGGGAGGAAGCGGGCACTTGACGGGGCTGCGGCGAGGACCCCAACCCAATACAACACAACCCTCCGCACGCAGCAGGCAGCCGCAGAACACACACACACATACACACACACACACACACACACACACACACACACACACAAACACACACAGAGTCTACACAATAGAAGAGCGAGGCACAATCCGCGGCAGGGACGCCATCAAGTGTGCCTCAAACCTGGGCAAACACTTGGCGGCGTGTGCAAACTTTGCTCTGCGACTTACACGACGCTCGAGAGCTTATATAGCACACAGCTACACAACACAGCGCAATTGTACGAGCAAGTCTACAAGTAACAGATTATTCATCACTTCATGCACTGCGTTCTGCAGCTCATCTGACCTCTCACTCAGTCATCCACTGTAACCATTAACTACAATTTGAAAATGTTACGTAGTGACCAATACTTATCTATATACCGACGAAACTCTTCACGGGGCCTAAACTATAATCTGACCCTCCCGGGAGTCTTAAATAGGGAGTTCAAAAACTGTGGCAATCTTATAAAACGTTTTTTTTTTACTTTGGTCCACGTCACAGTTCCATCGTGTTTACGGAAAAACATTAGCAGCCCGTTATTAGCGGTGCTGCTTCTCGATCACGGCGCCCCGCGGTTCGTTTCCCGGCTGCATTGGTGATTTTCTCCGCTCGGGACTGTGCGTGTGTGTGTCTGTGTGTGTGTATGTGTGTCTGTGTGAACCTCTCCGTCATTTCATCATCGACGGGCAATTTCGCTTTAGTGTTCATTTGCAAGCGCTTATAGAGAGCCTTAACGCCACGAAGGAAGACAGGCTAGACGCTGTAATTGATTTTCGTCCATAAGAGTCATGATTATTCGCGATATCAAGCATTCGACACATCAGTTGTTCCATTTCAACTCTGACATCTGCTAAATTGCTGGAGGGCCGAAATCACTGATTGTCATACTCGGAGCGTCGCCTGGCAGGACCGTTGTTTCTCTATTACAGAATAATGTTTCTTTTTTATTTCGGACGTGATCCTCGTTTACTTGAGGAAGAAAAGGGTTTATCATTACAGCTGTGTCACCTCGCACATTCGATGTTCCACTTATACCGAGACTTAAAAAGAAGTACCGAATGATGCACTAAGCGACTTCAACATCATACGGATACAGAAAATGTTACAGACTCAGCCAAAAATCGTCGACCGTAACTAATTAATACCAGAAAACGTGGTCGATGTAAAAGCCGCATATTCTTTGAGTCTCACGAAGCATGCGCGACACCTGTCGGGATGGTTTAGCCTTTCCGTCTGCAGCGCCCACGCCGAGTTACATCCGTAGTGAATTCGTCGTGTCCATGGGTTGTTACGTCTAGAACAAAGCTCGCAGCTTTCTATCAGTGGTTCATATCATATGTAACCCCACATGGTGAACAACTTGATTTTTGGGTGATTGAAGCATGTTTCCATCTATGACGGCACAGACGTTACCTGTTTGGATCACGAAAAAGTCCAAAGCTTCGCTAGTCCACTAGTCCTCTCTGCAAGCACCAAAACGTCATATTTCGTGCACAACGTCAAGTATTTAAGAACCGATTTTAGTAATAACGTCACCATAAATGTCTCTGAAGTTCATATGTTTCGTAAAGGTTCCCGTAAACACGAAGAACGGTGGAAAAACATCTACACATATCCACATCTGAGTTCTGCTAGCCACTGAAGTGTACGGCGGAGATCAGCAGGGTATAACCCGAACCTTTCTGAAATACAAAGGCTGCAGAAGTAATCATGCTAGATCACTCCAGATGCGTGTTGTTATTTTTTTTAATGAAAATGACGTTTTATCAAAACAGTTAAATTAAGAACTCGCACCTACAAGGCGACGTTTCTGTCATAGAAGAATCCGAATTACTGCCAGCTTATGGTGCACAGCATTAAAGTGAACTGGAGAGCCTAAATAGTGTAGGTGGCAGTATACGTTAGAGCAGGGCCATTGCAGCCGAAACAAAATACTGTTATTAGCAGTATTATGTTTAACACAGCAGTTTCCTTTTAGAGCTGTTTTGGGGAAATCTGCTGTTATCAAGCAGTGAAAAATTGGTCGGGATTCCACCCATGAACAGTTTGTAATAAATTGGTCAGAATGTGATTCGGAACGGTTGAGGTGAAACGTGCCATCCGTCTGGCCAGACTGAATGGATGAAGTGTGTCGAGGGCAGTGATTAATGAGCTGACACTGCACAAACCCGTCCGCCAGGACAAGATAATTCCGTGTACGTGGCAAAAGCCATCGTCGTTCGGTGCGAGGCTTTTGAGGGTGTTGTGTAATTACTTACTGGATAAAGAGATGGAGAAAAGCTAAAGACGGAAGTGGTCGATAAAATTTAATCTCAAGGGGAGGAAAAAGTTATAAAAGCAGCTAAGCTGTCAATAGGTGACGTCACTTATGGCCCGAAAAACCCCTTCGACTTGACGCCACTTTCGCGTAATGGTATTAGCTGGTCTTCAAAAAAGCCAAAGTATATCTAGAAAACAACAAAAACTGTAAACAGGTCTTCTAGTTTCCCGAGCTCTCGTGAACTGTACTGACTGCAGAAATGTTGCTTGACACGTCAATACGTTGCCAATAGTTTACGATGAATGGTTGTGCCAATACGATGTTTGGTATAGATCTCTTAGGTAAGCTCTTTTTTTAACACTCACTTTCCTAGATAGACTCTTTTTTCTAATAGTCACTTAGTGGACTCTTTTTTCTAATAATCACTTTATATATGCATGAAATATGCAACACTGGCATAACTTAAGACGTATACTGCCGCTCGCCATATTGGTTGCGAACTGTAACCAGCATTCATGTTAAGTTACCAGCAAGTTACCCTGGTCACGGACAAAGAATAAATTACGTGCAAGGTAAGTCAGCTTAATCCCAACTTTACCTCAGCAACACGTGTAATCCTCAAGTAAACAATCCTTCCAGTGATGCTCCAAAGGATTCAGTAGCCTGCCATTGACAGTGAATTGATATTTTAGAAATGAGATAATTTGATCGACTGATTAGTGTCCGCAGCTCGTGGTCGTGCGGTAGCGTTCTCGCTTCCCGCGCCCGGGTTCCCGGGTTCGATTCCCGGCGGGGTCAGGGATTTTCTCTGCCTCGTGATGACTGGGTGTTGGGTGATGTCCTTAGGTTAGTTAGGTTTAAGTAGTTCTAAGTTCTAGGGGACTGATGACCATAGATGTTAAGTCCCGTAGTGCTCAGAACCATTTGAACCTTGACTGATTAGTAGTAGGCGCTTCACTACGTTTATGGTGCTATTTATAATCAAAAGGTTTTTTAACAACTTTGTCCCGAGCGCAGCCTGCACCCCGATCAGTATAATCGCCGATGGGCGATTGGAGGACACACGTCAGTATGATTCCATTGTTGGTTCAAATGGCTCTGAGCACTATGGGACTCAACTGCTGAGGTCATTAGTCCCCTAGAACTTAGAACTAGTTAAACCTAACTAACCTAAGGACATCACAAACATCCATGCCCGAGGCAGGATTCGAACCTGCGACCGTAGCGGTCTTGCGGTTCCAGACTGCAGCGCCTTTAACCGCACGGCCACTTCGGCCATTGTTGATCGTCTGGGCACGCAATACGCTACTGTCAAGAAAGAAGACTTGTTGGGCAACTGTTACGGCGCAAAGACGGCAAGCAACGAGGCGGCAACTACAGATGAGTACAGGCGACCTGTGGGGCGAAGCCCATCGCCGTACCATGGTCGAACCCTGTCGTCATACAAAACCGTCACCCGCTGAAATCACGAAAACCAGACGACAATCCATCCGGCTGAGGCCGTCGCATATGAAATCTCCGTGGGCGATAGTTGTCCCGATGAAAGAAAATTACGTCGACGTCATGATCGGCGACCAACCTCTCCGGACACTAGAGCCATTTTCCGTCATACTGGACGTTCATCATCGCCAGGTTTCTTGTAGAAGACGTAAATTTGAGGCTTAAAGCACCACGTGTAATGATTCGCGGAGAATGCGGAATCGCGTACCAGTCACAGCAGCAATGTCGTCACAAGAACAGCCATTTCACACTCAAAAGCACACTCAAATGAGTAAGTCCCACAACCTTAAAGAAATTACACATCGTAAATGATAAATAAGGAGGCCGAACAACATGGCACCCCGAACATGGCACTTCGGAACGCATTAGACGGCACAGAACAGGTACCATGAGGGTAAACACTATTCTATCGCTGATGTAAGTCACGGCCGCGAAGTGCTGCGTGTAAGGCAATCCATTGTATGGAATCAGCGTAATGAGATGAGTAGACATGAAGTCACGACAGGATGGCAGAAAGGCGCTATCGTACGAGCTGCGCTCAATAAATAATGAAACACATTTTTGTTCTTGGCCAGTTTCGGTTGAAAAATTTCGGAATTGTCGTGAGACATCTTTGAGTAAACCCCCATAGTTTCATGATGTTCCGAAAGATGGTGACGCTATACGTTTCCTTTAAAATGGCGTCTGTACCGGAGGTGCGTTCCAAGCAGAGAGCTGTCATTAAGTTTCTTTTGGTAGGAAACCAGGGCATCGCAGATATTCATAGGCGTTTGCAGAATGTCTAAGAAGATCCGGTAGTGAACAAAAGCACGGTGAGTCGTTGGGCGAGGTTTCTGTCATCATCGCAACAAGGTCGTACAAACCTCTCGGATCTCCCGCGTGCCGGCCGGCCATGCACAGCTGTGACTACTGCAATGTTGGTACGTATGGACACTCTCGTTCGAGGAGCTCACAAGCCTGAGAACCCGAGAAGAGCTCGAAAAACTTCATTGGACTGTTCCTCCTCGTGCACCCTACAGCCCGGATCACGCACTTTCCGACTTCGGCGGGGAGCAGAACATGACTGTTGAGGAGTTGACTCTGAAGTCGAGCAGTAGAGTAGTACCATGCAAGTATACAAGCTCTCCGAGAAAGGTGGCGTAAGTTCGTCACGAGATTATGTTGAAAAATAGGGTTTTGTAGCCACAAGAGTGGGTGTATTGGAATCCTGAATTAAAAAAAGGCTCTCAGAAAAAGAATGTGTTGCATAACTTATTAAACGCCAACCGTGTTTGAAAGAGCAGGTTACCACACCGGGAAAGAGTTTGTCAGATTAGTTGGGGTGGTCATGGAAAGCCTGTCGTCGACAGAAATAGACATGAGCGTCACGCTTTGTCAGTGCGTTCAGTCCTGACGAAAGTAGCGACTGTCAGTGAACGCAGGTCCATATCAACAAGTCCCGCAGGCTCACATTGCTAAGGCAGGAGCGTGAAATGTACATCCCGAGCTTCAGTGGGCGGTCCAAACAGCGCAGAAACTGGACAGTAGCTCACGGCACTCGTGTAGTGTTGTCCGACGCGTGTAGTGTTGTCTGCCTCTTTCTTAATGATGCAGTGTGTGTAGAGAGTGTCGTTCGGCCCAAAACTGGTACTTTAATATTTTGGAGATGTTTTTCATGCTTTAACTCGGGCCCACTCTTTCACTTTACCAACAGGAACCATAATCTATGTTTCAACATTCTCGGGGCAAATAAGTGCTCTTCCATCTACATCTTCAGTTCACTATCAAGGTAACGAAAGGAGTGGTTTCAAGCCTTCACACTTACGCTCGTAATCTGATGAACATCAGGCGCTCTATTACACCTCGATTCGGCCACTGAATCATCCGATCTCGGTCCGACAGAAAATGGCTAGGACTATTTCTAAAAGCAGGTGAAGTGAAGGGCAAACAGCCACATAATTTGGCAGCTCTATCGTACTAATCATCAATGGGTGACTTCAGCTGGGCGCGTCGTGCCTAAAGAAACTAGTGGACTCTGCTCCTCGTCTAGGCTAGAGCCAGTTTTACACGGTATTTGCGAGATATCTCCTGGGTGTGCTTGACTGCAGGATGCGGCAATCGAAGCCGCGACCCGTATGTAGCCGGCCAGCTACTACAGCCGCTACACCACGGTGGGCGACGTACATCACGCAGCAACATCTTTCACATACAATAAGTGAGTCTCCGTCTATCGAACTGAAACGTATAGCGAAAATTTCACAGTTAACTAACAACACTAAATCTGGTACCAAACAGGAGAAACAAGAATCGTTTAAGCAGATGTCAGATAGCCGCTTTCAAGCGCCAGAAAACAGCCGTTTTACGCATGCGCAACGACGACTGCGTATGAACTCCGTGCTCGGTGTCTGCGCTGCTCAAACGCATCTTGTCCCACTCCTGCTTGGAATTTCATTGCTTGGTCGCAAGTAGCGCTAGTTTATATGCCGTGTTTGTCGGTTCTCGTTTGCGTGGTGAGAAAACGCTATACTTAGATACACTAATGCGTCGAAGATATATTAACAGTACATCGTTTTTTTGTAAAATTTGATGTACATAAAATCGGGAAATGCGTCGTTGTTGTATAAACGTGTAAACTTCAACCAGTCTCTGTTTATAGTTCCGAATCAAGGTACTATCTTCATCTTGAACATCATGAGTCCTGCGCTTGTACTTATGCAGTAGTTATAAATACCTTCAAGAAGCAGCTGGAACAAGTACCCTGTTCTAGCAAAGCGGAAAAAGTGTTACCTGTGATTTATTTATGTTGACAAGTTTTATATTTGAATTCTTCAATGAAAAGGGTTGCTTTTATAAAAGTAAGGTTTTTGTTGCATGTACGTAGTGATTCGTTATATGTCTTGTACTCTGAGTACGGACATTCAGTTTTTTACTATTACTTGCGACAGACCTACAGGACCTTAACATTTATACAGACACTGCAGAGATGAGGAATACGTTAATACTGGAAAAATAAATATGTTGGCCTTTTTTTCTCTTCATTGTTCTTTTACACAGTCTGAGCTAGGTAGAGGAAAAACACTCTCTGGTCTGATGATGTGTTTGGACTGAATCACTCTTCATTCCTGTTCTCAGGTACTGAAGTTCAGGAAAGTGGTTATATGTAAACTTACATTAAAATCTGTTGCCTCATTAAATTTTCGGCATTCCTGTATAATGTTAATGTTAGTCAATTATGCAGAGTAGCAGCAGTACCGAAACAACTCTTAGAATGTGTGGTAAAAGGCGTTTTCGTTCTTTTATTAGTGTGAGTTAAAGTAACCAAGATAAAACTCACATGGTATTAAAAAGCTGTTCACAAAATGCGTCATACGCCACGGAAAATGTATCACAACGTTAAAACACGCATGCTGTCAGTCTTTAATTTACCAAAGAACGACATTTTGTAAATTTAAAAAATAAATACCACAAATTAAGGAATAACATGAAGCCTAGAGAAGGTACCAGGCACATACAAAAACGTCTTCGAAACTAAAAACACTGTGTTCCGAGGAAGGATAACGTTTAGAAGAAATCATTTAGCCACCTAAAGCTGTCAATATAATTGACACAAAATATTTTGTTCCATTACTGCTTCGCCTGCTTAGTCACCTTCAAGTTAACATTTAGTATGTCCGTATGTACAGCAGTAACATATCTTACATTACGCCATAAAAGAAACATCAGGTAATACGCCAAGAACATCGGGATTTTGTGAATAACATTAAAAATCATAATTCGGCTTACAATGAAAATTCGTATGCCCAGATTTGCTTTTTGGAATGCCAATTTCCTTGGATTATCCTCTCGTGTTTGGTTGTTTATTGTGACATAATATGTGATCCGTTATTGTTATACACACGAGAAACTGAAAATGCGCACTTGAAAGTGAGCGAAGATTTGAAAGTAACCAACAGTGTGAAATGAAACACTTTGTTTCAAATATTGACTGCCTCAGCGGAAAAGAACATTTGACTTTTGTTGATTAATAAAAGCCGAATTTCTTTAGCAAATAGACAAAAACAACTTGCTCCAAAACCCTATTAATACTGCTAATAACGTGGAAATAAAATAAAATCAGAAAACTGAAACTAATAAAATATTATTTTATGTCATCTGCGATTATGTGAATCCTATCTTCAGTGGTCTGATAGTTACCAGTCACAGAAATCGGTTATCTTTCCCATCTGTAATCGTAAACATAAGTCAGGCGGAGAATACCACGCTCACCCACTCCAACTCAGCTTAAGAGCGCCAGAAAAATTTTTCGGGTAGGTTCTGGCTGCTTGCTACTCGCTGTTTAAACAGCTAACAGCCACACACCAAGTATACAGATATGGTACACGGCGGTGCTCAAACGCGACTACAGCTCCTCGCATGCTCCTGGGCCCGCTGGCAGCTACTTAAACGAACCTGCACTGATTTGACAGAAATCTGCTTCGCCATCCAAGTAAAGCGAAACGTAAGAAGTGCTTTGCTTCCCACGGAGACGACCAGTTCCCCAGGGAGAAGGGAGGGGGCCCCAGAGCGCTTCCCACAGGCCAGTGTGCCGTGGGCGCCCAAGGCCGCATTCCAGGTACGGCACGGCACGCCGCGCTGCTGGACTCCAGCTCTGGACTGCAAGCGCCGGCGGTCATCTAACTTCCACATGATGACACCCTCACGCACTGCTCGTCGCCTGGCCTCGTCTTCGCCAATCTCCCCCCCCCCCTCAAACAAAGAAAAAGTCCACATAGTAATTATAGCTTCCTGCGACTCCAGGTCGGTAGCTTGCTACGCGGAGTAAATGAAAAATGGGACACCTTGAAATCAGCCAAAGGTAAGGTAATGTCCCGTAAAGAAAGGAATAGATAAAGACAGACGACTTTTTCCAAGAAACCACGGCGACATTAGCTTGAAGTGATTCAGGAAAAAACAATGGAAAGCCTACATGTGGATAACTGTACAACGACACGAATGGCAGTCGCTTCCAAATGCTAATCCAGTGTGTTAACTGCTGTGTACCTCGCTGCATTTCAGTTACCTCCAGCAGAAAGAAAAGTAGAGCCGGATCACAGGCTCAGTATCCACGCAGACAAAAGAATTCGGTGATCGAACATACGGGCCAACAATACGTACGTATAAACTAGGCACTGTGAGGCATTCGTTATTTTCTGACATCGCATCGATGTCTGCAGTGATTCTGTAGTATCCTGTGACGACTATCTCATCCTACTATGTTTTTACCTTCATACCAAAAGGAGTGCGATTTGGCAAGAGGTGGAAATAGAATACTGTCTACTCCGTACCTTCAAGGCGCATGCATTTTCGTCGGTAGCAATACGCTTGCTGTGACACTACAATCAGAGTTGCATACGTTCTGTCCACTGTCCACTTATTATACTTGATACACAGAATTACGTTCGTTCTTCGCGTTTATATTTTCTCCTTGTATTGCCCCAAGAGTTCGCCTCCACAGCTGTGCGATCAGCGTGAGAAGCCAGGTTCGGTAGCTGGTATTGTCGGGGATTTTTCCTCGGTGGGAGGACTGGAACGCGTGCATTCTGCCTAGTGATGCCAACTGAGGAGCTACTCGAGCGAGGAACAGCGGCTCCAAGCTCTGGAAAGTTGGCAACGGCCGGAGTAGTGCTGTGCTGACCCCATGCCGCTCTATCCCTCATCTCAATGACTCCATGTGGCAGAGAACATAACACGGAGGCCGTCGGCACTGGAAGTTCTAACAAGAACGGAACGAAGAGCTGGTATAGTTCTGAGGTACCGGGGGTTGCCTCCAAATTTTATCACATTATGCGGGGTCAGGGGGTACAGTGAGATGCCTGAAACACCTCTAAACTTGACATTTTCTAATGTCGCGTGGTATTCTGTCTCCTCTTCAAGTGAAAAAGATCCGTTGCTGGCTGTACGCGAGTGCACACGCCATGCTGTCCACGGAAGCTCTCGGAAATATAACGCGACCCAGGTGACATGACGCCACAGTACGGTGCCACACGTTACCAATATTACTTTTACCATTTTCTTAACAACGGCGCAGGGTTCTAGTTGGTCCAGCGGAACTCAAATTCATGAGCGGTTACACTCTTATATAGGCAAACACCTCTTAAGGTATTTGAACGTTTATTTCGAAAGACTTTTACGTTGTTAACAAAAAAATTAGCACATTGTGTACGTCAGTTACTGTTAAGAATGTTTGAAGAACGTTTTTATTTCCCATTTGTTACTGCTACTAGCTTTTCCCAATGTTGAAAATAAGAGAAAATAGTTAAAATATTATTTACGACAAAGGTTTGTACTTTTACAGTGGTGAATACGTAACTGAAGATTCCCCATCTGAAAAGGCGATATCATTTTCAGGCTGATACTTCCCTGAACTTCTACCAAGATTTGTAAGTACCTAATAAGATATACAGCACAATCGACACTGTAACTACTTCTAATGTACCGAAAGACAATCACCATCAGGGCTACTGTTTTATTTTGCAGGATAACCGGCTTCGATTATTTTTCGGGGAATCCTCAGAGCCATTTATTACTAAAAGAGTAAGAAAAGGGTTGCAAGACAGCACAAAGTTAGAAGAATGTCACATAAAAATACTTACAGGGCCTGTGTGCAAAATAAAACAACATGAATGAAATTATAACGAACGACTGCGAAGCGGAGGTCGTCAGCTGCCAAAGATGCAACTAAAACTACCGACGATGTGGAAATTGAGCTGCAAAGAAAGGTACGCACATATTTTCAGGTGACCGACAACATATCTCAGCGCACTCGTACAGTAAAAGCCATCTTTATAACAAGTGACATTTTTAAAGCAAAATAAAGATTAAAATACTTCAGATACATTAAAATAAACACGTATTAATTACTGCACAGAAGGTTCAAAAGACGTAAGCTTCCAGAAGGCCGAATGAAGGTAGTCAGAAAAGGGGACCACCTGCACCAGGCTGAGGATCTAGCGTGGCAGTGGTGCTCGTTTTATGCCCGTTGCAACAATCACGTATCTGCAACGTCGTCAGTAGGCAATGTGACCCTGGCGTTCCTCGGAGCACTACACAACACCGTTTCAAGGCAGCGACCTCAAGCTCGCACAATCGGCCAGCGTCCCTGCGATATCCGCAAAGAAACGCGGCACAAAGCGCTCCTTGCATGTGCCACTGTCAAGTTGCGGGGCAGTGTACCACTTCCGCGAGGGACCCCACTCACTCCTCGCATTCGGAGACCCACTGCCACAGACGCCGAGAGGCCGATATTTTGACACCGAAGAGCGCTTATTTCGCGTCCCCTGGACGTTCCGGGGAGATGGCGAAGCCGCGGTCGTGAATGCGCGCATCGGAAACCCGACCCGAGAGGTGGCGTACAGCTCGTCCCTTGTGGAGAAGGGCACAGGGCCACTTGTTGCACAGGGGTGCCCGCCACCGCCGTGGACGAATGGAAACCTATACGGCGATCCCAGCTGGAACGCGGCCAGCGTATTCCAAGTTTCATAATGTTGTTTTACGGCGTAGTCTACATTCTTAGAGAAATGTCACTACCAAATACAATCCGATAAAAGACTACTACGTAGAGGCACCACAGTGCTAAGGGAGTCATGAAGAAAGTGAAAAAAATATTTGGAGAGGTCAGTAAGTTCGTGGAGAACAAGTAGCTATCGCAGTAACTTAACGCTTCTGCCAGGATGAGGGGATCAGAAGATCTATTGGGCGGAACGGACAACAATATCCCGCGAAAGTCTACTTACAAAGTTTCAAAAACGCGTGCGAAGTGAACGGTCTTCTGCCCCCTACGTATCGCTTCCGTAGGGGCCGTGTAGGCACGATTAGGTTAACTGCACCATGAACAGAGTGTTTGAAATAGTCGTTATTCCTGCGCTCCATATGCAATTGGAAGAGGAAGAAACTGTAACACGCGGTAACACACAAAGTGTGTTTTGTAGAACAGATGTCTATTTAGAACATATTCAGAACTGAAGGATAAAAAAAGAGAAAAATCGACGAAGAGTAGTAAAAAGTACATTATCAACTTACTAAAACATCAGAAGTGAGAATGGCATAGTAGTGAAGAATTCTATCTGGGATGCGATCTTACATGATATGGCCGAAGCAAGGAAAATATCGCAATAACATGGTGGCACAGGCGAAGAAGGCCTTCTTCAGTAAAAGAGTTCTGCCGATGTCAGGTACTGAACAGGAAATGAGGAAGATGTTCCTCAGAGTGGTCATCTGGAGCACAGAATTGTTACCAGAGAAACGTGGGCGATCGGAAATCGAGAGGTGACGTAAGTG
This sequence comes from Schistocerca americana, assembly GCF_021461395.2. NCBI lineage: Eukaryota > Metazoa > Arthropoda > Insecta > Orthoptera > Acrididae > Schistocerca > Schistocerca americana. The sequence continues at coordinate 277,208,314 of NC_060120.1, forward strand.
AAAGTATTTCGATTGCGATTATATTGAAGTTAAGTGTAGAGAGCAAGCACGAATTGACTAAGTACTAAAAAGAATAGATGAGGACAGAGATGACCCTTATCAGGAGGAGGACAGATTAGCGGGAGCATCTGCTAGGGTATCCAGAAGAAGCAGCAGGTAATAGAAGTTACGAGAAAAAACAAAAACATTAAGGGGTTAAATATTTCACTTATTAGCGCAGCCGGCGCTAAGAAAAATTTTTTTTACAGATGAAAATTGATTGCCTAAGCTGGAATCGAACTACTACCTTTATAAACATTACTCTTCCAATTGTACCATGTGATACTTCTCTCAAACACAATGAAAGTTAGCTAACCTGAGTTCCAAGTATAACTTTAATATCTCGTCAGTACGCAAAGGTTTAAATACCCACCAAATTGCTTCGGAGATCGTCAATCGAAGAGAAGATACTGGGAATCCGCTATTAAGCAACAAAACTTAAACTAACGCGATAACTGATATATTTTGCGCAGGTAGTGCTCCGTGACGTCACTGTACTTGATGGCATAATGCCATACAGTGTATCCAGTATTGTAGATTATATGCTTACTGGAAGAAGGAAAGAAAACCAGCTTTTATCGTACCGTTGACTACGGGGTCGTTAGGAACGGGGAAGGATATCGGCAGTGTCCTTTCGCAGGAACCATCCGGGCATTTACCTTAAGTGATTCGGGGAAATGAAACCTAAAGTGGATGGCCGCAGGGATTTGAATCACCATCCTGCCGATTCCGAGTCAGCTGTAACAGGGTCAGGCTTACTATAAAGCTCGCCTACTGGTGACAATAACGCGGGTAAACTTCAAAAGCCCTGTAAAGTGCGTAACTTCGGAATATTTGATGATAGTGAGTAAAAAAATGAGAAAAGTTCCCAGGTGTGTGGCTTGGAAATGATTGTCAACTATTTCTATTTCCTGCTTTGAGAATACCTGAAGTTACCGGTACTTCAAACCAAAGACAATAAAATCCTTATCTGGAGCAGAAACCACTGGATATAAGCTGTTAAAACGTCGGGTTTCGAAGAAAGCGGCGGACTACGCATAGGGTTGCGTTAGGTTGCCAGACAATGACTTGTTCTAACGGCAAGAACTGCTTGTGTGACGCCTCTCTATTGTATTTTTGCACGAATTAGCCCTCAAACGTGGCACAACGAGCTTCCTCACAATGGATAACGCCACTTTGGCAAAATTACTAACTTCTGAATTAACTGCAATTACGACCACCAAAACCTATGGCCAACATCTCTATACCGCGGCATCATTACTGTCTCATTGCTATCTCTCCTTCGGCCTGGAAACAGACATAAAATTGTCGATGCTAACAAAGACTTGTTAATGTCAAATTAATCTAATTCTGAAGTGGGGATTATAGGCTGCCACCCATCAGAGAATGTGTCATCACAAACAGGTAGTGCCAGCAAGGGATTGAAACTTCATTGCGTTGACTAAAAGAGAAGGCACGAATAAACATAAACTCATGTTGCAGCTTCTTAGCGGTCATGTCCTCACTCTTTTTACTGACTCTGCATCCTCAGAGAATCGGTACAAGTGGAAACAGCTTTCTCAGTCAGAGCACATCGTCACTGTACTAGGAAAATCACATCTCAAAACAAACAAATAAAAAAACGTGTGACAGACTCATGAATATACTGAAACCATTTTTATAAAACAAAAGGAAAAGATACGTAAGCACATGGTAGAGAAAGATTTTATTTGTTTTCAGCGCCAGTCGTGGAATAATGGAACATTCAACATGTAGCGACGCCTAAGAGAAACATCGGCCTATACAGAGAGAAGACCTGGCCCATTTATCGTGGCAGCGTTAGAATCTCGTTAATCTAATGACAAACAAACTCACGCTGATCGATTAAGTATGTTCGGCTGCTGTCGAAACGGCAGAGGACTCGTGCGACGATGCCGGTGATAAGACGCGGCCGGCTATAGCTGCTTTGGTCGTAAATCGCACGTGGAAGCCGATTGTGGTAGTCGGGACAAGGCGCGGGCGAGATTGCATCTCGGCTGCGCTGCGGCTCCCCAGGTAAAGTATCGGCCGCCTACCTGCCTACAATAGCCGCGCTCCTCCGGCCAGCAGTCGGGCTACTGCACCGGGGACCTACCTCTCTGCTGCAGCTGCGAGTGCAATAACGCGACGATACTGTGCGCTGGCGAGCAGTTCGACTACTGGTAGCTACTGTCTTGGAGAGGTAGCGCTTCGGCCGCTTCGATATTCTTATAATTCAAGCTTGCGTATGTTGCCGTCTTCTGAGCGACACGCGCACAAGATTCTAAGCTGCTTGCGATCACGTCTTCACCTGCGTCTAAGGCTGTACTCTGCCAGACACCTTAAGGCACGTGGTGGAGGACATCTGCAGTGTCACAATCGTCTCCCCTCCCCTCCGCCACTCTTTCCCTGTTCCCCTCGGGAATGGTTCGTTGGTAGGACGTGCGCAGGCAAACCTCCGGTGAGTTCTAATTTCTTTGATTGTCTCAACGTGGATGTTTCGAAAGATGCACGTCGGAGTGAGTGTTTCGTTTTCACGTACGCTCTTGGAATTTTAACAGCAGTCCTTGACGTTCATAAGGCCTCTCTTGTAGCGTCTGACACTCAAGTCTTATCGACAGCTCTGCGCCGTTCTCAGACGAAACTCGCAGATCCTTTCAGTTTTCTCCATTAAATGTAGTTAGTAAATGTATCAGACTGACGATGAAAGCGCAAGCAGCAGCAGCTTTAATCTTCATTAAAACATTTATGTGTACGTGGTCGTACCTCCATGTTGCTTATAAAAAAATGTTTCGGTCCCGAGCAAATAAACCAACGTGATGTACGCCATTTGCAACATTGGGTGAAACCTTGTTATACACATAACATCAGGACTAGGTCATATATCCGGAGATGTTCTACAAATGACGATGATAAACGCTCAACAGTAGCTCGGACGGGGAGTTTAGTATTTCTTTTTATGGATGAATTCATTTCCTTCGGAGAAGCACTGCCAGACTGCGCAAACCATAGTCAGTGGCGCTGGGGCGTAGATCGCTTATCTACATCTCTGCATCTACACTCTGCAAACCACTGTGAAGCGCGTGGCAGAGGGTACTCCTCGTTACACCATCTGTTAAGACATCTACCGGGCTAGCCTTACAGCACTTCTGTGTCGCTCTACCATGAGTGAAAATAAATCTGTGCTCATTCATGACCTCCTTCCTTCCATACGTTCAATACCCATACTTGATCGTATCTGCTGTGGGTCGCACAAGCAGTTGGAGAGCACGAATGTCATATAAGCCTTTTACCAGTATCCTATCAAGAAAGCGATTTGTGATACCTGCTTTACATACAACAGAGCCAGTGTCAACTTTTTATTTTGTGTCCTCACAGATTCTTACTTCGAGGTGTTTGTATGCGTTAGCCATTCCATTTCACACTCACTGATATTGTAGTCGAGGAATATTACGTTTTTGCTTTTTGTGAATTAAAATATTTTATATTTCCGTACATTTAAGATATGCTGACAATCTGTTTCACCACTCCGAAAGGTTACGATGATGTTAATATTTGTGTAGCTTTTCTTAGACCGTTATCGTGTGGATATTATTCACCCGGAGACGGCATCTGGTGCTCTTGGCCGTCTGGTGCAACTGTTTTCACGTGAAACACCTACTCCATAAGCGTTTAGAATCTGGGACCGGACCGGAAATTGAACCCGAAACCCCCTGAGATAGAGACTCCAAAGCTAACCACTAGACCACGAGTTGGGGCCTTTTGAAGGACTGCTTCATTGCTGATAACTGCACTGTTGTCTGTCAAGACGTTAACGTAAAACAGGAACAACAATGGCTCTAAGCACTATGGGACTTAACAGATGAGGTCATCAGTCCCCTAAACATAGAAATACTTAAACCGAACTAACCTAAGGACATCACACACGTCCATGCCCGAGGCAGGATTCGAACCTGCGACCGTAGCTGCCCCGTGGTTCCGGACTGACGTGCCTAGAACCACTCGGCATGAACAACAATGGTCTCAACAAATTTCCCTTGGACGCGCCTGAAGTTACTACTACGACTCTCGATGACTCTCCACCCGAGTCCTCTGTATCTATAAATCGTCGAACCAATCAAAAATTTCGTTTGATAGCCACAAGATCGTACATTCGTTAACGATGGTTGATGTGGCACTGAGTGAAATGATACTCTGCATTTGCCTAATTTCTTTGATCCACGGCTTTCAGGATCTTGTGCTTGATGCCTCGGAATCCACGCTGGTTGGCATGCAGGAGGTCGTTTCGTTCAAGAGAGCTCATGACGTTTGTGCTTCGTTTAGCCGCGCGGAGTGGCCGCATGGTTAGAGGCGTCATGTCACGGATTGCGCGGGCCCCCTCGCCGGAGGTTCGAGTCCTCTCTCGGGCATGGGTGTGTGAGCTGTTCTTAGCTTAAGTTAGTTTAAGTAGTGTGTAAGTCTGGGGACCGATGACCTCAGCAGTTTGGTCCTTAGGAATTCACACACATTTAAACACTTTGAGCTTCGTTTATGTCCTATGTTCCCGTCAGGTATTCGTGCGAGCTCACTGATTCCAGTTGTCATTCGATGAGCTTCGTGAAAGGCACTATTTTACACTTCTGAGCGTTTAGAGCAAGCTGGATAGCTACCGTGTGTTTTCAGCCCGGACCGTTACGGACACCAAATGTCCGTGTTTTCATTTGACACTTGTATCAAGCGATCCACTATACGCGTGCACTAGACGCACACGGAGAACCCCCTGGTCTGAGGACACGCAAAAGACGCGTGTAGACACGGCGGCGGCGGTGCGTTATCAGATGGGAGCAGCGCGGCGGCACGTGCAGCGCGCTGACTTCTGACTCCTGTGTGGCGTGGGTCTGGACCCAGGCAGCCCTGATGGGATTTCCGACAATCCGCGCCGGTCGCGGCCGCAGGTAGCGCCACAGATGGCTATCGGCGCCGGCCGCCGGCGTGTCAATAGCCGCTAACTAGCTGCCCCCGCTCCACCCCACGCGCGCCACCAAGCCACCAGGCCACCCTAAACCGTACCTCTTGGTCCCCTATTTTACTGCGCTGCTGTAAAATAAAATATCGCGCGGGGTGGCCCAGTCCACTTCCTCTGGAAGGTCCAACCCTCCAGAACTCATTTCCCAAGGGGCACTTTTATTACGCAAGACGTCCTTCCAGGAGAATAATAGAATCAGTTTCCACGGCTTATCAGTGTTCGCTGCCTTGTAAGTTCAGCTGCTCTGGATGCGAAATATCGGTAGTAGTTTATGGATGCCCATCTTATTGCCGGCCGGGAAGGCCGAGCGGTTGTAGGCGCTACGGTCTGGAACCGCACGACCGCTACGGTCGCAGGTTCGAATCCTGCCTCGGGCATGGATGTGTGTGATGTCCGTAGGTTAGTTAGGTTTAAGTAGTTCTAAGTTCTAGGGGCCTGATGACCTCAGCAGTTAAGTCCCACGTCCCGGCGGAGGTTCGAGTCCTCCTTCAGGCATGGGTGTGTGTGTTTGTCCTTAGGATAATTTAGGTTAAGTAGTGTGCAAGCTTAGGGACTGATGGCCTTAGTTTTCACACAAATTTGAACATTTAGTTAAGTCCCATAGTGTTCAGAGCCATTTGAACCATTTTCATCTTATTGCATGGACGAGAGACTACAACTGACGATGTATACCAGAAAAATTACCACCACAGCTCTATCGTAAGAATGTGTTTTTTCTATCACACGACTAGTATCGGCGGCACATTATCCCCATCCTCAGGCCCAACACTGCCATAAAAATGGCCTAGAAGCGCTCGGCCACACTGGCCGGCCAACACTGCCAAAAGAATATTTGATTTCTATGGCGCATTTATTGTGGGATTCTTATTGCTAGGACAAGTGGACTAGCTTTCATCAGGAGTCTGTACTCGACACGTGGGTGACACAACGAAAAACAAGTTTATAGGCCATTCAACAAGTGTAACACGCGTCTATCAAAGACCTCTTACAGAAGGAGTTACTTGCACGATGTGTGTTGCTATCGTCGTAGAGATTACACATCCGCATAAGCCAATAAAAATGCCGAAAATCGCTTTCAACACAAGTTTCTCTCTACACAACCAGTTTTTAGTCTACAATTGGCAACAGTGACACAGCAATCTTTTCCACATTTCTGCTAGTCTTTCGTTATATCACCGCTCGTTCCTCTTATCTGAGGAAGAACGTAGTAAGAAAAAGTAGGGTTTAACGTGCCGTGGACGACGAGATTATCATAGACAGAGGGAAAGTTCGAATGAGGAAGGGGAATATGCCGTGTTCCTTTCTAAGAAACCATCCAGACAACTGGTTCAAGCGATTATATATATGCAGGGTGAAATGGTTCAAATGGCTCTCAGCACTATGGGACTTAACATCTGAGGTCATCAGTCCCCTAGAACATAAAACTACTTAAACCTAAGTGACCTAAGGACATCACACACATCCATGCCCGAGGCACGATTCGAACCTGCGTCCGTAGCAATCGCGCGGTTCCGAAATGAAGCGCCTAGATCCGCTCGGCCACCGCGGCCGGCTATGCAGGGTGAGTTCAGGAGGAAAGGTACACGTTTTGATGCGTGATGGTATTAGTGTTTCTGAACAAAAAACGTCAGTTGGGCACATGCCCTTTTCCGAACGGTTTCTGAGATATAACACATTTAATGTACAATGTGTTTTATTTTCTGTAATTTCAAACATAGTCATTGTTTACAATGTAACGCAGCCACTGTAAGGGAAATTGAGTAGCACAATTTGATAGGGACATTTGATGTCTAGTAAATCGGGAAACTAACTGGCCTACAAAATCCACGTAAGCTAAAGCGCACGTGCGTTGCGCGACATTTTGAATATTCTCGCGGTCTCTTCGCAAAAACTATTAGTCCTAGAGGTAAAAATGAGCAGGTCTTTCTTTGGAGGAAGTCTGACATTAATTTTTTGCTGCGATACACTATCGCTGGAGGGAGTGGTTTTCGAGTTATTCAAGAGAACATGTGCTAAAGTGGGCCCGCATCTCGTGGTCGTGCGGTAGCGTTCTCGCTTCCCACGCCCGGGTTCCCGGGTTCGATTCCCGGCGGGGTCAGGGATTTTCTCTGCCTCGTGATGGCTGGGTGTTGTGTGCTGTCCTTAGGTTAGTTAGGTTTAAGTAGTTCTAAGTTCTAGGGGACTTATGACCACAGCAGTTGAGTCCCATAGTGCTCAGAGCCATTTGAACCATTTTTTTGTGCTAAAGTGATACTAAATGTGTTCTATCTCGGAAACCATTCAGAATAAGGCATGTATCCATATAACGTTTTTTGTTCAGAATTACTAATACTGTCACCTCTCGAAGCATGTACCTTTCCTTCCTCCTGACTGATATGTGTAATCAAATGCACTGAAATGTAAGAATCGATTTCATTGAAATGAAATGAATGCACGAAAGTGTATGAAACCTTTGTAAATGCAATTACGTTGCTTGGCATCAGTGCTGAAACAATAACTTAACTGAAGATGCTGTGACAACTGAAAATTAGTGCTACAATGTGACTCAAACAGGTCGCTACCGGACAGGAAGTTGACCTGCCTGCCGCCTATCCGTGATCACACACATACTCGAAACAAACGAGATGCCACTGTTATTACTTACTGTTCTCTCCTGAATCAATACAATAGTTTCTGCTCGGATACGCTGCCCAGAAACTTTGCTGTGGAAAACGCTGATTACAGAATGCTAACCGTCTCTGTTTTTCAGAATTTTATGACAATTTAAAACTATACCTCGGACCGGAAGTTGAATCGGAACGGCAGAATGCTGCACCTATGTCTCTGGGAAAAATAAACTTAGATCAGAGGATGGATGAGTCTCCGTCACGAAATTCATCATTCTCTGGCCCAGAGAAATTCAGACTGATTACGTTCATGCCAGATCAGAGCAGACTGGTGAACCCAGCTGAGCGCCTTGTCGGACCGCTCTACGTAATGTGGTACTGGTAGGAGAAGAGACAAACTTACAGATGGTTCGCGTCTCGTCGCTACGGACGGCCCGAGGCGGCGCATTGTTCGGAAATAGCGGCAGGAAGTTGCGTCCGGAGAGCGATTCGTGTAGCCAGCCAGCCGCGCGCCGGGTAAATATTGACGCAGCGGAGCGAAGTGTCGGAGCGAACAACTGACAGTCTGCAGGCCACGGCGAGGCTGGACGCGCGCCAGCGGCGGCTTCTGCATTGGCCGAGGCCGGCGTTGCCACGAACTCCATGTCTGTCTTCTTTCTGCTCATGCGTCTCTTCTCCGCAAGTCACAGCTCGGAGTGTGGCGGAGGGTGTATAGCGCACTAGTCTCACTTCCCTGTTTCCTATTCCATTTGCTTATGATGTCAAATGTCTGGCTCTTGGGGCCATAAGCTTTATTCCCCAATATAACGACTCGTCTGAGTGGAGATACAGTAGCTGACGCATGACGTCATCGGGCGGAGTGAGATACGAACGGCAAATGCTACTACCCAGTTACAGTAATCGTGGGAAGCTGCCCAACTGAACTGACTCGTGTTCTGATTGCCTGCCATAATAAAAGATGGAGGCATCAGCTTCGCGCCGAACGACTGACTAATGAAGTGTTTCGCGCCAAACGGTACAGTTAGTTGAGTGGCGGAACAGATGGGTTGGGTGGACTGCAGTGCGCGTCTAAGACAGCGACTTTGTGAGCCATACTGCGTGCAGTTGAGTTTAGGAAATTGTAATTTGGTTACAACCAGAAATAATTGCAGGATGATTACAACCATAAATAATTCAATTTTGGCCGATCAGAATGAATAGTAGCTTTTCGTGTGATTCCTGTAGGCGTGTGCATTACTGCAGCACAGCATCGTACAGTTAGCAGATTTATATGAAGAAGTATGCATGATAGCAAATTGCTGGTGTCCCTTTATTATTTCAATTAAGAGAGAGCCTTGACCCGTTTCTTGGTAGTTCTATTAAAGCCACACAGGTAAGGCAGCTGGGTCAAGATTTACGTGCTTCCACTGTGATGAGACGACATAACTTGAAGAAGCCAGGTTTGTGGACACTATAGAAGTTCTGTGTCTTGTTTTGAAGTGGCAACATACAACTAGGCTCATGGCACGTCCTGCTACCCCAGTACAAATGGAGACAGTTAGTTCTGTCCGTGGTAATACGCATTACTATTAGCCCATTTATTGTATGACATACATTACGAATTTTTGACTCACGATGATGGCTATATGTAAAAGGTTAATAAACTACTGCATGTCAACATTTCAACAAAGGTCTTCAGCATAATGTAACACACAAGGGAGCCGCACTGACACTGATAACCGAACCTTTCATGTCATATCGAATAATGATAGATTTTTGCGAGGATAATCATAATAGTACAAAGGAAGAAATACCGCCAAACATCCACATCAGTCTTGGTTCAAATGGTTAAAATGGGCACTACGGGACTGAACATCTGAGGTCATCAGTCCCCTAGAACTTAGAACTACTTAAACCTAACTAACCTAAGGACATCACACACATCCATGCCCGAGGCAGGAATCGAACCTGCGACCGCAGCAGTCGCGCGGTTCCGGACTGAAGCGCCGAGAACCGCTCGGCCACGCATCATTCTAAAAGTCCCTAATTTTAGCGTTGTGCTCATTACGTTATACTTACGCTGGAGGAAGTAATATGTTCTTCTTGGAAGGCATGCTCTCGGGAGCTTTGTAACAAATCTCAGTTAGTGCGGAGCTGTGGCAGATTATTGTAAAAGGAAAGAAACTAGGTGCATGAGAATATTCAACTTTTGCGGGACACAAACCCACCCAGGTGGTATAGACAGTGGCGCTTTTCTTCTGCATTCCCCTCTACACTCGGCAAACCAACTGACGATGGCTAGCGGAGGGAAGCTTGATTCCACTATCTAGTCCCCCTTCTCTGTTTGTTGACTCTTGTCTAATACTTCTACTATTCCACATTGGAAAGGGTCCCAGAATGAATAGCAGTACTTCAGATTCCCTCTTACAACTAATTTTTAAGCCACTTATTTGTGGATGAATTACTTTTGCTTAAGGTTCTTACAATGCGACCACTATTAAAAAAAAAAAAGTGACAATATTGGAAATACTTCAAATCAATGAACATACGACAGAAAAGGCCAGCTTAATTTAAAGTGACAAAATAGAATTTCCTTTCCCCCAACGTCATATTAGATTTCAATTATGTAAATGTTACATTACCATAATAAATTCAACATTATTTTTCATTTTGCTTAGTGCTAACCTCTGTAAACAGCACGTCAGTACACCTGTAACTGCGATACTCCGTTGTCAGCTAAAATTCGCCTAAGAAGCTGAAAAACTGTTCGTTGTCAAATAAATGGCATTTGCGGAACATCAGTAAAGTGGTTCCTTTTCATAATAACAGACCTTTCCGTGCCGTCTCCTTCTGGAGTTTGCCGGCCGGAGTGGCCGAGCGGTTCTAGGCGCTACAGCCTGGAACCGCGCGACCGCTACGCTCGCAGGTTCGAATCCTGCTTCGGGTATGGATGTGTGTGATGTCCTTAGGTTAGTTAGGTTTAAGTAGTTCTAAGTTGTAGGGTATTGATGACATCAGCTGTTAAGTCCCATAGTGCTCAGAGCCAGCCAGAGATTCAATTAAATCGAGGGCTCAGAGCCATTTGAACCATTTGTCTTTCCTGCAAAGAGGTTTATGTGGTCATTAAACTTTAGGTTCCTCCGGTTGGTTAACCACAGATATTTAACTCTTGGTCGGCAATCGCGTTATCGAGCAATATACATCTTTCCACCTACGTATGCGCAAGAGATTCAATTGCCGGCCGGTGTGGCCGTGCGGTTCTAGGCGCGTCAGTCTGGAACCGCGAGACCGCAACGGTCGCAGGTTCGAATCCTGCCTCGGGCATGGATGTGTGTGATGTCCTTAGGTTAGTTAGGTTTAAGTAGTTCTAAGTTCTAGGGGACTGATGACGTCAGCTGTTAAGTCCCATAGTGCTCAGAGCCAGCCAGAGATTCAATTAAATCGAGGGCTAGCTGCCAGTCCCTGCAGCAACTGTCGATTCTCTGCAGGTCCTCCTGCATTTCGCTATATCCCTCTGCTGTTGCAACTTTCCTACCGTCCGAAAATAGCCTCTCGGAGCGTCTGAAACCGTGCAAAAGATTATTTTCATACACTTGTTTTTGACGGCGCTAAATTCACAAGAAGTATTTGCGATGTTCCTTTACATACGTCAGTTTCGATAATGAAACGATACCTTGTTGACTTTCATAGGGTAGAATTTCAGGAAAGCAGTAGCAAAACCGGTCTGATATTCGATAAATTCATTTTTTTTTTTCACTAGGCTACATGTGGAACCGAATGGAATTCCTTCCAGAAGGAATACGGCGCCGCTAGTTTCGAAACTGTGGATCGCGTGGGGCGACGAGAGCTGAGTTTCACAAGACCTTTGTTGCTGGTAATTAGCGTACAGAGCGGACTGTCGCCCCGGGGTGAGGGCCGAGGCAGCAACACAAGCCGATAGTGGGTTCTGCGGCCCGTTGTCCCCTGAGCTCTCGCTACACCTCTCCACACTGTTTTCACTTCCACGTCTGGGGAATAACGACCGACCGGAAGCGGTCGCGCGACCTGAGACACAGGCGCATGGCGACTCGGGGCGTCCGATTGGGCCACACACCACTTGACGTCACACGGCGTGGCGAGTTGTGACCCATTGTCCGTACCGGTCGCAGCCACACGTCACCACTTGCACGGTGTGGGCGGCCGTGACGTCATCTGGGGCGAAAAACAATACGGAGCGCTGCGCTGAAAGGTAGAGAACTGTGCGTGCTGTGTCTCCACACAGCAAAATAAATTCGTCCTCACAAGACTGATTGATACCTCTGAATCTTTTGGTGTTAGAGGTCCATAGAAAGAAACGGATCAGCGGCCGACTTTCTCTTTTACTTTCTAAAACAATGGAGAAAAGCGCACTAATACGTAACGCACAATAACGGGGAAGCCACACTAATATAGTTCCGGTTAACGAGTAATAAGCGATAGGAGGTGGTTTAGACAGCCTAATGCGAGCACGCAGTTCCACTTTGTCAGTCAGTATCCAAACTTTTCTACTTCCAATGACTTTCACCGAGAGAGGCGGCGAGGTGCTGCGGCGCTGCATTCGCATTCTGGAGGACTATCTTCATATCCCCGTCCGGTCATCCAGCTTTGCGTTTACCGTGACGCCTGTAAATCACTGAAGGCAAATGCCGGGATCGTTCCACTGAAAGGACAAGATCGATTTCTTTGTCCGTCCTTCCGCAATGCGAGTTTGTGCTCAGTATCTAATCTTCCATTCGTTTTTTTTTTTTTTTTTTTTTTTTTGTTTTACAAATAATTTTTGTCTCTTTCAAGGTAATTATAACGTTTCACCTAGAAGAATAGTCACCACGTGCAAAAACTTCCTGCCACAGTTACAGTCATGACTAACTATTTGTCGTACAATGACAATTTGGCAATCAGATGTGCGCATCGTGAGGACCACTTTCAGCTATGCCCTCTCTTGGAGACGCAATACAGACATGAGCATGTAACACAAGCTGCTACTGCTATTTTGCGCATTAGAAATCTCATTCATAGCAGGACTCTGAAAACAAACAATCAAAAAAAAATTTTTTTTTCTGTCATTAGCCACTCTAAATATACAGATTTATACAAACGTTCTCAGCTCTAAGCAGGCCTACTGCAGCGCGTATGTGTGCTCCATACTGGACGACAGGAGCTGATCGTTACGGGGCCTCTTACAATGTGATGACAAAAGGACGAAACAGAATACACACTGAAACGACAGAAATATTAGTTGAGAAACCAGAAGTGTGCACTCGACTGCGTGAGATATGCGCTAAGAGTGCATCAACCACACGCTTGAAAGGAACGAATCAATATAAACAGGATTTCTAACGGACTCTGGTTGGCTCTGAGCACTATGCGACTTGACTTCTGAGGTCATCAGTCGCCTAGAACTTCGAACTACTTAAACCTAACTAACCTAAGGACATCACACACATCCATGCCCGAGGCAGGATTCGAACCTGCGACCGTAGCAGTCGCTCGGCTCCAGACTGTGGTGCCTAAAACCGCACGGCCACTCCGGCCGGCTCTAACGGACTTTATCAGCAATGTGTGAATCATTATAATGCCACCCTGCAAACTGTAATTACTATTTCTTTCCAAATATTCTTAAATGAATGCCGAACATTAGGCTATAATAATATTTCTCACGCTTGAAAAACTTTTTTCTAGATCACATAATACTTGAATGCACCACAACGTCAATGTAGCAATGTCGCTAGGAGAATAACCCTGCAAATTTCAAATAACTTCCGGGAATTCAGCCAGGTAACACTTTCAGCGACCGCCGATATTTCGGCGGGAGAACACCCCGCCATTTTCAACGCAAACTGCAACGGACAGGCGGCGTACATGCAAATTTAATACCTCGGTTCTCGGACCCAAGCAGGAAAGATAACACACACACACTGAACACTAGTGCCACCAAAGATGGCCAAAGTCAGAGCTATCGATAGTGAGACTATGAATTCGCAGGTGAGGTAGCATTGAGTCTGTCCCTCTGTTTCTTGACAAGGGAGAGAGCCGGATTCCAAACAGAGTTTAAACAGAAACCTCCATCCCTGTTAACAAGGTTGCTCGCTAATTTAATCTCAACTGCCTCCCGAATCACAGCAACCTTGTTAACAGGGATGGAGGTTTCTGTTTAAACTCTGTTTGGAATCCGGCTCTCTCCCTTGTCAAGAAACAGAGGGACAGACTCAATGCTACCTCACCTGCGAATTCATAGTCTCACTATCGATAGCTCTGACTTTGGCCATCTTTGGTGGCACTAGTGTTCAGTGTGTGTGTGTTATCTTTCCTGCTTGGGTCCGAGAACCGAGGTATTAAATTTGCATGTACGCCGCCTGTCCGTTGCAGTTTGCCTTGAAAATGGCGGGGTGTTCTCCCGCCGAAATATCGGCGGTCGCTGAAAGTGTTACCTGGCTGAATTCTCGGAAGTTATTTGAAAGTTGTATACGCCAGGAGAAACTCAGGTCTAACCCTGCAAATATTTCTCTGACTCTCTTTACTTTTTTCGAGCTGACGTCGCAAATAAAATGCAGCCACCACATTCCTTTGCTCTGCCTTATTTATTCAACAGAAACTTAGTCTTCAACATCATTGGCTCCCTGCTCCCTGTGCACGGAATCGCACATTTCCATAGCAGAAAGAGGCGTTTGGTTGTTGCTACCAGTGATATTTGACGCCTACGAGTTGTCTCAGACATCTTCCTTCACACATGTCTTAACGGGAACCCGTATGCTGTAAGATTTCGCTGGGTTTAGCACAATCAATATATGTGTAAAACTTGTACAGTTAGAATTACAGGTAACTATAGTTTCTTAAGTTTAGCACTGCACACTTTCTGTGATCTGCTGCTGTCATCGTCCACGCTGACCGGTTCAGTAGTTTAGAAGGTGTCCGTGACTTCACACGTTTTCAGGACGGAGATATGCGGCCGCGCCAGACGTATTGCCTAGTTATTCTCCTTTCGTAAACGACGTCGCTGTTTTAATGTTCATTCAAAAGATGGGGCAAATTACGCAAAACTTGCGTTTTATGGGTTTATAAATAAATATCGATATTCCACAAATAACCTTTAATCGCCACATTATCTGAAGTAGACAAATTCAAGCATGTACGAGAAATTATCGAACCGGCGAAGCGAAATCGAAAACTGAAAAACAAGCATAGATACTCGTATGTTCCTTCGTGAATGGCGTCACTGGATGCGGTACGGAGGGGTGTGCTGCAGCACATGGCTCTCGCGGCCGTTGTAAGTTTTCGAGACCTCGAGACGCTGCTGCTCAGTCAAGCAGCTCCCCACGTGACATCACCAGGCAGAGAGCAACCCGTTCCAGTCCTCCCATCAAGAAAAATCCCTGGCAGTACCGGAAATCAAACTTGAGTCCACTTCTAAGTAGATACACACACTGACCACTCATCTACGGACACATTGCACCGCGGAAAGATTTTATTTATCTGACGCAACGGCAATAATAAGGAAATTCATTGAAAAACAACAGAGTAAAATTCTGAGAAAAATATTAGAATCAAAATCCTAAAATGTGTTTTCGATGCCGAAGAAATCACACAGCTATGAAGTTAACAGGGAAAAAATCCATAGGCACCGTCAGGAAACTGATTACAGTTTTACGATCGGCTGTATAGAGTGGACAACAAGACCATTACAAAGAAAATTCTAAATTTAGCCTCAATGGTGATAACAGCTAACAGAATTTAATGAAGACCTAAAAGAAATTGACATTCACGAATAAATCATTCAGGATAGTATGAAATTTCGAACCCTAGTTAACCAGCGCAAAATTATGGATTGTCAGCATGCTCAGTTAGTAACGGAAGCAAGTTGTGTTAACCAATCTGATGTAGAAAAGGGACAAAGTCTGGCTGTTTTCTATATCAAAAGAAATTTGGTGACTGGCTACTACGCAGAATGGAGGATGTAAAAAGAAATATAGTGAAGGAATAATGAGATATTGGAAGGAAAAGAAGACAAAGTGCTAAAAAGTTCCAATTAATACGTGTCCTATACGCACATACACAAAAAATCCGCGTTCTAGGTGGACAGGCGTTAAGAGTGTTTCTTATACCGGCACCGCCTGCGCACTGGCGAGACGCTGCGCACGGAGGGTTGCCTACGCGGCAGGCGCGCCGCCGCAGCTGCCGAATGGGCAGCGGGTTACCGACGAACAGCTGCCAGGGTAACAGAAACCCGAGACCCGCTCCAAAAGGGGCACAGGGTGCGGGTGGGTGATGGTGGAGAGGGAGGGGGCTCGCGCTGTCACCACGTCGAAAGCTGGGCGGGCTGGCAAATGACTTTCTGCAGCAAGGAACCCAAGCTCATATTCCAGCCACTCTGTTTCTTTAGTAGAGAGATACAGGTTTTTCTGTGTCCCTGTGAATCAGGAAGTAAAATATAGCCCACAAACCGTCAGGAGATAGTTTCCATCACAGAAGCGTACTAGGCTATCTTTCTCCAATAACATTACAAGAAGAATGTAGATAAGAATGGAGAAATCGACCTCAAGATCTGTCAGGTAACAAATGATTCAAATGGCTCTGAGCACTATGGGACTCAACTGCTGAGGTCATTAGTCCCCTAGAACTTAGAACTAGTTATACCTAACTAACCTAACGACATCACAAACATCCATGCCCGAGGCAGGATTCGAACCTGCGACCGTAGCGGCCTTGCGGTTCCAGACTGCAGCGCCTTTAACCGGACGGCCACTTCGGCCGGCTGTCAGGTAACAAGCAGTTTTAGTATGGGAAAGGCAAAAGAACCGGAGAGGCGCCTTTGAAGTTGAACTCGATTATGGAAGCAAGACTTGGGAAAAGGCAAGATCCTGCATAGGATTTGCCGATCTAGAGAAGGGAAAGACGAGCATAGGAGACGAATATCAGTTACGGTATGAATAAAACAACTTCACAAAGCAGTGACTATTTTCATTCCAGTTCATAGTGAATACACACTCTTTACTATATCACGACCGCTGGGAGAAAGCAATACAATGACTAGAATTCTTTTTTTTTTTTACATGATTAATAGCTGCAAAATTTTTATTTTTCTAGAATCTAAGGAGCATACTTTTTAAGAGAAGTCTAGAGCTCTCGAATATGTTTAAATGGCGGTTGGTAAAGTTTTCAACGAAATATTTTGGGGATAATATATTTGTAAAGGGCATCCAGGAATGGAATTTCCGGCCTGTTGTTCGTCGGTTACCTGAAAGTAAAGGAGTCACCTCCTTTCTGCCAACGACCTTGATAAAGGTGGGCAACAGGGTGGACTGACTCTGCATGTCCATCTTTTCATAGACGGTTGCGGGACTTGTCTGTTCGATACAGGATGTCAAATTAAACACCTTTCAGTCGTTCAGTTTGCAAACTTATTTTATGGCTACCAGTTTCGGCATTTACTACGCCATCTTCAGGCCCCTGACCGACGTGTAGGAAGATTCCACCTCGGTTCTGATCAACGGATCTGAGCGGACAGAGGTTCAGGCAATCTCTTGCCCCTGAGGTAGGGGACCACCTCTAAAAGGCGGAAAAATCAACAGTGACCAATGGCATGAGGACGCAGAAGACAATGGAAAACACGGAATTAAAGACACAGTGTGTATCTGCAGGCCATATAATTGAAAAAGTGTGGTAACGTTCTCTCTGTTGGCAGAAGTTCCCGCATTTTTCCCCGATTTCAATCTCTGGGAGCAGACAGCCAGTGAGGACGTCACCATGAGAAAAAGGTTGAAAACCAAGGGCTAACATTCTACGAGTCGTTGTTTGGAATGTGAGAAGTTTGCTCGTGGTAGGGAAGCTAGAAAATCTAAAAAGGGAAATGCAAAGGCTGAGTCTGCATACAGTGGGCGTCAGTAAAGTGAAATGGAAGAAAAATAAGTATTTTTGTTAGGACTAATGTAGGGCAATAGCAACAGCATCAGCAAACGCCATAGCGGGAGTACGATTCGTTGAGAGTAGGAAAGCAGGACAAAGAGCGAGTGACTACGAGCAGTTGAGTGATGCGGTTGTTCTCAACAGAATCGTACCACTTCAAAGGAAACATCCCAGCATTCCCCTTAAACTAGGTAGGGAAATAATGGAAAACGTAAACCCGTGTGGCCGGACGGATATTCGAACCAATACGCCACCGCACTCCGTAAGATTAATGCGAAACCGCATTATGGATCTCGGGATTGCAGAATACGCATTCGTGTCGTACACGTGATCATTGTTTTGCGCGCTCCCCGGCAAAGGTTTGAGCGTGCGCAGTTTCCCTAGCAAGGTGCGCGGACGTCTGTTGTTCAGTCAGTGAGGAGTTGACACGGCCGCCGCCTAACCCGCTGGTGCAGACGGCTGCCGCTTCGCCATCGCTGAGCAGCCTCGTGCGGCACCGTGGAGAGCGCAACAGCGCGCCAGCCGCGGCTCGCCCCTGGAGTGGAAAGCAGGGCCCGCAGCGTGGCGCGGTCTTTATGACTGCGATGACACAAGGAGCCCGCTGTTGTGAAAGGCGCGCAGTGCTGTGATGCAACGTCCGCGGGCAGCCTGTGTTTTCACTGGCTCTCCGAACGGAAGCAGAGCGCGGTTCACGTGCAGAAAACGTAACGACGTGCGGTAGCAGTGCCATTTCGCTCCACAGGCTACGACAATAAAGCCATCCTTATTATAATTACTACTAGAAGAAATAAAGCAAACTTGTGTGTGCAGTTCTAGGCGCTTCAATCAGGAACCGCGCTGCTGCTACGGTCGCAGGGTCGAATCCTGCCTTGTGTGATGTCCTTAGGTTAGTTAGGTTTAAGAAGTTCTAAGTCTAGGGGACTGATGACCTCAGATGTTAAGTCCCATAGTGTTTAGAGCCATTTGAATCTTGTGCGTGCGTGTGTGTGTGTGTGTGTGTGTGTGTGTGTGTGTGTGTGTGTGTGTGTGTGTGTGTCAAGACTCCTTTCGCACTTTTAAATTCAAGAGATACAGCGTTCAAAATGAAGCCGACAAAACATGTTGTAGTGACGAGCTCACGAGACTATTACACTAACTGAAGATGAGCGAAACCTCGAAATGTGTTTTGGCATAAATATATACAAAACAAGTCTCTTTGCTGCATTTCATCACGTAATTTAGTCCACAGCTGAGGAGCTTAACCACCACTAACACGGATAAAAATGAACTAGTTCTTGACCACAATCAAACGATAACAACAGTTTTGCACATCTTCAGTCATATTTATGTTATCCGTTATTTATTGACACGACGCGTTTCCGCTGCCATCATCATCAGGTGCCCAGCCGTTACTTATACATTAACATCATAGATTTCTGTGAAGTAAAAATTAGGTTACGTTCCAATATATTATCGCCATGGTGCAGAAAGATTAATTTGTGTTACTGTGCGACGCTCTCAGTGACATCTTTACTTACATGTACTATGAAATTATTCGTGTCTATCACACGGGAGTACTAGACCTTATGGGAATACGAGAGCACCATATACATCTAACGAAAACTCTGTATAATAACGGAGAAGCAACTGTCAAAATGCTGCAATAATATACAGAAAATTCTGGTGTGAAGATGTTTCTTTTCAATTTTAGTGGTGAATGTGGAATAAAAACTGCATTTCTAACACATACGTAAACTAGAATTAGTACTGGAGGGGAGACATTTAATCAGGTGTTCAAGGTAAGCGGACGACAGCAGACAGTACGCTGAAAAAAATAAAAGAAAACAAAAGGAAAAGGTTGAGGTATATACATCGCCAGACATTAAAAATATGCATTACAGCATAAATTAAAAGGATGCCAAGGTGCACATTAAAGACGTAAATTACATGGATGCTGAAAAATGTATTAAAAAAAAGTAAAAAGGTTCGCCTACGGCTATACTTGAAGTTTGACAACGAGAAGGAAGATTAACATGGAGATAGGCGGAGAAATTATTGACAGAATCGATAAACGTAAATTTCTAGGATCTTTGAAAGCGAAAAGCAATTCCTGCAGTAAGAAGAATGGTCCATGTTTGAAAAGCCTTTGTAATTGAATTAAGTAAGTTGTTAAACAAAAGAAACTGTCATTATTGATGAAAATACAAACGATTAAAAGTTTCATATTTTTCGTAGTTTTGTACAATGAAAAAAAGAGAGAATCACGAGACAGTCCATTCTTTTCATGCGGATTTGGATAAGGAATCCAAGAATTTAATGAACGCAAAAAGTAAAAAATAATATAGTCATGGATGAGAACAGAAATATATCTGTGAAGAAAAAATACTACTGATGAAATTAAGATAGTCTGGGCATATCGCGAGAGTAGGAGGCTCACGAGAAAAAGCTGTAATGTTCGGAAGAACAGGAGGGCGAAGACGTACAAAACCAAGGAGAAGGGGACAACATCAAAGAAAACATCGGAATGGGCCTGTAAGACATGAAGACCAAACCAGCGTCCAGCTGTCCACGGAGCGGAAATCGTTCACCGCGTCACCAGGAGCAGGAGACGATTTGATGGATGATAACCAAGAGCAGACGTTCACCTACCTCCAACATCCTGCATGTGAAATAGGTCAGAAACTTTTCCAAATAACTGGTTCCAATTCCGTAGAAAGTTGCATTAAATAGTATCCTTTGACTTTTTGGAGATTATAAACACTGTCAAACCATCCGTGTTGGTAATTACTTACGTTTGAAAATGGGCATATTGTCCAAAACTAGTCACTACCAATAAATAAAGAGTACTATTTAATGCTACGTTCGACGGAATTCCAGCCGTATATTTGAAAGAGCAGACGTTGCACGTGATGCTGCCGGTGTGACGGACCTCGGACCAGCTGGCCGGTCCGCAGCCTTCGCCGCGCGTAATTCGCCCTCGAGCGCGAGCTATTCTGGAGAGCAGCGCTTTGTGTACGGCCGCGGCCGCGGCGCGGCACTGCATTAAGCCACGGGCCGCTACCTGCCGGCGGCTTATCCCGCCATTCACTCAGCCTCCGGGCCAACCCGCCTGTTAATTCCGCGGCTTCCGTCACCTTGTGAGGAGCCGCCGCCCCCGCAAACTCTCAGAGAGCGCTGTTTGTCCACCCGACACACTCCTCACACATCTGGCACAAGCCGCGCCCTCCACCACAACACGCGGCCCATTGTGTGCGACAGCCTCTTGACACGGCGGGCCGGGCGTGAAGCGGCCGTGAGAATATTTATCCGGCAGGAATTACAGTCTCCACCGCAAGTTTATTTCTACTGTGTAAGCTGCAGAAAAAAGCGGGCATGTAGACGAAAAAAGAAAAAAAAAAGATTAGCTGAGTTAACAATGAAGTATCCTTCATTTGGCTTCTCTTGCTAGCTAGTTTCGCATCCGTCTATGTCAAATCATTTAGCGTTGAACACCTATCTGAGTCACCGTTTGGACGACGCCACCCGGCTAAATTCCCGACAACATTTCAAAATCCTCATGCGGCGTGAAGGAGAAAACTCACGCATCACTGATTGTTTTAAACAGTGTTGCTGTCGTTTTAAGCAGCATTTATAAGAAAGTTTTTGTTAATCACGCGGTTTGTGGTAAACTATATGTGCTCACCTTTGTTAAAACCATTGCAATAAATTCCGTGCTAGACCCACACGCAGATACACTGATTCCATATGATATGAGGATAAAGTACAAGGTGAAAGTAGTCAAATAACATATCTTTTAAAAAGTCTCTTTCATTTTTTTACTATTTAAAGATTAACAATAAGTACCATACCTGCCTCAGCGCTGTTCTATTGGTAAATTAGTGAACAAAAGTGTAAGAAAACAAAGATCAGAAGACTAACTATAAATAAAAGACGGTATCAGTGCAAATATTTTATGTGTATTCGAGCAAGAAATTATTTGCTTTAGATTCCTCTTATTACATCTCTTCCATAAACCTGCCTTTCTGCGATCATATTCTACGATTCCACTTATCAAAAATGTTGCCAATAGCTGACGTTACTACATTTTCTTATAAAATGAGTAACACACAAATGCTGACTTTATTTATATATAACTCCGATCCGTTTCGGTCATAAACCATGTTCATGGCCCTGTACGAAATAAAAAAAAAAACAAATCGTTTCAATGTTCAGAAGGGGAATGTCCTACAAGATCACAAGGTTATATCCAACGTACCAACAGAAAAATTACCTACGCCGAAAAATTTTTATGTTGTTACATCCGAAATAATCTGTGAACTTTCCTTTCTGCATTTTGACTAGATTTTTGTTTGCATTTCGTATAGACAGTCAACAGGGTTTATGACGGAAACCGGTCGTATAAAGTGTAAATAAGTTAGCATTTGTGTGTCATGCATTTTATAATGTCTTTCAAGCTGATAACTGCCTTAACAAGACGGTATTTCATTTGTCTATCTTATCGTTGTGTGTGTATGTGTGTAATAAAGTAACGCCCTCGTCACCCCGAAGGTTGCTTTAGTGAAAATGGTCCTATTGGATGTGGGACGCCATTGCCTTTCTCCGTCCTATGAACTGACCTACACAGCCAGTTACAGAGCAATGATCTGCAATTTAACGCGGACTCGGCTGCAGTTAACAAGCTACTGCCAGAGGTGAAAGGAGTGAACCTGGCAGGAAAGATCCTTACACCGACTGAGCGGCAGTAACCCGCCTAGCCAGCAAGTCTACCGGGAGACACGTAGCGCGGGGATGACACATGCCAAACACTCTCAGAAGTGAGCGGGGGAGGGTAAGTGGTGACACGCAGGCAGAGCTGTGCAACGCCTGCAGCAATATCGACCAAAACAAAATAAACAGGGCGTAAGGCACGCCTAGCCTCCTAGTCAGGATGGTTGGATCTTACCGACAATGTAAAAGAAACCAAATCGGCTCAAATCAATTTTCCATCCAGAGTTTCCAATGTCGCTAGCAGAGTGGTGACAACTGTGATGACATTTCCCACAACCGTGATGACATTTCCCAGTACCGATAGGGAGAAAAAACGACTGATATTAGTGTTGTATCTCTGTAAACCACTACTACAATCATTTTCCTATCAGCCGGTTTAAAGTGGTTATCGTCGCCTGTGATTTGCTCTGGTGGTGCCGGCGTGGCGTGCTCTTCCCCCAGACGGCCTCCCCTCTCCAGCCAACAGCCACGGGGTGCACGGGGACCGCCCCATGGGAACCAGAGCCGGCTGCTGGGACAAAGCCCGCACGCCCCTCCCGCGTAATGCGCGAGCATCTGCCCATTAACACGCCGGCCAGACTGCTGTAAGTACGCCCCGGGGAGCGTTTGTCTCCATCCCAGACGCTCAGGCGTCACAACAGTACAGTCACCGGAGGTGCGACCCTGCTGCAGTGCCTTGAGAGTTGAGCGGCGCGGCGCGGCGCGAGACGGACGCACGCTCTGCGGTGGAGTTACAAGCAAGAGCGCCAGAGCAAGCCGCTTTACTGACTGTATGTTTAATAACAAATAAACAAATACTACGTAATCAGTCACAAACGTTAATTCTTCAATTACGAGGCACTTCGAGGGATCTGCTCCATTACAAGGTCACAGTTCATGTTCTTAGCAGCACTGCTCTCAGAAACGCAATTACGTTCTTAATACAGATGAACAGTATTTCAGAAATTTCTACGTATTCACATTCCGAAAGTAACGTTGCTACTAAGAACCATAGACGTGCCCGAATGATCCTAAATAATCCCCCGAAACTCTCGTAAGTGAGGAACTGAAGAGGAATGACTGATATCGTTGTGTTTATTTATTTATAACCTCGTTTTCGTTATCATCAAGGAAGTATTTGGTGCCGGCCCATAAAGCAGGGAATAATTTACTTTAGTTGTGTACGTATATTTTGTATCCTACAGTGATTTTCGCTATCAGGCGACAACTGTGATACTCTAACGTAGGTCGATCTGTCGCTGGGGTTCACGGACAGTATTATACCATAGCACAACAAAGCTCCGCCTTTACGGAGTACTGTAAAGCCTGTTCTAGGGAACATAAAATTATCTGCAGTTTTCGAAAAAATTGTCATATAATAATACAGCGCAAGAACGACTTCATGTTTTACATTCGCCCTACATGAATTCAAGTAGAGCTAAGCCTCCGTATGTGCAGATTTCAACTGTTGTGTGATCAACAGAATACTATGATATGATACAAATAACGTATACAACGTTTTATTGCTGTATTTTCACGACAGTTCCAAGTACGTGGGGGACTAGAACCTGTACTCGTAAGAATTTCATGTCTTCCGCTTCTGTGCCTTTAAGAAGGATTTAGATGTCTTAGGAAAATTACTCGACAAGGGGAGCACTGTTGATGCCGGACGATAATGAAAGCGCTCGTATTTCGCGTTAGAAAGACAGCACGCAGGAAACGCGGTAAAGGAGTATGCTATTGTTTTTTTTTTTTTCTCAACTGCTTCTCAAATAGACGGCTTAGCCACAGCCTGGGGGATGTTTCCAGAATGAGATTTTCACTCTGCAGCGGAGTGTGCGCTGATATGAAACTTCCTGGCAGATTAAAACTGTGTGCCCGACCGAGACTCGAACTCGGGACCTTTGCCTTTCGCGGGCAAGTGCTCTACCAACTGAGCTGTCTCCGCAATATCCTTCCTTTCAGGAATGCTAGTTCTGCAAGGTTCGCAGGAGAGTTTCTGTAAAGTTTGGAAGGTAGGAGACGAGGTACTGGCAGAAGTAAAGCTGTGAGTACCGGGCGTGAGTCGTGCTTCGGTAGCTCAGATGATAGAGCACTTGCCCGCGAAAGGCAAAGGTCCCGAGTTCGAGTCTCGGTCGGGCACACAGTTTTAATCTTCCAGGAAGTTTTACATCAGCGCACACTCCGCTGCAGAGTGAAAATCTCATTCTAGATCCTTTATTAGTTGGACAGTGTTATAGAAAGATTATGGAGAACGATAACACTAAAACGATATACCCAGAAATTATAATAATGGCGTAAAAATTGCATAAACACAACTGGACAAGAAGTAACAACACACGTTTTACACACAGTTTCAAGGTTCTCACTAAGATGAAGAAGGAACTCAATTAACGGTGATCTTTTTGGTGCCGTCTCCCTAGGTAGACTGGGTCAGACAACTTAACAGTGAGTGTAGCACATTGTAAAAACATTTGTTCTCGCAAACTATTGCATGCGTAGTAAATTCAGAACAGTGTGTTACATATCCTGACAAGACAACAAAACGAAGTAAATCATAACATATCGAAAACATGAAATAACTACAGAATACGGTCGTGGACCAACGAGAGTGCCGACGTTTTCTGTTCCGCAGACTACGCATATCCACGCACATAGTTGACAGAAGGTAGAAACAACTGTCTAAGAAAATTTTAGAATAACCCACAGCATGAAAATCACTATGCCTTTTCCCACGTAGGAATTACGTAAAATACTACAGGCCTGAATATACCTTACGAAGGAGGCAAAAAGAGCACAGTTTCAGCTAATTACTACCATTGTTGGGAAATCCTTACATCACCTGCTAGAGAGACGTCTTAAGAAAATAGAATTATTTTCTTTTCTTTATTTTTTTAAAAACAAGCAGCATGATACTTTATGAAAATTACATTTAAGTCATGAGGATGACTAGTAACAACTTTAATCATTACAAACATTGATTTATATATGTTACATCTATTGAAGTGTTTCTGGATTCGTTCTGGAGAGTGAGCTACACTATTTTGTGATATACACAGTGCAGTTATCATGGTCATCAGCATCATAACAAGAGGTATCTACCAAGAATTTGTGTCCTAAAATGATTATTTTCTTTCTGACTGTAGCTCTGGTCGTTTGAACGTATGATGCAGCTATAGAATCGAAAGTGTGCGTCCATTTCAGATATTCAGCACGAAAATTTTTCTACATGTTTAGCTACACCAAAAACATAACCATTATGTCATTATGGTGGATCTGATAAGGGGTTCAGTTGCATTACACAGCGTGCAGGGACGTTCCAAAAGCGGTAGTACAGGATCAACAATCCGGGAAGCACGAAGCAGTTTCCACGGAAATATACAGAAACACGCGGATTTTAGTTTTAAATGAAAAGTTATTGTCACATTAATTACACTTCCCGTTAACCGATGTCGTAGAAGTTTCGCAGCTGTTGTCCTTCTCCATTTCAAAGAAAATTGGTACCAGATATAAACTGACAGTAACAGCCATATGGTGAGCTAAGGCGCATTTTTCACTGTACATGGAACTGAAAACAGTGACTACAAATTGGCGTTAAACTCCGTCTTTGTCAATTATACATTTTTCAATATTGCACTCAGGTATCCTTATTTGTTTTATTAATATTTCGATGCGTTCCGATCTATTTATCTGCATCCTCAAACGTCCATATGGCTATCCAAATCAATGGACCACGCAGTACATCGAGCAACTGAAATATCGTACGCGTGCCTTATAATAGAAGGTCCAGTGTGAAAGCCAAACTCAGAAGCAGACAGCTGTAGAAGACGATACTACGGACAGCATCACCGACGTATGTGTAACAGCAACGGTCATTGCATACGAGCAAGTGAAGTATCTCACGTTTTATACATTGTTCTCCACAGACTGATTTGATCTTTATTTTTACTTGCGCCTATCTAGGCGCTCTTTGTAAATAATACTTGCGAGTACTCGTAAGAATTTCATGTCTTCCGCTTCTGTGCCTTGAAGAAGGATTTAGATGTCTTAGGAAAATTACACGACAAGGGAAGCACTGTTGATGCTGGACGATAATGAAAGCGCGCGTATTTCGCGTTAGAAAGACAGCACGCAGGAAACGCGGTAAAGGAGTATGCTATTGTTTTTTTTCTCAACTGCTTGTCAAATAGACGATTACCGTGAATAATTTGTTTTAATTAATGTTTCTGGTAGTTAAAGAGAGATAAATGAGCTCCAAAACAGCTTTAAACGGCAATGGTTAAACGTTGGACAGGTTCGTACAGAGAATCAAATTAACTTTGCAGCGATGATTAAATTTTATCCATGTACTGGTAATGTTTCCGGGGTGAGGATTTATATTCTCGGAGTGCTCTTTCGTGAGTGGAAGTAAACAGTTATTAACTGCCACGTGACGTATTTTAGTATTGGGACTACTGTCTTTCTCATTTGATGTAGCCTAAGTAATTTTCGGATATCAAGTTTATTTCGTCAGCTTATCTCTTGTAAGTTACACTGAAGCTGCATCCACACGTTTACGCCACATTTCGCAATTAAATGGTTGGCAGAGGGTTCGTCGAACCATCTACAAGCAGTTTGTCTACTGGTCCATTCTCGAACAGCGCATGGGAAAAACGGAACACTTAAATTTTTCCGTACGAGTTCTGACTCTCATTATTTTATTGTTATGTTCATCCCTCCCTGTGTAGATTGACGCCATCAAATATTTTAACGCTGTATGCAATGCTGCAGGAATTACTTCATGCCGCATACGAGCTGTGATAGGTCTCCCCAGTACGGAGGTTAGTCTGATGCGCCGGGGCAGAAAATAACACGCAAATTTTTTAATAAATCCATACATATTATAAAAATGGATGGATGTATGATTTACATCTTCTCCGAAACCACAGGACCGATTTCAGCGAACGTCAGTACACATATATCCATTACTGTCTGGCAATAATCGCTTTCGGTGTAAGAACCACGTACCTATCACAATTCAGCAGGTATGATGTTATAAAGAATGAGGTGCGTGAAAATGTGCCGCATCATGTATAACGTTTAAATTTAGCACTTCTGTGATACTAATGTATTTGCAATACATTTCGCGGACAATATCCACACACGCAGTTAAACGCACCAGCGAAATCATATCATGGTACCACGCTTGGTTCAGGTGATATGCCGTCAGAAACACTGAGATGTGTAAAAACTGTCGCATTGTACACGACGTTTAAATTTATAATTTCTTTGCCACTAACTCTATTTGCAACACATTTTGCAGACTGTATCCACATATGCCGTTGAATGTGCCTACATAAATATATAATTCAAGACAGATCACGTCATAACCAGAGAGGTGTAAAAAAAAAAAAGAAAAAAGCAGTATCAGGCATGAAATTTTAATACATTTATTCTTTACTGCTAAGACACTCATAAAATAGAGTCAGCTTAAGCAAATCCCCGGCAGCTAGCAGCGCTTTTGCAGCTTTCAGCTGCGATGCGTAAACGCCTGTAGGCGAAAACAATTGCCATCTACAGAGGTATGAAGCGGCGTTGCCCTAGACACGTTTACAAAATCGCGCTGTAGACACGCGAAGCAGTTACGCTCAGGGTGCAGAAAACTGTCAAGCATATTGCACGATAAACACAGTTCATTTTTTTAAAAATTCCGTTTCTAATAGAAACTTGGCAATGCCGGGATTGTCAGCTAACCACTTATAACAATGTTATTAAAAATAGGAGGTAGCTAACATACTGAGTGTACAGCTTGTATATAACTAATATTTTGCACGATAGGCAAGTGGTTTCGGCAGTTAGTCCACGAAAAGAGAAAAAACGAGGACATCTGTACAACGTATTGAACACACAGGTTGACAATTATTGAGCTATAAGAAAAAAAACGTAAATTGGTTACAAACTGCGGTGTGCACACACGTTATTCAACATATTAACGTCATTATAGATACTAGGATACAGGTTATGACGTATTCAACATGTCTGTCATCACTGGCGATGATGTGGCGCAGACGAATGGCGGAATTCTGCATGACCCGCTGAGGTGTCGGAACATCGGTGCTGACCCCCTGAATGGCTGTTCTCAGCTCGGCAATGGTTTTGCGGTTATTGCTGTACACCTTGTCTTTAATATATCCCCACAAAAAGGTGTCACCTATGTTTGGAAACGGAGAATATGGCGGGCCAGCCCATGCCAGTGGCCTCTGGGTACCCCAGAGCCAGAATGCGGTCCCCAAAGCGCCCCTCCAGGACATCAGTCTCCTGCTTCGCTGAGGTCTAGCTCCGTCTTGCACGTACCACACATTGTCAAAATCAGGGTTGTAAGAGATCCATGACCAAGGAATTTTTTGCTAGCGCACTCGAGCAGATGTAATTTCGATGGACTGCTCACGCGCTGCCGGCGATCTGTAAGCTATAAGAGAATCTCAGACCAGAGAGCAGTGTTGACTGCAGTAGGAACTGTGTGGCAGTAGGAGTAAGTTGTAGCTAATTCTCGTGTGAATCGAGTTGGCTGGGCCAGTCGTGGGGAGCGATGGCGGTGCCTGAGCGATGTAGTATAAGGTAAAAGCAGCCTCGCACGTATGTACTATTGTTATATCAAGTCCCATGTAAATGTTTAAAAGAAATCTCTTAATAGTAATCTTCCTTATAAAAATTAACTTCTGACAATCATTCATCTCAATTTAAAGAATTTACTAATTTCTCCAATCCACTGTCATCCCGATTATTGTAAAGAAAAATCAGTTGCTTCTTTTTATACGTGACAAATCTATCGACCAGCATTGCACTGGGCTGTGCCAGAAAAATTTCTTATAGGAGCAGATATATACGCGTTATCCCGCGACATCATTGAGGTAAGAATTTTCAATTTATTCAGAATGATCTTTCAGGGCCATGACGCAGCACTGCTGACGTCCAAATTTACCAGTTTACATTCACAGTCAATTATTGAAAGGTTATAAGTGAGCCACAATTTTATTGAGAGGTTAGTCATATTTTATTATTGGTAGGTTACGGAATTTATCTGTTTGTAGGTTATACTAAATATGAATGTTATACATAATCTTTTTTTTTTTGTTGGGAGGTTACAGGGTCACTTTGGATAATGGGGATGAAATCATCTGCCGAAACCTTCACGTACCGTTCGGTGGTCACCTTGCCATCAAGGAATATTGCACTGAGCCGGCCGGGGTGGCCATGCGGTTCTAGGCGCTACAGTCTGGAGCCGCGCGACAGCTACGGTCGCAGGTTCGAATCCTGCCTCGGGCACGGATGTGTGTGATGTCCTTAGGTTAGTTAGGTTTAAGTAGTTCTAAGTTCTAGGGACTGATGACCTTAGAAGTTAAGTCCCATAGTGCTCAGAGCCATTTGAACCATTTGAATATTGCACTGATTATTCCGTGACTGGACATGTACACCACACAGTCATCCCCTGAGGGTGAAGAGACTTGTCGATCGGGAAATACGGATTCTCAGTCAGCCAAATGCGCCAATTTTGCTTACTGACGAACCCATCCAAATGTGGCCTTCGTCGCTAAACCGAACCATATTCACACTCTAATTCCAATAAAGCCCCACGGCCAAACGTGCAGTCTGGACGTCCTAACACAAACCGTTCAGAAGTTTTATTTCATGTAGTTAAATAATCGTCACACTGTAGGAAAGTGTTCACTGAACACGTCATCCAAGTTGTATTGAATCCTGTCTTTACATTTGATCATAACGCCGCTCTGGAGCGGAGATGTGCCACCATTTATTGGATGTGACGTTACGAACGGAAACAAAGGGCGGACGACACCGTGTAAGAGAGTGCTGAGGGGGAGTGAAAAACGGACGCGGGGCAAACATCGCATTGTGTCCGTCACGGGCAGGCATTAGGGCTGCACGGCGCCGAACAATGTTATTCTTAAAATAAGGACTGCAGGCGGCCGGCTGCGTCCCGCACACCCCGGCGGCGCCAGGGGGGGAACCGGACTCGACGAGACTAGACTAGACTGCGAGTGTGATCTCCCCTGTCCCGCGGCGGCGGCGGTGCAATAACGTGTCCCCCCACCACGGCGGCCGGCGCCCCCCACCACGCCGCCCCGCTGCTAATACACCGGCAATTACATCCGCGCATGCGCGCCGCCGCGGCTAACATGGCCGCCCGGCGCCAGCTGCCGCGTTCGCTCTTGTTGTATGTAAATTAGCGAACGCCATAAAAGGAAACCCGCGCACTTAGCCAGTACTTAGCTAGCACGCTGAATATGTATAGCCGATCGGCGCTGCACACAGTGTTAAGTAAAGCGCTCTGCACGAGCTGCTTTCCTTTCGTCGACGCGTTAGCGAATGGAGTGGGGAAAAAAAATGTATTTAACAACATCTGCGATGGAAGAAGAATTATTTATAGCGGGGCGAAAATTATCAAATGTCCTCTTCTGCCTGTATTATCATTTTAGATTAACAACGTCACATACATTATCCGTGTCATAATACCAAGCCGTTTAAGTTATATAGAATACATCGTCAGGGGGCAATGCAGTGCTTGAGAGTACTTAATAATAACCATGGAAATCATAAAATTTTCCTCGGATCTTTTTGTGACAATCGTAATATCTTATGATTTATAATGATATTTCCTCTCTTTCTGTTCCAGAGTCATTTTTCTGTCGTTCTCGGAGAAGCGTTCACCAGTTTCACATGACTCTTGCCAGAAAGTATCATTCGTTTCACTCAATACGATTTCGAGTTTTTTCTTCAACTTTTCTGATTGCTTAATTCACCGTTTTTTATTTTAGAAGCATATCATTTCACAGTTTCAAATATTTTCCATACTTTTATTTGTATTTTTGCTCTGACATAAATCAGCACAATGTCGCTCTATTTCTCTGAGTTTCAGCAGTCACCTGGTAGATGAACTGTCGCAGAACCAGTATCGAGAGGGAATGCGGCCATTATTAATATTTTAAATTCATGTTTATTTAGTACCATTACGTCAAAATGAAGCCGCATGAAGGTAAATCGTTGAAGACGTATAAGCAAGAATGTTCCACTTATCAACAGTCATGTCTGCGATTAGATTTGTTATTGTTGTTGTTGAAAATGAAATGTGTGGCGAGGGCCTCCCGTCGGGCAGACCGTTCGCCTGGTGCAAGTCTTTCGATTTAACGCCACTTCGGCGACTTGCGCGTTGCTATTACAATTATGAAAACACTACTTCGCGCAGTGTGTTTTGAAAACAGGTTTGGCCTCGGATATGCTATATTGCGACAATCGATGACGATTTTGAGCACGCGTTATTACTTTTTTTAGGTGATTCAAGTAAATTGATTCCACGTTCTTAATTTTTTCATTATATTTGTTTATTCTAGCAGCAATTTATTGAGCTGTAGGGTTCATAATTCCTGCAGAAATCTGACTAACGTATAGGCGATTTGAATTACCTACAGGCTCCCGCAAGCTGTTACTAGCACCACAGCTGTCGTTAGAGTTTAGGTCTGAATAATCCTACGCGCATTTCTAAAATCTACTATTTCTTTTGCTCCCACTCAAATACAAACCATGTTATCTGCTAGACAAATTTCCCAGATGACATTCTTCGAGCGTTGTGTATTATGGCGCGTAGGGCCTATAAATAACATTGCCTGTTCTCTCAGCTATGTCTATAAAGGTTAACTGCAGCTAACTGCCGCCACAAAGACAATCGGTGCTATCTTTTGTTACAGTTGATCTGTTCTCAATCGAAAACCGACGGCCGGCCGGGGTGGCCGAGCGGTTCTAGGCGCCGCAGTCTGGAACCGCCCGACTGCTACGGTCGCAGGTTCGAATCCTGCCTCGGGCATGGATGTGTGTGATGTCCTTAGGTTAGTTAAGTTTAAGTAGTTCTAAGCTCTAGGGGACAGATGACCACGGCAGTTAAGTCCCATAGTGCTCAGAGCCATTTGAACCATTTTGAAAACTGACGAATGCTTTCTGTTCTTATCAAGCAGACTACGTGTTAGGAGTACGGCTATTACATGAATATACAGAATATTACACTGAAGAAATCAGTCTTAAGCTGTGGGACAGCATGAATAATTAAGTTTATGTATGCCATATTATACACAGTTGTGAAGTGTGTGTACATTGAACATCGAACGGTTTAAAGTCATCTATGTATCGTTAAACATTTTGAGACCTGTAAGTGAGGCAGCACAATTACGTACTGTACTTCATTCTACGGACTTTATCAACCACACGCCTTCTCTAGGGGTCTCTTTCACTTCTCTCTGTCGAGAGCCGTATTCTCCGAGATATTATCTCGACACCTATTTCTGGGCCTTCCTCCTGCTCTCGTTCCGTCTATTGTTCTGTATAATGCTGTTCTAGGCCATCTACTCTCCGTTATTCTTGCTATATGGCTAGCGCGGTTCAACCGTCTCTTCTTTAGCACGATGTTACGTGTTTGTACAGCTGTCTTAGTTCTTCATTCTTTCCTTATCCTCCATTCCATTTTACTTTCATCATATATAGGTCCATAAATTTTCTTTAGTATTTATGTTTCGAATATTAACGGTTTTTCCTCGACCATCTTTCTAAATATTAACGCTACACATCGGTATTATGTTACCGTGCAGTAGTCCATTGATACAACCGGATTTTGATGTTAGTACTAATTAGTTTTCTATGTAAGATTTTTATAAAACTGAAAAGTATTTTGTTCGCTACTGCTAGGTAGGCATCTATTTCTATATCCGTTCTATTGTGTCACTAAAAGCACGCCTCAAATACTTAAAGCGGTCAATGTCGTGAAAGTGAATCCATCTACAGATAATTGTGCATCATTTTGGATTTTCTTAATTATGATAAGATATTCTGTGTTTTCTTCGCTAATGCATACTCCTGTTTTCTTGGCAATTTTGTAATAGTTTACCATCATGTTTTGAAACTATTTATTAATGTTACATATTCTGCGACTGGATCCCTTGTCGATTAGTTCTGGTGGACTCTCTATCGTTCATTTCTAAGATGAAATTAAGTAAAACAGGTGAAATGACTTCCACTTGTCTCAGTGCAGTGTACACGTTAAAATTTTCGGTTTCTCCTTCACGTCTCTTTTTACGACATAAAAGTTTCGTCCTTACACATTTTCATTAATTTGATTAACATAAATAAAATGTGTGTATCTTCATTGAATTTCCATGCCTTCTCAGTTATTTCTGTTAATAGTTAATAAATGATCTACTATGGATCAGTTTCTGCGGAAATCGATTGGTAGTCAACAATTAGTTCTCTAGTTTCTGGGATCAGCGTGTTTAACATGCAAATCGATAGGATTTTGCAAGTGAGACGGAATAAAACAATTTCTCGAGGAGGGTAGTTATCGTACACACGGGGTTATTCAACTTAAATACGGGGCATACCATTGCGGTTTTCGTGTCTGCAGGTGTGGTTTCTGTCTTCCAAATTGTTTCTATTTATGACTGCAGATCTAATTCCAGGTGTGGTCCTCCAGTCTTGTAACTCAGTGTGTATCTGCTCCTCACCACAAGTCTTGTTATTCTTTCATTTCTTTATTCTTGCTGTATTTCATTTACTGTTAAGACGGTGACTTGTACATCAACTGTATCAGGTTATTCAAATCTGAAGCAAGACTGTGGTCATTGCAGTTCAGTACGGTATGTGAAGTATTTCCTCCATTTATCCTGTGTGTCACTCTCAACGGACAGTATTTTCCCATGGTGATGCTTTATAACCTGTACCCTTTTAGTGAAGGTACCTGTTGTTTTATGTTTTATACGCTATGTGTTACACATCTGCCTTGCACTATGCTTGAAACCATCCTCAGCTTCGCTAATCACACTGTTGCAGTATTCCCTTTTCTCTTGTCTTAGGGTTCGTTGTGTTTCCTAGCGAATTTTATACTTCAACGCAATATTGTTCCATTCTTGAATCCGTGCTTTCCTCGCATTAACCCAACGAAACAATGTTTTAGACACTGAGTGTTTCCAAGAAATCGATTTTATACAGGTGTCGCCTGACAAAGAGCAGCGCTGGAAACGGGCAGTGGAATAAAAAATGTTCGCAAAGTTGCAGTTTTAGTGGAATTTTGATGGTGGTGTTCATGCCTCTTGTTAAACATGCGTAATTTTGGACTTCTTTCTGTTGCAACGTGAATTCAGTCGAGCAGTTGTGGACTGATTCGTCTACATGATTATTCCACAAGACACTTAACGGTGTGTGGCGAATTGTACTTCGTGCGAGTCTGTCATTTCCTCTTTTTCCCGTTCCAGTCACGAATAACACATGGGAATTTAGCTTCATGGTCTGCTCTTGCGATAATCGCAGGGAGAAGCAATGTGGGTCGAACTCTCTAAAAAACATACAACCTCGGAATGCCCAAGCATCTCTTTCTGCATCTGTCCCTGGAGTTAGATGAGAATCTTTGTGATACTTTCACGCTCATTAAACTTATCGACAAATATGTTACGGATAAGGGGCCCTGCTTGAGCAAACACAGTTTTCTTCTTAACAACCCTTATATGTTTCAGTGAAGTTACACCATGTCAGTTAATTCATTTTATTTTCGGTTCGATAACATCAAAAACTTTACAAGATGATATAACCAGTTTTAGAATTATGATTGTTATATTCATAACATTTAACAAAATAGATAGCTTAATAGCGCATACTGATGTTCACCTAACTACCCGTCGTCTGCTGTATAGTTGATAGTTTTCTACAGTGTATCATGATTTCTCTATAGTATAGTACTATTGTTTAACAAAATGTTGGGTCTAATGAAATTATTGGTGATTTTTTTGTGCTTTGGTAACGCTATATTACCTCAAGTATTTATACGTTACAGTTTGCTATGAACACTGATGTGCTAATTATCTTGTATCTTTTGTCTGCAAAATTAATGCAATAGTTTCAGAAATGTTACTTGTAACGCGCTTTGTAATCTGGCGAGTGTGAGGGGATGGCGGGGGGAGGAATTTGTTTGTACTTGCATTTTACTTTTTGGATTCTACGTTAACATGACCCCATGTAACTGTACTCGCTAATGTGCCACTGTTTACGAAATATTCCACCATCTTGCTTTGTTTATGAGTTCTGGGTTTGTTTCCAGATGTATTTCAGCAATCAGACAATACCGGACCCTACCAGCTATTTTTGCTTAATGCTTTACATTCTATGAAGCGTCGATACTTTGTGGGTGTTGCTACGCTGCACAACTGCTGCCTAGCTTAGTGTATTCTCATGTCTACGGCTCACGATATGCTCTAGATTATTCATATAGAAAACGACTATCAGATATGTGAGAAAAATCAAACATAAGTACGGTAACATTTACACACCCGTTTATCTCACAAACGGTCAATAATGACAACGTACAAGTAACTGATTCAAACGTAAAACGGACACATTATAAACGTTTCTCGTAGCTGCGTCCAAAAGAAGTATGTTGATCGCAAAAAGCGCGGAAGATTTCGATATGAAGCAGTTGTACTTTCAGTGTATTTCCAAAATAAGCTGGGAAGTATGTTCGTTCTGGAGTGCACGCGGCTGTCTGTTCCAGCACGGGAACTTTCCCAAGCTGATTCTTTCTAACAACTTATTGACTGAATGAACTATTGAAAATGGAGCTGAATCCTCAGCTGAAAATTATTTATACCGGTACTTCCTGCAGGGTACGTCTCTGTGTTCATCGAAAATGCGGCCATTGTCTTGTGAGCAGCGATCGGATTCCATTGAGGTACACCAGAAGCCACGTTTGAGCCCGAAGTTTTCTCTCAGTCTTCGGGCTAACCTTTGTCTTTAACCGAAGTGCCGGGAAAACAGTCGGCCTGGAAGGTTGAGGAGGACGCGTCCGTGCGTCGGAAGAGGTCCGCAGCCAAGTGGCCCTCCCGTCGGCAGACGAGAGGTGCGTAACGCGTGTGCGTATGCGGCGGCCGCTTGTCACACGCACGCGGAGCGGACAATGCGCAGCGCACAATGGCCTGTAATTACGGCGAGGGGTCTAATTAAACGGGACGCCAGTGAGCACCCCACCCCCAACCCCTCGGTACTGTGGGTCAGCTCACAAGAGCTTAAACACTACGCTACCCCTCCGCAATTTTCTCCACATGTAATCTCTGCTAAGTAAACGGCCGAAGTTTCCTTCCACTGTACACTACTAAGCTGATGTGTTGCCCACTGTTGAGCTTTCCATAATGACACTGTTTTCTACATCTACACCTACATATCACACCCCAGCAAAAAGAGTGACAAAGACTCAAAGATCCAATACTTGAGGAAATTCGACCTAAAGAATCAATCCTGATAGCTTACACTGATATAGTACAAGCTTCCTTTTAATTTCAAATAAGTAATATTGGCAGCAAATTCCACTACATTTTTCGATCACATTGTGCACTTCACACGCATTTTCCCCTGACATAAAATAAAGACGCCTTTTCGAGTTGTGTCACTTTTCCTGCCGGGGTGCGATATATACTCATCAAGTCTGAGTTCAGTGCGTAGCAGAGAGTAATTCACACCAATATTAGCAATACTCCAACAATGGTTGCATTGGCGTCTTGCATGCAGTTTCCTGTCACACATACCCCACTTATGTAGAACTTTCCTAACAATCAAAGTACTCCATTAACCTTCCCTGTCATAGACGAGTGTTCGTTTCCTTTTATCTCGCTTATTACTATTACCCCTTAATTTTTAAACGATGTACATTAGAAGAGAATTGTCACTCATTAGACCGAACTACGTCATAGTCTCGTTAAAGACTTTCTGCGTTTTCTTACGATAACAAAAGCGATTAATGACGTTTCTAACAAATCCAGTACCAACATATGTCTACAGGATCATCAAAATACGCGAGGAAACCATTTGAGATACCAACACGTTAGGCATGGTTAATTTCTCAAATAGGAGCTCGATAATGGCAAGTGTGTTGGTATCTCAGTAGACATGCTCACATATTTCGACATGTTGCGGAGGCCAATGTTAGTGGCACGGTCGTCCTGCATTCTTATTACAGATGTCATTAATTGCTCATCTCTCCGCACCATTGTGTTTCTCACGGCGTGCTATAAGAATACAACGTAATTTGTTGTTGATATCAGCAGCCATTCTTCCTCAGTCGCTGCTCTGATTGGATGATAATAAATAGTACCCTTGTTTTAATACTGATTTTGTGTTGTTGGTTTGTAACCAAAGACGTTTTACCTAATTGTATTAGGCAACTTCAGTGGTCGCAAAAGAAATAAAACATTTTATAATGAACTATTTGGAAATTTGTGGTAAGGTGTTATGGGACCAAACTGGTGAGATCATCGGTCCCTAAGCTTACACACTACTTAATCAATCTTACTCCTAAGGACAACACACACATCCATGCCTGAGGGAGGACTCGAACCTCCGACGGGGGAGCCGCACGGACCGTGACAAGGCCCCCCAGACCGCGCGGCTACCCCGCGCGGCATATACACTCCTGGAAATTGAAATAAGAACACCGTGAATTCATTGTCCCAGGAAGGGGAAACTTTATTGACACATTCCTGGGGTCAGATACATCACATGATCACACTGACAGAACCACAGGCACATAGACACAGGCAACAGAGCATGCACAATGTCGGCACTAGTACAGTGTATATCCACCTTTCGAGCAATGCAGGCTGCTATTCTCCCATGGAGACGGTCGTAGAGATGCTGGATGTAGTCCTGTGGAACGGCTTGCCATGCCATTTCCACCTGGCGCCTCAGTTGGACCAGCGTTCGTGCTGGACTTGCAGACC
Source organism: Schistocerca americana (assembly GCF_021461395.2). NCBI lineage: Eukaryota > Metazoa > Arthropoda > Insecta > Orthoptera > Acrididae > Schistocerca > Schistocerca americana. The sequence goes on from NC_060120.1 coordinate 277,246,377, forward strand.
GCGTGAGACGACGCTTCATCCAGTCCCAAACATGCTCAATTGGGGACAGATCCGGAGATCTTGCTGGCCAGGGTAGTTGACTTACACCTTCTAGAGAACGTTGGGTGGCACGGGATACATGCGGACGTGCATTGTCCTGTTGGAACAGCAAGTTCCCTTGCCGGTCTAGGAATGGTAGAACGATGGGTTCGATGACGGTTTGGATGTACCGTGCACTATTCAGTGTCCCCTCGACGATCACCAGTGGTGTACGGCCAGTGTAGGAGATCGCTCCCCACACCATGATGCCGGGTGTTGGCCCTGTGTGCCTCGGTCGTATGCAGTCCTGATTGTGGCGCTCACCTGCACGGCGCCAAACACGCATACGACCATCATTGGCACCAAGGCAGAAGCGACTCTCATCGCTGAAGACGACACGTCTCCATTCGTCCCTCCATTCACGGCTGTCGCGACACCACTGGAGGCGGGCTGCACGATGTTGGGGCGTGAGCGGAAGACGGCCTAACGGTGTGCGGGACCGTAGCCCAGCTTCATGGGGACGGTTGCGAATGGTCCTCGCCGATACCCCAGGAGCAACAGTGTCCCTAATTTGCTGGGAAGTGGCGGTGCGGTCCCCTACGGCACTGCGTAGGATCCTACGGTCTTGGCGTGCATCCGTGCGTCGCTGCGGTCCGGTCCCAGGTCGACGGGCACGTGCGCCTTCCGCCGACCACTGGCGACAACATCGATGTACTGTGGAGACCTCACGCCCCACGTGTTGAGCAATTCGGCGGTACGTCCACCCGGCCTCCCGCATGCCCACTATACGCCCTCGCTCAAAGTCCGTCAACTGCACATACGGTTCACGTCCACGCTGTCGCGGCATGCTACCAGTGTTAAAGACTGCGATGGAGCTCCGTATGCCACGGCAAACTGGCTGACACTGACGGCGGCGGTGCACAAATGCTGCGCAGCTAGCGCCATTCGACGGCCAACACCGCGGTTCCTGGTGTGTCCGCTGTGCCGTGCGTGTGATCATTGCTTGTACAGCCCTCTCGCAGTGTCCGGAGCAAGTATGGTGGGTCTGACACACACGGTGTCAATGTGTTCTTTTTTCCATTTCCAGGAGTGTATAATGAATGATCCCAGACAAGCTGCAAATGATTTAATTAGTACTACGTATTCCTTACTAAAATCTAGTTTCGGCAATGCTTTTGAAAGCCAGATAGAGATTTCACGAAAAAAATTCTACTCATATAGAAATTACGTGACTTGTAACAGTCTAGCAATAAGGAGTCAGTCGACAGTTTACTCACTGACGCAATATGGGCGTCTATTCCAACCAGATGATTACGTGAGAATGGCGCTATAGCCGAAACGAGCTTGTAGTATGGAACAAGCAGCTTGGCTGGAATAATTCATTATAAAATGTCATGCTATGGCGCAGTCTATGCTGCGATCCCGGGCTCACAGAAAGAAAACGGTTTGTTTCTTTGCCCATAATTTGTCGTTCCGATATATGCAGTGTTTCCTGCGAATACATTTACGTTATCTTACTATTTACACAATTTATGAGTACAAGATTGTGACGCAGCACTCACTTTCATGGTCTCTTTATGTGAGTCCATTGGTTCTTTTTCAAGCACCGGATGTATCAAATTACAAGTCGCGAATTACTTGCGTGTCAAAATTTCGCGTTTAAAATAACAGTACCATAATGCTACCTTTATTTTGTGATGTCGCTTAAAATGTCCAAGGAGAAGCAATTACTTAACGCACAAATGAAGTGAGTTGTTTATTTCAAATGAAAAAGCAGCCTCAGACAGGGATGTAATTTGTTGGGATACGCTTATTGCTGCACTGTGGACCCGGCCACATCGTTTAGGCCAGCAGAGCAGGTGCCTGGCGAGTCGTCGGCCACCGTCAACGGCCAGCAGGAGCGGCAGCCCACGCAACCTGACGGCTGCGGCACCTCCGCTGCGCCTCGCGTCGCTCATTTTACTTGTAAAACGCTGCCACAGCTAATTACGGCGACGCTTCGAGGGCCTGCGACTTGATTAATGCGCGCCCACCGCTTTAATCGCTTATTGTCCGACAGCGAATTTCTGGCGCCACCGAGCTGGCGGATCGCGCCCAGCCATCAGCGACAACGACAGCCACGCCTTAGAGGTTCTCCCCCACCCGCCACTCGCGACCGGGGTTGCGCCCACCGCGTCACCCCGACACTCACACTTTACCGCGACACAAGGTCTCATTTTTGTGATTATATGACACCTGATGTCACTGTCCTGGAACGTCATTCGAGAATGCAAGGTGAAGGAGCCTGTGGAGGGTTGGTGATAGTCTAGCAGATGATGGGCAGGCAACGAGGAATCGGCAGTTTGTACGCAGGGACAGCGTTTTCCTGCAAGAGGTCGAAATGGCGCATAGCAGTTTGTCGTAGCCGTTGGCCGATCGCTCTGCTTGTTGAGAACGTCATGCACTGCGTAGTGCTCCAGAGTGTTGAGTTAAAGACGAGCACTTTGCTTGCTGCGTGGGTTACACGTGCACGTCCTCCATCGTTTGATGGCAAAAAGGAACTCAATTAAATAAATTTACTTTCCTCGTGTAACATGTAACCCACGCAGCAAGCAAAGCGCTCGTCTTTAACTCAACACTCTGGAGCACTACGCAGTGCATGACGTTCTCAACAAGCAGAGCGATCGGCCAACGGCTACGACGAACTGCTACGCGCCATATCGACCTCTTGCAGGAAAACGCTGTCCCTGCGTACAAACTGCCGATCCCTCGTTGCCTGGCCATCATCTGCTAGACTATCACCAACCCTCCACAGGCTCCTTCACCTTGCATTCTCGAATGACGTTCCAGGACAGTGACATCAGGTGTCATATAATCACAAAAATGAGACCTTAAGCAGGAAAAACCGTCACGAGAACCCTACAGTTTCGTCATCCTGAAGAGAATTGGTGCGACGATTGTCGAAACATCGGTTTTTTACAAGTTGCAAAATGATCTGTGACGTGTTTTGAGAATGAAATCATGGTCCAGGTAGGCTGTATTCTTTTTATTATCTACGCGATTGGTGAATTTCAACATCTGATCAGTTTCAAGCACATATTAAACTTCCAGCTTCATTTTACATTGGAAACTTAAGATATATGCTTGAAAATGACCGAAGGTTTAAATTGGCCAAACACATAGGTAATAAAAAGAATACAGCCTACCTAGGCCATGTCTTCATTGTCAAAACACGTCGAGGCTGTGGACGTCCACAAAAATAAAATTTTGATGTCCGTAACATAATTAAACTTAAGCCCATTGTATAGTTGGCAACTGTTCCGTGCTAGAGCCACAAAACAAATTTCAGCTAGACTATTAATGTAACGACAGACCAGCACACCTGTGCATTTCCTACAAAACGATATTAATTTTAATATTTATGATAAGACAAATTTTATTCTCATCAGTGGTCACTTTATGGAACAGTCGTCACTGCCCCTATTCTCTTCTTCCTCAGAGGAAAGTAAGTTTATTTAATTTTCCTTTTTGCCATCAAACGAGGGAGGACGTGCAAAAGACTTGATGCATACCGTTACAGTAGGGAAGGCACAATATACCTGTACCAAGGTGATGTGTGAAACTGCCTCAGCGGATTATTAAATGAGAAGGTGAACATTTTATCTGATCAGAACTATACCTCCAAGTAAGGCGGAGTTGACCACTGGGTGTCATGAGACGCGGACCCGTCAGTACGAAAGGAGGCTTGGAATATCGCGTTTGTCAGTAAAGGGGAATCAGTCGCTCGTGACAGCTCAGTGACTTCGAGCGTGGGCCAATTCACCTGAGTAGTAAATCCATTAGCGACATTTCAACGCTTCTAAGGCAGCCCAAGACGACTCTTGGCCATGTGATGGGCTGTTGGAGATGTGACTGTAAAGTGCAAACGCTAAGAAACGACCACAGCTGAATCGACGGAAGGGTCTGGTTATGTCGAATGCCTGGAGAACATTAACTGCCATAATCTGTAGTGATAACACTGAAGTAGGGACTTGATGCTGTTCGGTCTGGGGGTGCTTTTCTTGGTGTGGGATTGATCCTCCCACTGCGCCTCAGAAACGCTAAATGCAGAGAAGTGGAAACTGTGAACATATTTTGTAGCAGTGTGTAGAGGTGAGGAACATTTCGGAGACAATCATTGTATCAGCACGACAATGCACCCAGTTATAAAAGCAGCACCAGTAAGGCAATGGTTTGTGGACAGTAACGTTCCTGAATTGGGCTCACCCGTTCAGAGTCCCAAGATGACCACAATGGAACACCTTTCGTATGAGTTAGAAGGTCGACTTCGCTCGAGATTTCAGCGTCCAGCATCACTACCTCGTCTGGTTTCAGATGTTGTCTACCATTCCTCCACAGATAGACAGACACCTTACTGAAAGAGTCCCCAGCAGAGGTCGAGCCGTCACTATAACATCCCCTAACATGCACCCACATACTTCTGATCAAAGAGTAAGCGTGTGTCGTCTACTTATTAATTGGTAATCACTGCACAAACAGCTCTGTCCGTGACCATGAAACAAGAACTAGACTCAACTTACATTTATCAAGTAAAAGTAAGCATAAAATTAAAACAGCATTTTCTACCAAGGAATAAAACTGTATAATAAATTACCAAAAGAGATTAAAGAAATTGCAAAAATACGCTTTTTTAAAAAGGCACCTAAAGAGTACGTGCTATGCAATATATTTTATGCATTGAATGATTACTTAGGTAAAACAAAGTAGGGGTTTGGGGAAAAATGTTACACAAATAAATAATCATCAAAAAAAATAATAATGATTATAAAACATCCAACAATCCACATAACACCTTCGAACTTGGCTTTTTCCCTTCTTTTATCCTTTTCTAGAAAAACTTACCCCCAAGCTATGCATAGCACAATACTCTTTCTGAGCTAAACATCTCTCATTATAGAGGGATGCTGACTCAGTTTTTCAGGATAGCAAATGGGAAGTTGCGGTACACAAAAAGCCCAGAGATCACCTGTGTGTGTGTGTTTGTGTGTGGAGTGAGTGAAGTGTTATGAAACAATGTGTATATAGTGTGTGCTGTGACTGATAGTGAGATATGAGTGAACAGTGTGGCATTACATTATTTAATAAATTATATGTAAAAGAAGTATTGTATGCCAGGAGTAAATCTAATGATTGTCTATAACTAGAATGTAAATGTATGTGTATACGAATTAGCTTATTTGAAATTGGTCTGAACTTGTAAATACTTTGACATGTCCTATATCCTTGTAAAAAGAGACCTACCGATGAATAAAGGTGGTACTACTACTACTACTACTAATCATTGTGCACATCACACGTAGTTGTAGTTACCTTTCGAAATGGAACTGAACGTAAGTATCGGCATGAAAGACTTACGTAATCTTTTAGTAAAGAAAAGTCACAATACATAACAAAGGAGCCCGCATCTCGTGGTCGTGCGGTAGCGTTCTCGCTTCCCACGCTCGGGTTCCCGGGTTCGATTCCCGGCGGGGTCAGGGATTTTCTCTGCCTCGTGATGGCTGGGTGTTGTGTGATGTCCTTAGGTTAGTTAGGTTTAAGTAGTTCTAAGTTCTAGGGGACTGATGACCATAGATGTTAAGTCCCATAGTGCTCAGAGCCATTTGAACCATAACAAAGGAGGCAATATTCACCTATGTTGATGAAGCTTATGAGAGACAAAACACGTTGAAAATTTACGAAAATATAGAAACTCAGTAGAAGACTCCTCCTACGAGCCGCTTATTTCGCTTCGTTGGACGGACGGTCGTCGGTGTACACCGGAGAACATCTTGCTGGTAGGGAAGTGGGTACAGTGTTACAGTTTAAAGAATGTTTCCGTGGTGTTGGCTACAACCATTGATACAAGAAGGAGGCATTCTTGACCGCATACGGGTCCAGATTGCATGTCTGGTTCGCTTTTAGATAACAATTTCGTTAGCTGAAGAACATCAGAACTTTCAACACCTTAGTAGATACGTTGGAGTGGACGTAAAAGGACGGTCGCAAATTTCTCGTTATCAACCCAGCCATTATTGCTGTTTTCAGCATATAATTCGTTTTAAAAAATGTTCAAATGTGTGTGAAATCTTATGGGACTTAACTGCCAAGGTCATCAGTCCCTAAGCTTACACACCACTTAACCTAAATTATCCGAAGGACAAACACACACACCCATGCCCGAGGGAGGACTCGAACCTCCGCCGGGACTGTAGCGCCATAGACCGCTCGGCTAATCCCGCGCGCTATAATTCGTTAGGTTGGCAACATATACGTGGTACGTAAACAAAACAATCAGGATGAGATACACAGTGAACTCAAAGTAGTTATGTCTATATTAGTGTTATGTCTATATTAGTGACAGAAGACTGATAGTACAGCACAACAACAAGGGCAAACAAATTGAAAAGTGGGAAGAAGAATGTTCGAAACACAAAAATGTTTCGTAAAGAGAGCGGTAGTGCGACCTCCATGTGACCACATGAGAAGAAACTCCGATGCCGACTAAAACTAATTAATCACTTATTTACATAAAAGCGAGAAGTAACTGTTTTATAATAAATATCAAAATAATTGGGTATCATAATTGTATCATTATGGATCGCACTCGTTATGCCTTAAACTGAAAAAAAGCGAAATGCATATGCGAGAACAAAATGCAATGCAGCAAGAGAAGTTGTTTTTTTTTTACTTACAAAACAACTATTATCGTTGTGTTCGCTGTGCTAATTCTCCACCGCGACAGCTGAAATAAGCGCAGCCGAACGTATAACTCCAGACTCCCACGGATATCTACCGTCGTCGGACTGGGTGACTTGTGCGTCCTCCGGCCACTGCGTGTAGCAGCAGGTGTTGGTAACAACTCGCCAGTGCGGAGGTGTCGGGCCATGATGCAGTGCCTACCCGCATGTAGAACACGCAGCCCTGCGCTCTGTTTGCTATAAACATTGCAATCACAGGTACAACGGCTGCCTTATCTTAGCTGTGTACACCTGGAGCGAAAAGTACAGTAAACTCTCAAAACAGTTCGCTCTCGCACCTACATCTGCAACTGTGTTTTGTCCATAGATACACATTGCAACAGTCTACCTTCTAGCGATACATCAGATTCACTTCGTGATGGCAGTTATAGTCTGTGTTCATGCTCGTCGTCATCACGTGACGAGAAATCGGATTTCTAAGTCGCTACATTATCGATGAGCGTTTTTGGTATGCTGTTGCCGTCATTCGCCAGAGAGAGCCGTGTTTACGCAAGTAGACGAAGGGCGATTTGGTTGTAATGACCCGTCGACGAAGTGGTTGTTAGAGGCTGAGCATAAGGTCGGGTTAAGGAAAGAAATCGGCCCTTTTAAGGGAACCACCCCCATATTCGCCTTTAGGGGATCTCAACCGTCGTCCAGAAACCAGGTCCCGCGTCTTACCCACTGCTGCACCTCGCTCGGTCAGACAGGTGAAGGAAATTGATTGACACAGGGCTCTGTAAAGCAATGGACTCTTTCTAATTTAGATTTTGAATCCACTTCCCTGTAGCTCATGGTTAACACAGGATATACCGTAGGAGAAGGCTGCAGTACGTAATCCAGGTGAGCGTTTCGATTCCCAGTAAGTGGAATATTTCTGTTCAGACCGTTCCCATCCATAGCAGTACAAAGAATTCACTACGTTTTAAATGATCACAAGAGCTATCCCCCACTTTACAGTTACACGTTCGACACGGCTCAACAGTCATTCATATGGTTCAAATGGCTCTAAGCATTAGGGGACTTAACATCTGAAGTCATCAGTCCCCTAGACTTAGAACTACTTAAATTTAACTAACTTAAGGATACCACACACATCCATGCCCGAGGCAGCATTTGAACCTGCTACGTAGCAGCAGCGCGGTTCTGGATTGAAGCGCCTAGAACCGCTCGGCCACAACGGCCAGCTCAAATATCGTAGGAATAAAATGAAATAACCATCGACTGTGTGTTCTATCGGGTAAACTATGCATCTTCTCTCAGAGATCGCCAGTAACAGTGCGACTACCCTTAGATGTCAAAAAGAAGAAACAAGGGCCCGCTATGGTGCGTATCCGCATCTACCCGTCGCGTTATGATTAAGTTTCTCTCTGACTCTGACAGCAATGACACCACTTCCTGCAATAACGTTGTACCACGAGCCCCCTGTGATCCTGACTCGCTGAGATTACTGGTTCGACTTAGGTATCCTCTGGGGCAGAGAAAGGTGATGTCCTAGCACGCTCAGTAGCGTGAGAGACGAAACGATTCCGTCTCTCGCGGCGTCCAAATCGGTCTACTGCAACACGACACGACCTACGAGGCTAGGCGATTGTCGAACACGGCGACGATTTCCCTCAGTATCGTGGACGGAATGCGCCGTGTTCCATTGCTGGTACTTCTGCGTGCTTTCTTTCCGCGTCTGTTCCGTGTTCCCTGATGGCCTGTGCCGCTTGCAATCTCGTCGGCCCTCATCCGTGATGGATTACGGAACGATCCGCTAGTGCGTTAAGCCTTGCACACAGCTTCCGCGATATTCCTCTGCTTTCATTTCCGTTCCGCATACGCCTTCTCGGTAGTCATTCCCTCTAATGGCGCAATTACGCCATGAAATTCACAAAGCAATCAGTGTGAAATATCCCACCAATTAGAGGGCCACAGGCAACAGTTAGATGAACTAATCAAAACGCTGTTATGCTCTGTTGTTAGCCAATTTATGAGTTCCTCCTGGAAGTTATTACTGTTCCTCTGTCGTCGTTGTGTAAGATCTCTCTTATTGCCCATTTTTTCAAAATGCATCCAAAATAAGCTAAAGTTCTGTAATGTTCAACTTAGCGTTATGTTTAGCAGTTCTTCCAACATTCTCACCGCCGAACGAAAGACAACGTGCCGTGTTGCGGTAATACTACGATCGAATCCAGAAAAGATCGCGGGTAACATTCTTCATGGAAGATGACTGCACAGCAATGTTCGAATCGGTGTCTTTTATGAAAGAACGGCATTCTCTCAAGTACATACGCGACGTAAATTTGTATTCTTTTAGGATGGTTATTGCTCGACGCTACAGCTTACGACTAGTTGGAAATGAGATACTGCAAATACATCTTTCTCCATAGCAGTTGCATCTAAATCTCTGAAAGTCGCCTTGTGGTCTGTCTGTACGTCTGGTATCGCCAATATCATTTCCTCTCTTTTATATCCCATTTGCGACTGAGTGTGAGAAGAGCATATGTCGGTAAACATCGGTATGAGCTATATTTCGCGGGATGTATGTGCGAGGCTGCATGTTGTCTGACTCTCGTCGAAAACCTCGGACTGTCCTGACTTATGTGACTATGTGCGCAGAAGGCTCCGCGGATGTGCTGTGCAGACCCCCTTCGTAAATGAGACTCGCGCAATGAGTATTCCAAATGTACACTGAATTGCAAATCAGTGCAGAGCCCTTCTGTTCACTGTTTAGTTTGCAATGTGTGGAAAGACATGTATTGATTTCGCGAGAAACGTTCAATAAAAGTGTGTTTTCGGTTGCGGTGTCTTAATATTATACCTCAGTATTTATGCGATGTGACTAATGACATATCAACCCGCGGGAGACGTGGGGGGAGGGGGGGGGGAGGGGGCAAAACGGGCACTCACCCACTACTTCAAAGTGTCTTGGGGTAGGAAGAGGGTGCGAGATACCCCAAACTGACTTCGAGACGTACAGCCAGACACAAAAAATATGCTGTATCTCAGTAAATATGCTAGTAGTAATTTGCTTATTGCTGAATCAAACTGTACCATATTTGAAGTTACTATCCGAGTCGAACTGTATGCCTTCCTGTCCCAAATTTGCTTGAAGGAATCGAAGATGTTGTAAATCGGAATGGTTTCGGTCTTATCCGAGGCTATATTATGAAGAAAACAGTGGCGGTGTTCTGTCCTATGATTGCGTTACGTCTATTGACGCAATGAACCATAGAACACCACAGAAAGAAACAGCTTTTCTTGTTGTTGTTGTGATCTTCAGTCTGAGACTGGTTTGATGGACCTTCCCATGATACTCCATCCTACGCAAGCCCTTTCGTCTCCGGATAGCCGGCCATTGTGGCCGAGCGGTTCTCGGCGCTTCAGTCTGGAACCGCGCCACCGCTACGGTCGCAGGTTCGAATCCTGCCTCGCGCATGGCTGTGTGTGATGTCCTTAGGTTAGTTAGGTTTAAGTAGTTCTAAGTTCTAGGGAACTGATGACCTCAGATGTTAAGTCCCATAGTGCTCAGAGCCATTTGAACCATTTTTCGTCTCCGTATAAGTACTGCAACCTACATCCTTCTGAATCTGCTTACTGCGTTCATCTCTCGATCTCCCACTATGATTTTTAACCATCCATACCTCCCTCAAATACTAAATTGGTGGTCCCTTGATGCCTCAGAATGTGTTCTACGAATAGTTCCCTTCTTCTAGCTAGGCAGTGCCACAAATTTCTTTTCTCCCCAGCACTGTTGAGTATCTTCTCATTAGTTACATGATCTACCCATCTAATCTTCAGCATTCTTCTGTAGAATCACATTTCTAAAGCCTCTATTCCCTTCTTGCCTATATAGTTTATCGTGCATGTTTCACTTCCATACATGGCTAAATTCCATTTTTCTATGGTTTCCTTTACTGCTTGCTCAATATACAGATTGAAAAACTACAGGGATAGGCTGCAAACATGTCTCACCCCCTTCTCAACCAGAGCTTGCTTTTTATGCACCTGGACTCCATAACTGCCGTCTTGTTTCTGTAAAAATTGTAAATAGCCTTTCGCTTCCTATATTTTACCCCTGCGACCTTCATAGTTTCAAACATAACATTATCAAAAACTTTCTCTGAGTCTACAAATGTTACAAATGTAGGTTTGCCTTGCCTTAACCTATCTTGTAAGACAAGTCGTATGGTCAGTATTGCCTCGCGTGTTCCAACGTATCTACGGAACCCGAATCTTCCTGAGGTCGACTTCTACAAGTTTCTTCATTCGTCTGTAAAGAATTCGTGTTAGTATTTTGCAACCATAACTTCTTAAAACTGATAGTTCGGTATCATTCACACCTCCCAGCGCCTGCGTTCTTTGGAACTGGAATTATCATGCTCTTCTTGACGTCTGAGGGTATTTCGCCTGTTTCATACATGTTGCACATCGGATGGAAGAGTTTCCTCATGGCTATTCTTAAAGGAGGTTTTCGTAACTGGAAAAAAAAGTTGCTGAAAAGGTCACAACTTTCGGAAAGAGTCTTTCTCATCGAGAGTACATCGCAGTTGTTCAGTAACATGAAAACAGCACACCTATTCCCAGCCAACTCGCACGACATCTACTGGACGATCAGGAGAAAGCTAGAATCACTTCACTCAGGCGCCTGGATTGAATGGGAAACGCACTGAGAGGTCATGAAACTTGACACATCGTGATGAGAGGAACAACGCACAAATTTTTGTTACTCTGTACGTTCGTGTCTCGGTTAGCAGTTGACCCTCTTTGTGAAGCAGAACGACCTGCAGCCTTTTACAATCAAGCGCAGCTGTTCGATGCGCAAGAGATTATCGATAAATGTGAGACGGGACAGAGGCTAATTCAATATAAACTCCAACTAAAAACATCCAGCCGAACCGGTACCTTCCAACCTAATCTTGAAACATATTGTCTACCTTCTGTCGGTGATCTTGTGACTTTAGACGCCACAACATTATTACGCCACGGATGAAAGCAGAAGTACCCTATCGGCAGATTCAACTGACCACTCCGAGATTCGGCGTCGGATGACCAACGAGAGGTGGTGTTGGGAAATCGATTTAAGTAAGACGAGGTACGCCGGCCTGGGTGGAGGCGGGAGGGACGGGACCCCGCAGACCTCCCGCGCGCTCGGGTTTCTGGATCAGCGGCAGCGGCAGCGGCAGCGCAGGTAGGCGGCGTGGGCGGCGCGCGCACGGGGCGGACGCAGAGCGCGGGCGACAGCGGCTGCGATGGCCGGCAGATACGGCGGATGCGGGCCCGCTCTCGGCTCTGCCCTCCTCTCCCCACACCCCCGCCGGCAGTCCGCAACAGGTGCGCACCTGTTCGCGGCGGCCGCATTTGCAACTAAATTGGAAACGGAGGCAGGCGGCATGCCGCAGCGGACAAAGTCTGCCCTCTCCGCGATTTATTGGCAGCGCTTAGCGCCGCGGCCGCAGACAGGCGGCGAATAATTGCGGCCGGACCGCCTTCCCTCCATTACTGCCCAGCCGGAGACACTTCGGGCTACAAAGTCACCCTGAAGCAAGGGTCGCACACTTCATCAAAAATGTTAAGGGGTGCGCGTTTGCCTGCATTTGTTTTATGTATTCTCGGCGCCAAACACTGTGTCGGCGGGAAAAATCTTTAATGTCTGTATGGAAACAACGTCCACACTCTTTTCATGTCTCTTTTTTTTTCCTTTCTTTATTATTTGCCTGAAGCCGTTTTGTGAGTCACTGCAGGCTAACCTCAGGACGGTAGGTATATACAAACTGCTTGCATTACGCTCGTCCGTCCTCGTCTGGGACCGAGCGAGTTGGCGTAGTGATTAGCACACCGGGCTCAAACTCGGGAGGAAGAATCTTCAGCCAGCCATTTAGGTTTTCCCATATTTTCCTAAACCGCTTAAGGGGCGTAGGACGTCAAACGGGCCGACTTGGGGCAGGAGAGGCACCACAGGACTTCTAATTTCCACTAATTTTACAAGTAAATTCATAAAACTTTGTCAGCATGACCAGGAAGGATTCAGGATTCACACTCGTTGCAGTAGAAGTTCAAAAACGTAACAAAATAATCTTTTATATGTGAAATTTCTCGTCATTTTTTCACTTACAATTGGCTGCATTTGTTGCTATAGGTACACTTTTCTTCATAAGTAAGAGTGATTGATTGTTCGATGATTTTTGCACAGCATACAAACCATACTTACAGGTGTCTGACACTGTGGAATCTATTTAATTTATGAAAAAATGAATGAGCTGTTACGTTTTAAACTTCATGTTCAGAAAAAGTTAATCATCTCAATTTTTACCACAGTTTTATAGATTTGGAAAATTCTATAGTTTCATACACCTGTAAATATGGTTTGTATGCTGTGCAAAATTCATCAAAGAATCTCTCTTACATGTGAAGAAAAATGTACCTGTAGCAACAAATGCAGCCAACAGTAAGTGAAAAATGATGAAATTTCATATCTAATTATTATTTGTTATGTTTTTGTACTTCCACTGCTATGAGTGTGAATCCTGAATCCTTCCTGGTCATACTCACAAAGATTTATGAATTAATTTGCAAAAGTATAGACAGTAGAAATAAAATGTCCTGTGGTGCCTCTCCTGCTCCAAGTCGGCCCCTTAAGGGAAATTCTGGGATGGTTCCTTTGAGAAGGACACTGCCGATTTCCACCTCCAATTTGAGGTCGTCCTCCGTCAAAATGACGTCGTTGTCGACGGGGCGCTAAATTAAATTCTCATCCTCCTCCTCCTCCTCCTCTTGCGCTCCTCTTCTGTAGTATCCTGCGTAGCCTGAGATCCTTACGAGATGAGACTGGCGGAGGACATCAAGAAAGTTCCAAGAAAGACAGGTCGTTTTGTGTATCACGAAATAGAGGACAGTGTGTCAAGGTGTTACAAGCGAGTTCGGGAGGCACTGTCTTTCACTTCCGTGTGCCAAAATATTATGTTCAGTCACACATACATAGGGATAAAATGAAGGAAAGCACAGATTCTGTGACACCAGCCGCTTTGTAACAAGTCCGCAGGTCGTTTAAAAAGGGCACTGAGTTCTGCATTCAGGAAAATACGCTCTTTTTTGAATACATAACGTTGTTGGACATTGTGCTACCACACAATCGAACTGCATCCACACCTAAAACTTTAAGAGTCTGTAACTCCATAAATCAAATTCACAGAAATCGGACTTAAATTTTCTTGTACACAGTTTGCTTGAATACATCAACTACACGGTAGAAAAAATTATGTTGTATTTAGAAAATTATAGCACTTCGCTGTGTTTATGAGTTCGCAGAAAGAGTAACGTTTCGTACTTGAACCCATTTAAATAGATAAATGTTCCTTTCACTTCCTATTTTAAAGTTACATAGATTAACGACCTGCATATGATGAGCGGCTTTTCAAATTGATTAACTACTATAATTATTCAATCCAAAAATATTATATTACATCCGGTCACAGCTTCCATACAAATAACCCGCAATTTCTCTAAATTCTCCAGCTCTTCGCATCTACACTTTATTCCCTCCCGTTTCGTTCATAGATGGGAACTGGGACGAATGATCACTAATATGATTTAGTGCGAAGTGTTATTTATCAAAGTTTTCTTCCACGCACAATATAATGAAAATATTTTAATATTAGAAAAGTTGGGTCTTTTTTCTAAAGTATGGACTGTATCACCTGATTATTGTTTCACGAAGTATTTTTAAAAATATAATCATATTCCAACAACATCCGGGAATGCAGTCGGGTGGTATCTTCGGAATCTGCCGATATTTCGACAGGTGAATACCACGTTTTCAAAACGACGATGTGTTTGAGTGTCGAAATATCGGCGGTTATCGCAGACGTCACTTGGCTGCGTTCCCGTAACTTGTTTCAACATTTTACACGCCGCAAGAAAGCTTAAAAATACCTCCATAGTTTTGAATGTCTTTAATTACAAGGTCTACTACGGAGTTTACGAATTTGTGGTGAATACATTCTTCCATAGAACTACAAAACACGCCCTACGCGCCGGACACAGCATCTAAATAAATACTAACAATAAGGACCACTTCGCTTCAACCTTTTATTAGACCGCTGACCATAGATAGTGACAGTTTCGCAGGCTTCAAAGACCATGAGCGCTTGAAAATGAAGCGTATGGGCCGGCCGCGGTGGCCGATCGGTTCTAGGCGCTTCAGTCCGGAACCGCGCGACTGCTGCTGTCGCGGAATCGAATCCTACCTCGGGCATGGATGTGTGTGATGTCCTTAGGTTAGTTAGGTTTAAGTCGTTCTAAATTCTAATGAACTGATGACCTCATATGTTAAGTTCCATAGTGCTCAGAGCCATTTGAACCATTTTTGAAGCGTATGGCTCGAAACCATTAATGACGGATCAGAAATACACTAGCTATGAAAGAGGCATTTCCAGAAAAATGCATGCTCTTTTTGATAATGTTCTCAAAAGCCGTGCTTTTAATGTCTTGCAAGTGGCGTTGCGATTTTGTAGGAGTGTTTGTGAATGTGCACACGCAATAAACCAACTCTTTCTCTCTCTCTCTCTTTCCTTTCCCACTGGGTTACTCTATCTACGAGATTACTGGAAGAGAGGGTGGGCCCTATCTGTTACCGCAACGAGAACGCCTAGATACAGCGAAGCGAAAATGAAAAAGCTCTGGTTTACAGAGAGAGAGAAGACCTACAGCGGGCGACGCCATCTGATTTCTCGTCAGCGGGAGAGGCTTCTGTGAGCCCGTCGGGATGAAGCCGGAAAAAAGCGTACGGTTTGTCCGGGGAGCGGAGCAGCCAACCAGCACGTACCTATTCTCTTAGCGACCAGAGCGCGGCGGCAGGCAGATTCGGCGAGCGACATTACCAACTTCCGAATACTAAATATATAAACAAATACCAGCTGGATCAAAACTCCTTTTATTACC
Organism: Schistocerca americana; assembly: GCF_021461395.2. NCBI lineage: Eukaryota > Metazoa > Arthropoda > Insecta > Orthoptera > Acrididae > Schistocerca > Schistocerca americana. The sequence continues at coordinate 277,262,075 of NC_060120.1, forward strand.
GACAACCGGACTTTCCGGCGTCAGGAAAAAATGGTTCAAATGGCTCTGAGCACTACGGGACTTAACATCTGTGGTCATCAGTCCCCTAGAACTTAGAACTACTTAAACCTAACTAACCTAAGGACATCACACACATCCATGCCCGAGGCAGGATTCGAACCTGCGACCGTAGCAGTCGCGCGGTTCCGGGCTGAGCGCCTAGAACCGCTAGACCACCGCGGCCGGCCCGGCGTCAGACCTGAAGATGATGTGCAGCGCAGACTGAAGTGATAGTCGGAAATAAAAGATCATATGAGCGACACGGTGATTGTTACTTACCAAAAAAAAAAAAAAGTAATTTGTGCAGTTGTGTTCCACTCACTCTTTTAACGCTATTGCGCGTATAAAAACCCTCCTACCTCGTAAAGATTTTCTGTGGTAACTACAGCACCTCATCGGCTTCTCATTCCTTAACCCTGCTGTCTGTAATTTGGAAGTACCCGCCTCCCTAAATTTTCGTGCGCGAACAATTCTTTGTCCAGCATTTTGCCGACGTCACTGTCGCTTTTCCGAAGTAGTGCGTGTGTGTGTGTGTGTGTGTGTGAAATCTTATGGGACTTAACCGCTAAGGTCATCAGTCCCTAAGCTTACACACTACATAACCTAAATTATCCTAAGGACAAACACACACACCCATGCCCGAGGGAGGACTCGAACCTCCGCCGGGACCAGCCGCACAGTCCATGACTGAGACCGCTCGGCTAATCCCGCGCGGCTCTTAAATAGTCTCCTTCTTTTTACCCAATTCCGTAAGCTGCTGGTAATGACGTCCGTTTCTGTTTAGATTCTTTTGTCTTTTCGGGTGTGCCTCACTCGCATCGCTGATTCCCTAATTAGCGACCACTGGTTCCCGATTTCAAAATATTCTATTTAGGATCCTCTAGTCTACCGTAGATTTAATTTTGGGCCACCGAGAGGTATGAAACGGCCCGTCGAAGTAGAATAATTATCTTGTGTCTCCACCCTGCAAGAGCGGCCCTACCTCGAAGTACTGCTTCGCAAACAACTACAAGGTGCCATTATACGACTGTTATGTAGCAGTCTGCTCTAAGGGCAGTGAACTCAATGGGTATGTTTTTGGTACAATAATGCTCTCATGAAAAACTGACTACTGCAATTTCAGAAAATAAACCAATCATGTGTCTGGAATTGAGTTTGAGCACCAGAGCACTTTACTAAACACAGTCCAATTGCAGATGGTATTCTCTTGCCTTCTAACAAACAGTTTGTGCAGTGATTGACACATCAATATATAATCGGTATCCGTTTACGACCTCCCAATTTTAAGACACTGGAAGTTACCACGAGATGAAATTGAGTTTAATTGCCGTAGGCACCTAAATAAGCACCCGAAAAGTTGTGCATGAAGTATAGACATCAAATAACGTTGTGTCGAGCCACGGCTACACGCCTATAGTAAATAACCTGTGCATGCAATTGTCTAAACGAATTGTGAATAGAGTACAGCTGCACGCATGTACAGGGTGGTTATAATTAAACTATCGCTACTTGAGCTAACGTAGACGGGAAACTATTCAATGTGGGTACCCAGCTTCATAGGAATGATGCTCAGACTGTGCACTGCAGGATTTGCGTTTTTAGTTGCGCTAGTCTCATGACTTGCCGTTAGGCGCCAGTACTGGTTTGTGGGAGATCTAGCACACATGATACTATATGTGTGATCTCATTCAATTTGGATACCTCCAGCGACCCTACTGTTAGAAACACGATAGTATTCCAATATAGGTCATTCATGGAAAGAACAAGTCGTCCCTGCC